>NW_028327173.1:130960860-131312347 GCF_987537825.1 Furipterus horrens | reverse complement strand
ATTATTTTTTCAAATAAGTTTTCAATTTCTTGCTCTTCCTCTTCTGGTATCCCTATTATTCAGATGTTGGTACATTTAAAGTTGTCCCATATGTTCCTAAGCCTCTCTTCAGTTTATAAAATTCTTGTGTTTTTTCTTTATGTTTTGGTTGAATGTTTATTTCTTCCTTTTGTTCCAAATCATTGATATGAATCCTTGCTTTCATTACTTCACTATTGGTTCCCTGTATATATTTTTTTATTTCTCTTTGTGTAGCCTTCACTTCTTCCTTTATTTTGTTGCCATACTCAATTATTTCTGTGAGAATCCTGATCACCAGTGTTCTGAACTCTGCATCTGAGTTCATGGCCTATATAGCAAAGGCACCTGTAAATTATGTGGGGCAGAGCCTTAGGTATTTGCCAGGATGGGGCTACCCACTCCAGCACTTTGTGCCTCTGTTTGTGGTGGGAGGGTTTGGAGAGGGGACAATGTCACACTCTGGCTTCTGGGGATTTGCTGGGCTTTTGCTCTATTTCCAGTCATTTCACCCACTTCCCATGTGTGATTGGTATCATTCCAGTTGCTTCCCTGGGGTTTGCATATGTTCTAAGACAAGCCCCTTTAAGTGGCAAAAATCTGGCAGTTTCTTCTGCCACCCCAACACCAACTGGTGTTTACAGCCAGAGGTAGTGGGATTTTATCTTCCTGGTGCCAGAACCCTGAGCTGTGTGGTCTGGCCTGGGTCTGGGATCACTCACTCCAAGGGTATCTCTCCTGGTTTTTATCCACCAAATGTGAATGTGAGACCACCTGTTCTACCTCCACCGCTGCCACTTATCTGCGTTACTCCACCTCTCCATCCCATTTCCATGACTCCACCCCTACTACCCATCTGGATGAATGTGGCTTCTTTAAGTCCCTGATTGTCACATTTCCATATAGCTTGATTTTCTGACATTTCTGGTTGTTATTTGTTTTTGAGATCTGTTTGTAATTGTTTCTATATTTGCACAAGGAGGTGAAGCATGTCTATCTACACATCCATCTTGACTGGAAGTCTCTGGTTCATTTCTTGAGAAAATGATTATGTGGAAGTTTGACTTCCAAGTAGATGTACCCAGATATCAAAACAGAGACTAAGTAAACATAAAGAGATTGTTCAACTTAAAATTTATTTCTAAATAAAAGTCAATTTGAAGGAGTATAAAATTGCCTTCAATGATTTCTCCCTGTATCCAAAATAGCCTGCTAACTGTGAATCCCAGCTTAGATTTTAGTATAGCTGGTAGAAACGGGGGTGGGGGGAGGGGGCAAAATCGTTCTGCAGATAAAATAGAAAAAGTCGTTGCTCTCTCTACATTTGAAATAATAAATAGAGCCTGTGAATGTGAAATATTGCATTGCATATTTTTGTTTTGGAGTGTTTTGATTTCAATTATACGGGAAAACAGTATGCATTTTGGAAAATGTGTCAAAGCAATGAAAGCTCCTTAATAACAGGAACTGGAGATTGCTTGACAAAGTGAAACATGTTAATGATGTCAACTTTTCTGAAGCAGAAACCGGTCATTGTTAAAATAGAGACAATTTATCTTTTAATTTAGTAATAATTCTAGTCCATTTAAAGCTATTTCTTTCATAATTCTAACAATAAAAGGTAATTTGATGAGTTAATATTACTTTAAAAGAATATTTCTTCATTTTTTTCTATTTCATTTTTACAGCAAAGAGCATTTAACACAGTTATCTTTGGTGAATTATACAAAATTAGTATTTTACCATTCCAAAAGTCACACACATTTTGGTCTCCATTCAAGATACTTGAGAGCAGCATGAAATTAAATTCTTAGTAATAGAAGACTACTTCAAAATGGTAGGGGCTCCAGGAGAAAAATAGATAGGCTTGAGAAAATTGCATGAAATAACAACTTAGAATAAATTACATAAAATAATTTAATAAACAACCAGCATGATAGTTTGGTGATGTCATTTTAGAAAAAGTAATTTTTGTAGGGAGAAGATGCACACAGCAAAGCTTAGGTTTAATAAACTTCCTGAACACTTAAATTTAAAAGTCCACTTATGAAAATTAGGTTCCTCTTCTAACATTTAGCAAACGAACATATAAACAGGCAAATAAGAGTTTAAGCAGAAAAACATAAAAATGTAAAAGAATTTGTTTTCAAAATTGAGGATCTATATTCATTTAATCATATAACAATTATGTGTTTAGTGTCTGCTATACATCAGCTATCACTGTTCCTGTAAGCTACATAAGTTGGTAATCCATGGATTCTATCTTCAACTTGCTCACAGTTTAGTAAGGAAGAAAGATAATTTTTAAAAAATGAGTATAATTTAATCTTGTTTACTTTTATTTTATATATTTATACTTATGTATATATGCAAAATATATTATAGTCGTCGTCGGCAGCCGTCCGTCTCGAGAGACGATGGTGTAGCTTCTTAAGAGTCTATCTGCACGGCCGAGAATGGCTGTGCAGTCCGACTCGGGAGTGACATGGTATCTGTCTCCTCCCATGTTGAATAGACATCTTGCGATGATGCTGAAGCTACAGAGCCTGGGCAGGGTGATATGGAGGGCCAGCTGTTGCCCATGCAGCAGACCCCCCCTCTCTTCGCAGCTGAAGGATCCAAGGGAAAGACAGAGTCAATACAGCTTGGGTTCAGGTGCGCCGCAGGAGTTGCCGGTGTTGACTACAACGTCGAACCGCCTTAGGGACTCCGGCTCCGGATTTTCTGTCGGGGTTTACTCCCTTAGCCTTTCCCCTGAAGAGGTATGCCGCAAGGCAGCGGAGGTTTTTTGGAGTCAGAGTTTTCCTTCTCTGATGTACCCTGACTGGAAGATCGAACCAGCGACACTTAGCTCGCAGGCCGACGCTCAATCCACTGAGCTAAACCAGCCAGGGCAATATTATAGTACACAGTGAAAATATAATACTAGATATGTATGGAACAACACAATCTAAAAATTTATATCCCTAGGCTTTTGCTCCTGTCTGGGCTCAACTCCCAGTTCCATTGGTAACCAGTTGTAAGTTACTTTAGGTTTCTGATCTGTAAAATAGTATAATAATAACTACCTCACAGAGTCATTATAATGAATAACACTTTTAACACACATATTATAAAGTACATTTGGCATTTAATAATCACTTGATAAATGTTGGTTAAATAGTGGTAATTATTTAAGTGGAGGTAAGATTATTATGTTGGAAACCAGGAATAGGAGTTTGCCAAGCAGACTATGAAGGTGTTACAGTGCAGAAATAGATATAGAAAAATAACATGACAAATGTGGTGATATCCTTGAAAGCCCCTTTGTTTTTATTAAGCTTTAAAAACTGGAGTTCTTCCCCTCTTCTTTCTCTATACTTTCTAGGACATCTCAGATTTGCTCTTGGTTATATAAATGCTATCTAAATGTTGATTATTTTTAAATTCATATTTCTGATACAAATCTCTCTTTTGAACTTCTAGGTCAAATACATAACTCTTAACCAACCAGTTCATTAACTGGCTTCAGTACTTAACCTAGTAGTTCAAGCAAAAGATCCGGAAATCATTCTTGATTGCTTACTATTCCCATCCTCCACCCCTATCATTCTCCATGGCCATGCACCAGCTGGCCATCTTGATACCTGATTTTATCTCCAATGTGTATCTCCACTGTGACTATCCTCTCTTCTGGCCTACTTCTATAGCATCTTTGTTTTCACTCATTTTTCAAGTTCTTCCACAAAGAAGCCAGTCCTTATCTTTTACAAGCATGAATTAGATTGTGTAATACACCTTCTTAAAACTGTCTAGTGGTCTCTTCTCCACCAATTACAATTGTCTCCTGCCTAAGTTACAAGCTTATTTCTCTCCCTTACAGAGCTCCTGGCACATTGGCCACCCGAGTTGTGAAACAGGCAATAGCTTTCCCCACCCAGAGACCCTCTTCCTGGTATTCTTTGTGCACAACTTCTAGGAGAGTAGTTCCTTCTCAGTCTACACATCTATTTAAAACATACCTACTCAGAATAAACTTCTTTAGCCATCTTGTTTTAAGTATGTCTACCACTGCCTAGTTATTCTCTCTCATAGCACCCTGTTCTTTTGATTCACAGCAAGCTCTTATATTTAAGACAATATCTGCCTTTTTTAACACCAAGATTCTATGCCATCCAATTACTAACACATTAATTCTTACATTTCAAAAATATTTATTGAACATCTACCATGGGTTAAGCACAAAATTACATGATGTTATGTATTTTCAGAAGGACTGTTAAAGCAAATATAGAGAGATAAGTTGCTGAAGAGCGAGAGTAGAAGCATGACTTGCTAGTGCATAACTCCAAGAAAGAAGTGATGGTTGCTTGGACTAGGCTGATTACAATGCAGATTCAGAGAAATGAATTGGTTTAAATTATTTACTATGGCAGAACAAATAGGAATTGCTGTTGGAATGAATATGGAAGTGAGATAATGTGAAGAATAAGGAGAAATTACTTCAAGACTTTTTACTTGAGCAACTGAATGGATGGTAGTGTCAAACAGGGAGTAAAATTGGTTTGACAGAAGAATATCAAAATTTTCATTTCATGCATGTAAAATTTAACATACCTTTAGACATACAAGTGGGAATATCAAATTGGCAGTTGGAGATAGTATTAAAGCCATGGCATTAGAGAAAAATTCTAAGAAAAAAGTGTGATAATAATCATTAACATTAGGAAACATTTAATGAGTGCCAATCACTGTTCTAAGCACTTTGTTTACATTATCTTAATACAATAACTTTAAGCATTAGTTACTATTATTACCTCCACTTTACAGATAATGAAACTGAAACACAGAAAGGATAAGAGACTTGCCCAAAGTCACACAGCTACTAAGTGGTAAGTCTGTAATTTGAACACACGGTGTCTGTCCCCAAAGTTCTTAGACAGATAAGAGGAGTCCCAAGAGGAAGCTCTCAGATGGTTGAGGAGTAGAAGCTACCAAAAGATTAAAAAGAGGTGGGTGAGATAATAAAAAGAAATGAGAAGGGTGGACAAAAAGAAAATTAGGACAAACTGGTGTCAGTAGGGACAGATTATTTGTTTAAAGCAGGGAGGAGTCATTCACATTGAATTCTACTGGGAGATAAAATAAGATACAGACTGAAAACTGTCCCCCAGAATTTGGCGATAAGGAGCATGTGGGACTGCAGTTTCTGTGGAGTAGTGGGAACGGAGAGTGCCTAGAAAGTGCGTATTTGAAGAAAAGGTTGCTGCATAGGCAGTCCTTTGTGAGGTTAAGGCATGTGATATGTAGAAAGAATAAAAGAATAAATAAATGTAAGTATGTAGTCAGGTAATATGAGAGCACACAGAGAGAGCATACAAAATGAAGTTAGATAGGTATTAAGTACCACATCACCAAGGTCCTTACATTCCTGGATTTCTCCATGAAAATAATTCCAGTAATTGCTATTTTGCAAGCAAATGTCTCAATTTATTTCAGATTGAATGCTGCAGGGAAATCAGACAGACCATCATTTGTAAAGAGTTTGGTGGGAATATGCAATAAACTATAATATTTGAAAATTTTAATCACATTTTTACATATAGAATTTTTGCTAAGAATTGTTAAATCTCCATGTGTAGATTTTTAAGAAGTTAAAACTAAAGTTATATATAATGAAATATGTGGATGTTAAGTGTTTTATCTGTAGCTTCTGATTCATTATTTGTCTTATTGTGTCAGAAATGTTAAGTAATTCAAACTATGGACAATCTAATGACCAGTCAAAATTATTTCTCAACTATGGATCTCACTCTCAGACCTCTCCACAAAAAGAAAAAAAAATTAAATCATCAAATTTGGGGATAGAAGTATTAGCACTTTAAAATCTGTGTCACACAAATATAAGATATTAAAATAATATAACATGTTTCAGAATCACTTTCACAGGGACCCTTTCTCCTATGAAATTATGTAGAAACTATGCTAATAAGTGGGATACATCTATGTAAAGTTTTATTAAAGTATCTAAAAATGATAAATGTCACAGTGGAAAAAAATAGCTAAAAATTCCAAGGAAGAAAGAAAATTGTTATTCACTGATGCGTTCTCAAGAAAATTTAGGGGTATCTTATTATTGCACCAATTTTAAAGGTCTTGCTAGACCATTACTCTGCTAATACTCCTCTCTTTGAACTTAAATTGTGGACTGTAAGAATGACATATTTCCAGTGACCCTCACCCCTGTTGTGCAATGATTAATCATCATGAATACAAGTTAAGGTAAAGCCATGGGAAACGTGTCTTTTCCCATCTAATTTGATTAATGAGTTTTATGGCTGAGATGCATTGTGAGAAAAAGATTAAAGTACCTGAGGCCAAGTACAATTGTGGTATATCTCACATAAGTTTTTAGGGAAATACAAACAATCCTGAATATAAAAATTCCACAGTTGCAAAGTGACAAGATTACCTATCCACCATAGCCATACATAATTGCAAAACATTTCAATATTCTCCATACTCTGAAAATAAATAATAAATTATATGCTACGTATTTTCTTATTGATAAGTATTAACATACTCCAGTAACCAGAGAGAGACTGATGCTTCTTTAAATTGTTTTCTTTAGGACTTCCAGTATAGATGAAGGTGTAGGTAGACATGCATGGCATCCTCCCTCATGCAATCACAAGAAGAATTAAACTAACTTCAAAACAAATAACACCCAAAACCTTGCTAGCTGTTTGGCCTTGAGAACTCTTTCTTAACCTATCAGGGCGTCACTTGCCTTATTAGTATGTTTGTGATAATGGTCCCTACCTTACACTGTTGTGAAGATTAGATGAATTATTTAATGTGTCACATTTGATATGTGTTAACTATGTTATAATCCAGAGGGAAGCTAATAAAATATGTGACTAATTAACTAATTCAAGAAATATTTATTGTGATTTTTATTAATAGCAAATACTGTTTTAGGTCCTGTCCCTTCCCTTAAGAAGGTCATAGTTTACAAGAAAAAAAATGGCCAAGACAGAGCATGATTAAGTGCTAAATAAAAGTTGCTTGAGTATTATGGAAAAACAAGAGAAAAATGTTTTTTTAATCCTTATCTGAGGACATTATTTTTTGCATTGATTTTAGAGAGAGAGGAAGGGAGAGAGAGAAACACTAATGTGAAAGAGAAGCATCAATTGGTTGCCTCTGGTACGCATCTGGACTGGGTTCATATATGCCCATACTAAGGATTGAACCTACAATTTAGGTATGTGTCCTGACCCAGAATTGAACCTGCAACCTTTTGATTATAGGAGGATGCTCCAACCAACTAAGTCAGACTGGCCAGGGCAAAATTAAAAGAAAATTGAGTATAAAAATGACACATTAATAATAACAGAAAATTGATTGTATGATCATAATTTGGCATAACAGATATAAAGAAACTGAAAATAAAGAACTGAAACTTTTTTAAAAGGAGCAGTTTTGACAACTTTTGTATGTTTTCTTGTGGGAAAACATAAAGGACTAAAAGTCTATAGCTTAAATAATAATGGTTCTGAGAATTATTAATTTATGTATCTCTATTTTTTCTTGACTATGAAAAAGGTTTATATTATTTTATACTCACCCAAGGACATGCCTATTGATTTTAGAGAGGAGGGAAAAGAGAGACAGAGCAAGGGAGAGAAACATCAATGTGAGAAACGAACATTGATCGGTTGCCTCGTGCAGGCACCATGACTGGGGATGAACCCACAATGGAGGCATATGCCCTGACAAGGAACTGAACCCTCCACTCTACAGTTTATGGGATGGTGCTCCAACCAACTGAGCTATACTGGCCAGGGCAATGTTTTTATAACTTTTATAAATAGTTGGCAAGCATTTTAGATTTATTTATTTATTTATTTATTTATTTATTTTTTACATACAATCTTTATTGAAGTTATACAAAAAGAATCCCCCAAAAGTGAAAAAATACATTATATACAAAAACACTTTCCCTTGGAAGGAAGGCTCTGTTCCCTCTTAACATGCAGTGCTTTCAACTGTAGTTCCAGCCTCCACTGTCCCCTCCACTGCTGCCCGGCTTTCAGTCTGATTCTCAGCCTCCTCCTCCATGTTTTCCGAAACTTCATTTCCACTGTTGACCGCATCCCCATTGCCTCTGTTAATTTCCGGCTCTTGTTTGGCTTTCTTTGCATCATCTTTCCGGGGCCTGTCTTCCTCTGGTTTCCTCTTCTTTCTGACAAGGTGGGAAATATCAGTTACACAATTTGAGGAGGACGCACCATCTGCTGGCTTTCTACTGGCAATCATGGAAACTGAAGAGCCTCCTCCACTAGGAGTGAAACCTGAAGTAGAGCTCTCTACCAGAGTTGCTTTCAGAGCCAATTAAGCTACATTCCCACTACGCTGGGACTCCTTTGCATCTTCTATCTTCTCTCTAATTTCGGGTAGCATTTTAGATTTAAATCACATATACCATATTCATCTCCTGTATATACATAGTGTTACATAATGTGGCAGGAGGATGAAGTTTATTATGCTGAGTTCTTACGTATGGAGACATGGCTTTATAATTTAGATTAGCTATAATTTCTTTCAAACACACTTAAATCCCACAGGGCAGAAGAAAATTTTCCGTGGTCATTATTGTACTTGCTTTACAACTATGACTACAACTCACACTCCTTATTTAAGGAAGAGCTAATAAATAGACAATATGTAACTATCAGAGTAATTGTTTTATATGTTTAATAATTTACATTTATTTCTTCATCATTAGACAAAGAAATAATGTGCCTGCTGTTTCTTAAGATTCTAGATGACTGTTGTTCCGTGATACATCCACAGGCTGAAATCATCCAAAACTTGGAACTGTGTTCATGAATATCTGTAAGTAATCAATAAATCCATTAGGAGGAGATTAGCTCAAAAATACATAAATGACCACTGATAGCCATTTTATTGCCTTCAAATATGACATTTGATTGGAGATCCAACCTGATAACACTTCAATCCGAAATAAGAATTTTTGTTTCTTGTTAATGATTGTAAAAAATAATCCCCACTTTTTCCCCTCCTCCCCAGAAGAGGCTAGATTTTGTTCTACTTCTGGTTATTGGATGTATGGCATAGTTGTTTAAATTTAATTTTAAATTCAAATTTATTTCAAGACACACAATTTAAAAAATATAGTTAAAATTTTGAAGAAAAATCCTCTCAAGAAGCTAAGGAGGTAGATATCATGGCATATTAAAAAATTTAAAACTTTGAGAATCTGAATAACTTAGTTTTGAATTTGTATAGCAACATTTCTGGGAGAATGATAGAACCTAAGATATATTTAGGTTCAAGTTTTTGGAGAAAACTCAGTGCCTAACACATTCTAGAGATCTACCCATCACATACTATACTGTCTGATTTTGTTTGTTTGTTTGTTTTTAAACATGCACTCTTGGCATTTACAATGCAAACATACAACAAATTTACATTGTTCATACATAACTATGAATATATGGTTTATCTCACCTAGCAAAACCTTGTTAGAATGAGAGTAGTGATTATACTTTATTAAGAAGAAAATAATCTTAAAAAATCAACATTGTATCGGAAGTTGAAATCCTTGGACTGCAGTTAAAATTGTACTAGTTTTACTAGTGAAGACACTTTCTCTACATGTATTAGCCTTCTTATTTGTACAAGTGATATACCTACATTTCTTTTATCTTTAGAGATGGCTTAGAAGAAAAGGTGATTTGCTTAATGAGATAACATAGTATAAAAATAGCAGCACATTTTTATGATGTATGTAAACACATAAGAAAATAAAACAAAATGAAGATATAGTCAACAATTTACAACAACATGATATCTGTAAGAAAAAGTTATTGGTGATGAGAACTTCTCAGTTATAGCTTGAAAACAGAAATAGTTAGAAATTTTTGCAGGGACTAAAAGATTAATTTCTAATAACAATACTCTGGGCTAGTTCCTCAAATTTAAATAGGAAAATTTATATTAATTTAAATAATTAGAAAAAGATGTTTGATTTAGTTTCTCTGTTTTACAATATTTATAGGAGGTTTTGTGGGTTAGAGACTCTAGTTTTTCAGTTATGTATTTTTTAAGCAAGTGCTAAGTAAATGGGATTCATTGTATTTTAAAATTTGGGTAAAAAGCAATTTAAAATTACACATTAAAAAGCTTCAGTGAATAATTTCAGTTCTCTTTAGCTCTGACAATCATTAAATTAAATATGTAAGGGGATATAAGAATAAGACATCAATATCCTCAGTCATTTGCTTACTCCTACTGATATAAATGTAAAATATTGCTTTATATATAATAAAAGCAATAAGCAAGGAATTACTTTTAAGAAAAATGATGGAGTGTTTAATGAAGGTTTCTTCCTCATAGCCCCATCATCCCCAAATTTAACTTAACAAACAGAAAGTTTAAGAAAGCCTCAGGTTCAACTGCAAAGCATTATTGTACCAAAATACATTTATTTTCCAGTATCAGTAGAAGTCACTTCCAAATCTGACTTCTACAAATCATCTGAACAGGGTAATAAATTATCATAGCTATGGTGATAACCATTACTTTTAAAAAATTTAAAAGAATACTTACTACCCCCACATAAAAGTGGCTTTCTGAAAAACCTTGTTAAACTTGTGTACTCCAAAGGGTCAAGGAAGACGTAGAGCAAAACTAATTTTGTAAAGTGAAAAATCAGTGTGCTGTCATTTCAGGACCAAGAAGATTCTAAATTACAATGAAATAACAGATGATAGCAATTTTAGAGAAAATGATAGAACTAGAAAAATGAGAACATTCTTAAGAAATATATAAGCTAGCAATTTGATAATAATAATAATAATAATAATAATCAAAGAAAAATGAAAATTTTCTTTAAATGAAAGACCAGAGAATGGCAAACTTTTTCTAACAAGCCAGTTATCAACAACATACCTGCTCATAAAAGTTTGTAGCAAGAGGAATTACAGACAAAACCATTAAACTCTGAAGAAGCCAAGATACAACACGATGATCCTATTGGTTGTCAGTGGCAAAGGTTGAATTGATTCCCACTGAATCAGTTCTCTCAGCCACTAGACCACTGGACACGTGTATTTGTTCAAATGCACATTTTTGACTGCTACTCTTGAAGAGTCTGATTTAGTATGAAGGGCCAATGTACCTCTTAGCCCAGGGCCTAGGGCTCATACACTTTTAGAGGCCTATGAAAATATTTTCATTAAAAAAAAATTTGTAAACTTTTGTCAAAGAAAAAAATTAAAGTATATAATATTAATATATATGTCTTTATACTAATACATATGTGAAACATGATTTTTAATATTTTCTTAGTGAAAAGTGGGCCTGAAAAGGTAAAGTTGCCTAAGGCCCACAAAAATCATAAAATGGTCCTGTCAGTAAATCTGACTTGGACCTTTTTAAGAACCTCCTGAAGTGATTTTGAAGAAGATGATTCTTAGGACAACTTCAGAAAAACTGCACTAGGTTTGTCTGCTTTAGTCGTGACTCAAATATATTTATTGAAGGATTGTTTAATTCTCTAAGGAAAAAGATCACTTTATTAAGAAAATTGTTTCTTTATATGGAATATGATTCTAATCTATAGTAAAGATATATAACTTATCTTTGTCACATTTAGTAATAAAAATATTAAATCATATAAGGTGACTAAACCAAAGAAAGTGACAGATAACACTTGCAAATACAGATATTGAAATTATAAATAAAATATATATTTTCATAATGACTGAGAAGTATTTAGCATAGATAAGAAATTCTAGTATAACACAAGAGATTATTAATATAATTCATTATATTATTAGGAATGACAGTAAAAATTCAGATATTATCTCAACAGATGATGAGAAGAAATGTTAAAATTCTATATTCTTGATTAAAACACTAAAAATTATGTTGGCGCTATTTCTTTCTTAACACAGCAAAGAGTACATATTTGAGACTTCAAACTAACTTCATATTTAATGGAGAAACATGATAGTTATTCTTTTTAAAAACAGGAATGTGATAAGACTAAACTCTGTACTAATTTATTTAATAACATACCAGGACATACCGAGCCATAGCTATTTTAATATTCTAAAAGAAAAAATAAAGATACACATATAGAAAAGTTAATATATATGTGTGTATGTGCATATATATGAAGTTTTCTGTAAATAAAATTATTACATTCCTAAACACAAAGATAATACAAGGGAATAAAATGATAAATAACAAAAACCTAAATATTATGATATACCTAAAAACTAACGTAGTCTAGAGGTAGAAATACTGGAGGCTGGTAGCTCCACTCCCCCCCCCCATTTTAAGTTTATGGTGGATTTGAATGATGTACACTCAACTAGAACCTGAAGCCAAGATGTAGCTAAAACATCGGCATCACCAAATTATCAACACAATATTCACCAGCTGTACATACACTTTGTTGGAAGAAGGCAACATTTGCTCCTGAATGCTCACTCTATGACATAAACACACAAAGATGCACATAATACATATACACACTCATAAGTAAACACATGTAAACACATATTTATACACACATAAACATATGCATGCACTCATATATTTGAACATGCACATGTAAAAACACACACACTCACCCATATATACCTGTACTCTTTCAGAAGAATATCTTACAAATGTCCAAAAGAATTAAAAATCACAATTTTCATAGACAAAAGTTAGAAGGAGATGGAAATAGGGCTCATAGCACCATATTGCTATGGAGTTCTTGCTATTAACCACAGTATTTTGGGGCTTACTCTGTAACTTGAGAGCAAGAATATTTGCCTTAAAGGGGTTTATTGAGGATAATGTGTGCTAATACACAAAAATCTATTAACATAATGACTGGCACATGGTACACACTCACTGAATGTTAGACATTGTTAATACACAAATGCCATTATCAAAAAACCATGTGATGACTCCACAGCAGTCTCCAGTCACTGCTACTTATTTAAATGGGCAGAGGACCTGAACAGACACCTCTCCCAAGAATACATATAAATAGTGAATAGATATACAAAAATATGTTCAACTTCACTAGCTACTAGGGAGATGCAAATAAAAACTACCATGAGATACCACCTCACCCCTGTTATAGTGGCTATTACCAACAAGAAAGGCAATGAGTGTTGGAGAGGTTTGTGAAGAAAAGGGAACCCTCACTCACTGCTGGTGGAAATTTAAAGTGGTACAGCCCCTATGAAAAACAGTATGGCAGTTCCTCAAAAAATTGCGAATAGAGTTACCATATGATCCAGCAATCTCTCTCTTGGGTATCTACCTGAAAAACTCAAGAACATATATCTACAAAGATATATGCACCCCTATGTTTGTTGCATCATTATTCAGGTGGCCAGGACATGAGGACAACCAAAGTGTCTTTTGATAGAGGACTGGATAAAAAAGATGTGGTACATATGTACTATGGGATACTACTTAGCCATAAGAAAAGATTAAATACTGCCATTTGCGATAACATGGATGGCCTTTGAGAATACTATGCTAAGTAAAATAAGTCAGTCAGAAAAGCTTAGAACCATATAATTTCACTCTTATGAGGGATATAAAACTGAAACTCATGGACACAGACAGAAATGTGGTGTTTGTCAGAGGGAAGGGGGTGGAGGCTGGCCTAATATATGGTGGTGGAAAATGGTTTGACTTCAGGCGGTGGGCACACAATGCAACGTACAAATCTAATATACAAATGTATGCTTAAAACCTAGATGAGCATATTAACCAATGTCACTTTAATAAATTTAATAAAAATACTTGGAGACCCATCAAAATGAAAAACTCATAATTGTTGAAGACCAAGTATTTTATTCCAAGGCTGGTATTTTCCCCACCATAACCAAAAGATGTTTGTTGGGAGAAAAACAGTAGTTAAGTCAGTAAGTAAAACTGTGGAGGAGCAATGCTCCGAAGGAATAGAGGAGGCATTTAATATAAGACCATAATGAAAACAGTAGCATTAATGCATTTTTTTTGAGGAGAAGGTAAATAAAGAGGAATTCAAAGCTGCAGTGGAGGTACTAAAAGAAAGAATCTATGGTTCCTCAAACAGCGAGAAAAATTGGATAAAGTTGTTATTCAAATGTTGAGGTTGAATAGACAACAGGCTACTCAAAATCAATATTGTCATTAAAAATTAAGGCATATTTGAAGTAAAACTTCTCAACCTTAAATCAGAATATTTGAGTTTACTAGAGAAACTTTCACAAGTCATTTAACTTGAGTATTAACTTTCTCAAGTGTAAGAATGGAGATAATTCTTCCTTATCTAAGAAAGTTATTATGGATCACAAATGACATCATATGGGGCAAATATTTTTTAATTGTGAAAGTTCTTCAATGTAAGAAATTAACTACCATCCATTTATACTAATATATTTTCATAATTAGAAATTTATTACCTGTGTTCCTTATTGTATATTGAGGATATTATATTTCTTAACAACTTGCCTAGAGCCTGGTTAAAAAAAAATTTGTCAAATTAACAAATAATAATTAAATAAAAAATAAATTTAAAAATGGATGTTGACTTACATCTACAAGAAGTAAGAAAAACTTTTATAAAATATTTAGATATGTAAATAGGTAGATGAGTAAATAAGTAATTTTAAAACTTTATTTTTCTATCTTTGGTTTTATATTGTTCTTTCACATACCCACCCTAAGATTTTGCCTAATTTAATGCTGTTGATCATCAGGTTTACTCAATGTGGAATAATTTTTACCCCTAGTGCAGTTGTATTAGGCTGATAAGAATGTTGTGGAATCTGTTTATTACCTTGGCCTTATGATGAATGAGACTCATGTGGGTTTCAATGTGTAATTATCTACCTTAAGGGAATGAGGTGGTTTCCTTCCTGGGAGTAGATGTGGCTACCAGAATGAAGAGTCACATTCTTTCACCCCAGCAGTTCAATTCTACTTGGAGATAATAATATAGATGGTATATTGATAGCATCATGCTGATAATACTCAGAGTATTTTATCAACATTAACTGATTAATATTTAAGAAAATTGTTTGTTGATCTGGGTATTCAGTTATTAATGTGATTTTGGAAATGGTGCTTTTGACAATAAAAGCTAGGAAAGTTAGAAGACTGAACTGAAATTAGAAACTGGATGATTACTAGTATAAACTGTTCATGATGCTGTCTTATTTAAAAGAAACATGAAGAGTTATAGGTAGTTTTGAATTTCAGTAAAAATCTCTTCTGAAATAGAGATGACCAGTCATTTAAAATTTTTTTTTTATTTTTGGTTTTTCAATTACAGTTGTCCCATTTTCCCCCATTTCTCTCTCCCACCCAGCCCACCCCCTCTCCCGCAATCATATCCCTCCCTGTTGTCCATATCCATGAGTCATTTATACACGTTCCTTGACTAAACCCTTCCCTTACTTATCCCTCTTCTCTCCCTCCCCCATCCCCCCTATTGACTGCTATTCTGCTCTTTGTTCTATTTAGTTCTTTTGTTTTTGTTGTTCTTTAGTTTCCTGTATTAGGTGATATCATATGGTACTTTTCTTTCTTTGCCTGGCTTATTTCACTAAGCATAATTCTCTCTAGTTCCATCCATGTTGTTGCAAATGGCAGGAGTTCCTTCTTTCTCTCTGCTACATAGTATTCCATTGTGTAAATGTACCACAGTTTTTTGATCCACTGATCTACAGAGGGGCACTTAGGTTACCTGTTTCCAGCACTTAGCTATTGTAAACAGTGCTGCAATGAACATAGGGGTGCATAAGTTCTTTTGAATTGGTGTTTCAAGATTCTTCGGGTATAATCCTAGTAGTGGAATCGCTGGTTCAAAAGGCAGTTCCATTTTTAGTTTTTTGAGGTAATTCCATACTGTTTTCCATAGTGGCTGTACCAGCCTGCATTCCCACCAACAGTGCAGTAGGGTTCCCGTTTCTCCACATCCTCGCCAGCACTTGTTGTTTGTTGATTTGTTGATGATGGCCATTCTGACTGGTGTAAAATGGTATCTCATTGTGGTTTTTATTTGCATCTCTCTGATGGCTAGTGATGTTGAACATTTTTTAATGTGTCTATGGACCTTCTGTATGTCCTCTTCAGAGAAGTATTTGTTCAAGTCCTTTGCCCATTTTTTAATTGGGTGGTTTGTTTTCTTGATGTTGAGTCATATAAGCTCTATATATTTTGGAAATAAGTCCCCTGTCTGTGATATCATTGGCAAATATGTTTTCCCATAAGGTTGGTTTCCTTTTCATCTTGCTGATGTTTTCTTTTGCTGAGCAGAAACTCTTTAGTTTGATGTAATCCCATTTGTTTATTTTTTCCTTTATTTCTCTTGCTTTAGGAGATGTATCCGTGAAGAAATTGTTATGTGAGATATCTGAAGTTTTCTTGCCTATGTTTTCCTCTAGGACTTTTATGGTGTCATGGCTTACATTTAAGTCTTTGATCCATCTTGAGTTTATTCTCATGTGTGGTGTAAGTTGGTGGTCTAGTTTCATTTTTTTGCAAGTCCCTATGAAGTTCTCCCAGCACCATTTGCTAAAGAGGCTCTTCTCACTCCATTTTATGTTCCTTCCTCCTTATCAAATATTAGTTGACCATAGAGGCCTGGGTTTATTTCTGGGCTTTCAATTCTGTTCCACTGATCTATATGTCTGTTCTTATGCCAGTACCAGACTGTTTTGATCACAGTGGCTTTGTAGTATTGTTTGATATCTGGTGTTGTGATTCCTCCTGCTGTGTTCTTCTGTCTCAAGATTGCTTTTGCTATTTGGGGTCTTTTTTGGTTCCTTATGAATTTAGGGAGTATTTGTTCTAAGTCTGTGAAATATGTCATTGGTATTTTAATAGGGATTGCATTGAATCTGTAAATTGCTTTGGGTAGTATGGCCATTTTGATGATATTGATTTTTCCCATCCAAGAACATAGTATTTGCTCCATTTGTATCTTCCTTAATTTCTTTCTTCAATGTTATGTAATTTTCAGAGTACAGGTCTTTTATCTCTTTGGTGAAGTTTACTCCTAGGTACTTTATTTTTCTTGTTGCTATAGTAAATGGTGTTTTCTTTTTTGTCTCTGTCTCTGATATTTTATTGTTGGTGTACAGAAATGCCTTAGATTTCTGTATATTTATTTTGTACCCTGCTATTTTGCCAAAGTCACTTATTAAATTGAGTAGTCTTTTAGTGGAGTTTATAGGGTTTTCTAGCTATACTATCATGTCATCTGCAAATAGTGATAGTTTTACTTCTTATTTCCCAATGTGGATGCCTTTTATTTCTTTTTCTTGTCTGAATGCTGTGGCTAGGACTTCCAACACTATGTTGAATAGGAGCGGAGAGTGTGGACAACATTGTCTAGTTCCTGAATTCAGGGGGAATGCTTTTAGTTTTTGTCCATTGAGTATGATGTTGACCTCAGGCTTCTCATATATAGCCTTAATTATGTTAAGGTATGCTCCCTCTATTCCCATTTTGCTGAGTGTTTTCATCATCAATGGATGTTGTCCTTTATCAAATGCTTTTTCTGCATCTATTGATATAATCATGTGGTTTTTGTCTTTCATTTTGTTTAGGTGATGTATTATATTTATTGATTTGTGAATATTAAACCATTCTTGCATCCCTGGGATGAATCCCACTTGATCGTGATGTATGATCTCTTTGATGTATTGCTGGATCCTGTTTGCCAAAATTTTATTGAGGATTTTAGCATCTATGTTCATCAGTGATATTGGCCTGTAGTTTTCTTTCTTTGTTGTGTCTTGACCTGGTTTGGGGATTAGGATAATAATGGCTTCATAGAAAGTTTGGGATTTTCCTCTCTTTTTAAAATTTTTGGAATAGTTTGAGGAGGATAGGAGTTAATTCTTCCCTGAATGTTTTGTAGAATTTGCCTGCGAAGCCATCCGGTCCAGGGCTTTTGTGTGCCGGGAGATTTTTGATTACTGTTTCAATTTCCTTCTTTGTTATTGGTTTGTTGAGACTTTCCACTTCTTCTTGATTCAGCTTTGGAAGGTTGTATGTTTCCAGAAATTTGTCCATTTGTTCTAGATTGTCAAATTTCTTGCCATACAGTTGTCTGTAGTAATTTCTAACTATCATTTGTATTTCTGTGGTATCAGTCATGATTTCTCCTCTTTCATTTCTGATTTTGTTTATTTGGGTCTTCTCTTTTTTTTTTTGATTAGATTGGCTAGAGGCTTGTTGATTTTGTTTATTTTTTTGAAGAACCAGCTCCTAGTTTTGTTGATCTTTTGGATTATTTGTTTAGTCTCTATGTCATTTAGTTCTGCTCTGATCTTGATGATTTCGTTGCTTCTTCTTACCCTAGGCTTTGTTTGTTGTTGTTCTAGTTCTAGTATCTTTATGGTTAGGTTTTTCATTTGAGCTTCTTCTATGCTTTTCAGATATGCCTGTATTGCTATGAACTTCCCTCTCAGGACTGCTTTTGCTGTGTCCCACAGGTTTTGGGCTGTTGTGTGCTCATTATCATTAGTTTCTAGAAATTTCTTGATTTCTTCTTTAATGTCATCGTTAATCCATTCATTATTTAATAGCATGCAATTCAATCTCCATGAGTTTGAGTGTCTTTGATTTTTTTCTCTGAGGTTGATTTTTAGTTTCAAGGCATTGTGGTCTGAAAAGATGCTTGATATGATTTCAATTTTCTTGAATTTGTTGAGACTTGTTTTGTGTCCTATCATGTGGTCTATCTTTGAAAATGTCTCATGTGCCTTTGAAAAAAATGTATATTTTGCTTCTTTGGGGTGAAAAGTTCTATATATATATCAGTTAAGTCTATGTGGTTTAGTGTGTTGTTCAATGCCTGTATATCCTTGGTGTTTCTTTGCTTGGATGATCTGTCTATTGTTGATAATGGAGTGTTGAAGTCCCCTACTATGAGTGTGCTGTTGTTGATATCCTTCTTGTCGTCTTCTAGTATTTGCTTTATGTATTTGGGTCCTCCTATATTGGGTGCATATATGTTTATCAATGTTATATCTTCTTGATGGATTGTTCCTTTAACTATTATGAAATGTCCTTCTTTGTCTCTTTTTATTGCCCTTGCTTTGAAATCCGTTTTGTCTGATATGAGGACTGCTACCCCAGCTTTTTTTGTCAGGTCCATTTGCTTGGAATATTTTTTTATATCTCTTTACTTTCAATCTGTGTAAATCTTTTGTTTTGAGGTGTGTTTCTTGTAGACAGCAAATCTGTGGGTCCTGTTTTCTTATCCATTCCGTTACCCTATGTCTTTTAATTGGAGCATTTAATCCATTTACATTTAAGGTTATTATTGATGTGTATTTATTCATTTCCTTTTGTACCTCTGTTCCTCTCCTCTCTTTTTTTTTTTTTTTCCTCCTTTTTTCTTAGAACACTCCCTTTAGCATCTCTTGCAATGCTGGTTTGGTGGAGATGTACTCTTTAGTCTTCCTTTGTCTGAGAAACTCCTTATTTCACCTTCTATTCTGAATGAGAGCGTTGCTGGGTAGAGTATTCTTGGTTGTAGGCCTTTGTTTTTCATTGCTTGAAATATTTTTGACCATTCCCTTCTGGCTTGTAATGTTTCTGTTGAGAAATCAGTTGTTAGCCTTATTGGAGCTCCCTTGTATGTTATTTGCTGTTTTTCTCTTGCTGCTTTTAGGATTCTGTCTTTGTCTTGGAATGTTGTCATTTTAATTATGATGTGCCTTGGAGTGGGTTTTGGGGAGTTCCTCTTCATTGGAACTCTCTGTGCTTCCTGAACTTGTATAACTTTTTCTCTCATCAGGTTCGGAAAATTTTCTGTCACCATTTCTCCTATCAGTTATTCAATTCCATGCTCCTTTTCTTCTCCCTCTCTAATTCCGATGATCCTGATATTATTTCTTCTCATGCTATCCTGTAATTCCTTTACATCTTGTTCATATTTTTTCAATCTTTTTTCATTTTGTTGTATTGTCTGGGAGTTTTTTTCTACATTATCTTCTAACTCACTAATCCAATCCTCTGCTTCGTTTAGTCTGCTTTTAACTGATTCTACTGTGTTTTTCAGTTCAGAGATTGAATTCTTCATTTCTTCCTTGTTCTTGTTAATAGTTTCTATGTCTTTTTTTATGCTGGTGTAGTTCTCTGCAAGTTCCCTGTAATTTTCTTGGAGCTGCTGGTAACTTCCTTGGAGGTTGTCATAGTTGTTTCTAAGGTTGTCGAGTATATTGAGCTTCTTTACCACCATTGTTTTGAATTCCATGTCTGACATTTGGGCTATGTCTATTTCATCTACCTCTCTTTCTGAGGATTCCTCTTTTCTTTTCATTGAGGTGTTATTTTTGCATCTTACCATGTTGGATTCTTCTTGTATTTATTTATTTATTTATTTATTTATTTATTTGTTTGTTTGTTTATTTTTGGTGGGATCGTCTGCTTTGACTTCCCACCTTTGTGGTGTGAGATTCTTTATGGGAGATCTGGGGGTTTCAGTGGTGCAGTCTCTTTGATCTCCTGAGCCTGATGTTCTTGGGTTACCCTTTATGTTGTTTGTTTATGTTGCCTGGTTATATTTCAGATGTTCTTTGGTAAGATCTTCCTTCTGGCTAGTTGATTGAGAGTCACTCTATCTACTTTGTCTTGAGTTCTTTTGTGGAGATGCTGTTAAAAACATGACACAGCCCAGGCAGGAGACCCACACCCTCAAAAATGTTCCCCACCCTCTATCCCGCTATCATCAGCCAACAAGCCAGTATTAATATAAATGTAAAGAGATTAGAGCTTTTATATTATAAGAAGAATAGATAAGAGTTATTTTTAGGGAGGAAAAGTATGATTTTTGATAGAGGGAATGATAGATTAATAATAGTTGAGACTCTGCAAGCCAGTAGGTAATATTTACATTGTATGTTAACAAAAATAGAAGAAAAGGATGGAAAGATGCATAATATAGTAAGAAAGTGGGATTGTATTGTATTGGGTTTATATAGTAATTATATTCTATTATTTAGAGTGATAGGAGGGCTAAACTAGACACACAAACAAATAAACAATGATTAAAGAGAAAGGATGAGAAGGAGAGGTTATATGAAATGCATTAGAGATATAGTTTGTTTTTCTTTTCTTTTTTTCCTTCCAGTTCTCTCCTCTCCTCCTCTTTCCTCTTTCTTAAGGAAGGGAAAAAGAAAGAAAAAAAAAAGAAAAGAAAGAAGAAAGAAAAGAAGAAAGAAAGAAAGAAAATAAAAGGGAAAAAAGAAGAAAGAAAGAAAGAAAGAAAAGAAAGAAGAAAGAAGAAAGAAAAAAAAAGAAAAAGAAAAGGGGAAAAAAAAAAGGAATGTTTTTAGTCAGTGCAGCCTTGGTGTGTTGTCTTCTTTTTCTGCATCCACAGATGGTCTAGTGTGGTGGTTCAGAGGTTCTTGTTCCTTGCAGCAATGGTGTGCACCCGCGGTCGCTGGTATGGTGTGCTCCCTTGCTGCCCGCTGGAGCCAGCTGAGGTGTCCTTGCACTCGCGCCCCTGCTTGCGCTGGCGGCCCGAGAGCTTGCCCCTGGATTGGCTCCTATTGTCGCCATGCCGAGGTGTTTCCCGCTCGCGCTCCCATGCCCTTAGTCCTGCTGAGCTGAGCTCTGGGAATTGGTCTCTCTCCTCTTAGGGCAGGGCCCCAGACACTTGTGCTCAGTGGAAGTGAGCGTCTGTGAGTCGCTGCCGCCCGCTGTTCCCGTGCTGCAGCCGCCCGCCTTCCCTCACCCGTCTGGGTGGGCATGAGCAGATCCTAAGCTAGTGGTCTGCTTTCTGGCCTGGGACCTGGCGCCCACTGGAGCTGGCTAGGGGTGTCTGTGCACGGTCCTCTGCGTGTTCAGTGGGCCCTCCCTGTGCCCGTTGGGGCACTGATCTTATGTCTGTTGGGGAGTGTCCAAGGGGCACCTGGACTCACAGCCCCATGCACCTGGGCCAGTGAATGAGGGCACTTCCCTATGCGTGCCCCCGTGACCCAAGGGTAGGGTTGGGGAGTGGACGAGTGCACCACTGCGCCTGCGCTCCTCAAGAACGGCCTCCCGCCCCCAAACTTTCCTCCCCTCTCCACAGTCCACTAGAGAAAAATATAAAGGAGAATTATGTTCTCACTTGCCCGGCAGCACGCTGTCTCCTGTCCTTCAGCGCCAATGCCACTTGGTCAAGTCCCGTCTCTGCCAGCGGGCAGAGATCCACTCTCTTCCCGACTCCTCTCTGGGGCAGCCTGTGGTCACCAAAAAGCCTTCGTGTGCTTCCAGCCGCAGCTCGGGCAGCTGCCCCAATCAGGAATCCCATTTCCTCCCTTTTTCCTCCGCTATCCTCACTAAATAGGTCATTCCCAGATGGTTTTTCTCTAATCCAGCAGAGCCGTGGCTTGACTCCTGCCAGTGTCCAGCTGCTCACTGAGATGTTCTGTCTGCAATTAGCCCAAACTGCAGACGGGTCTCGGGAGCCTGAAAGCACAGCCTCCCCTCACTCGTCCACCATCTTCCTGAGACTACCAGTCATTTTTTAAAAACCCAGTATTCATTTTCCGGGGAAATTTAAGTAAAATGCTGTCTAGGTACTCAGGTGTACCAAAGCACATTTACTGTTTAATGGACTGGAACCATAATAATAGAGAATGTTTTGTAATTGTTATATTACTGATAATTTTATTTTAGAATAATGTTTTGCTTTATTTTGTCTCAGTATTCTCTACCACCAACATCAACTGCAAATATTCACCTGTTAAAGCTGATCTGTAAGGAGATCTCACATGTTTCATCTTTAAAAATATCTTTCCACAGATAGCTGCTGCAAAACATTGATAGCAGACCATGAGATACGGCCTTAAATTAAAGATAGTTTTCACTTGGAAGGCATTTATAGAATTTTATTATATGATTCCTTTGACATTTGACATTTATCATGTTATTACCATGCATATTGGTCACTTTCAATAAAAACAGGTGGAAGCTCCTCAACTGCACAGTTAAATGGATTTTGAAATATAGAAATTGCTTTGGCACTTGCATTGAGGCCTGAAAAATGCTACTGACACTATAGTTTGAGTTCATAAATATAACCACTAGAATGTTTTATAAAGATAGATATCTCAGATCTTGTTTTACTTTTGATATTGTAGGAAATGTATAAAGCAGCTAGATTGTAATCCAAACTGTAATCCAAATAATGTTAGTAGTCTTCAAATAAATGTTACAATATTATATATTTCTCATGTAAAAGCACTTTTTGCCTTGTAATTCATTAATAAACATTACCAACTCTGCAGCCAAAACTAATTTTAAAAGTCATTCAGTATTCAATAACAGTAGTTGAAGTTCTCACTCAGAAAAATTTCCATCTCGACCGTGAGCTAAAAATCCAAAAATATCACAAGAAATCTTTACCACTGCTAAGCCATGGAGTTGCTATAAATATTCATATACAAGAATCTGTGTGGACCTAAGTTTACAAAATACTTTGGTAAATACCTCAGAGTGCAATTTCTGGATTGTGTGGGAAGTCTGTATTCAATTTATAAGAAACTACCCAAGTGCCTTCTACAGTGACTGTACAATTCTTATTTCTCAACCAGAAAGGAATGAGAGTTTCCATTGCTCTTTATTCTAGTTAGCATTTGTTACCAAAATTTAAAAAAATTTTTAGACTTTCTAATATATGTTTAGTGGTATTTTTCTGTGGTTTGGATTTGCATTTTATTAATAACATATAATTTGAGCTCCTTTCCTGCGTTTATTTGCCAATCATATATTATTTTCAATGCCTGTTCAAATATTTTGTCATTTTTAAATTAGTTTTTATTATTGAGTTTTAAGAGCTCTTTATATATTTTGGATGCAAGTTATTTATCAGATATATCACTTGCAATATTTTCTCTTAGTCTGTCATTTGCCTTTCCATTTTCTATGTCTTTCCTGGAGCAAAAATATTTAATCTTGATAAAGTCCAAGACTTTTTTTCAATTCAATCAATTAAATATCTTTAATGGATTATGTTTTTATTATTGAATTAAAAAACCCGTTGCCTAATTAAGGTCCTGCAGATTTTTAAAACTATCTTCTTCAAGAAGTTTTGTAGTTTGACACTTTAAGTCTATGATTTATTTTGAATTAACTTTTATTTAAGGTTTTCAGTATTTGTTTATTGTCTTTATATATTCATATCTAATTTTCCCAACAATTTTTGTTTAAAAACTATTCTTTCTCCATTGAATTACCTTTTACCTTTCCCCCCAAAATAAGTTGACTATATTTGTGTGGGCTCTTTATTTCGTTCTGTTGATCTGTGTGTCTATTTTTTTTTCGGCCAATACTACACTGTTTATATCAGTGTAGCGTTATAATAAGTCTTAAAATCAGGATGTGTATTACAATATTTTTCTTTTTTTAAAAGTATATTTTATTATTTTGTTACAGTAGTTCTGATTTTTTCCCCCTTTGCTCCCCTCTGCCAAATACCCTCCTTCCCTACAGCAATCCCCCTCCCTCTTAGTTCATGTCCATGGATCGTGCATATAAGTTCTTTGGCTACACCCTTTCTTATATTATTCTTAACTTCCCCCTGTCTATTTTGTACCAAACGGTTATGCTTCTTAGTCCCTGCACCATTTCCCCATTTCTCCCCCTCCCCCCTCCCAGGTGATAACCCTCCAAATGACCCCCATACCTATGATTCTGTTCCTATTCTGCTTTGTTTAGTTGGATTTTGTTTTTATTTTTTAGATTCAGTTGTTGATAGTTGTGAGTTTGTTGTCATTTTAGTGTTCATAGTTTTGATCTTCTTTTCCTTAAGTACATTCCTTTGACATTTCATATAATAATGGCTTGGTGATGACGAACTCTTTTAGCTTCACCTTGTCTGGTAAGCACTTCATCTTCGCTTCCATTCTAAACGATAGATTTGCTGGATAGAGTAATCTTGGTTGTAGGTTGCTTTTCATCATACTGAATACTGCTTGCCAGTCCCTTCCTGCCTGCAAAGTGTCCTCTCTCTGAGAAATCAGCTGATAGTCCTATAGGCACGGCCCTGTAGGCAACTCTCTGCCTCTCTCTTGCTGCCCCCAGGACTTTGTCTTTATCTTTCACCTTTGGCATCTCCATCATAATGCATCCTCGTGTGGTCCCCTCTGGGTCCAGCTCACATAGGACCCTCCGTGCTTCCCAGACCTGTATGTCCATCTCCTTTGAAAAATTTGGGAAGTTTTCCTCATTTTTTTTCAATTCTTGCTTCCTCATTCTGCACTGCTTGACTGTTTTTTTCTTCCTTATGTTCCAAATCATTGGTTTGAACCCAGGTTTCCTTCCCTTCACCATTGGTTTTGTGTGAATTTTCCTTCGTTTCACTTAGCATAGCCTTCACTTCTCCTCTTATGCATTTGCCATACTCAAGCATATCTGTCAAGCCTGTGAGCATCTTTATCACCAGTGTTTTTAATTCTGCATCTGTTAGGTTGTCTATCTCCTCATCTGTTAGGTTGGCTATCTCCTCGTTGCTTAGTTATCCCAATGGAAATTTGATCTGTTCCCCCTTTTGACCCATACTTCTCTGTCTCCTCATTCTGATGGGCTCCTGTGTTTGTTTGCTTCTGCATCCCAGGTAGAGCTGTCGCTTCTGTTACATTGTAAGGGTGGAGCCTTAGGGATTCATCAGTGCTAGGGAACCTGTTTCACCATGTTGTGGCACTGTACGTGGGGGAGAGGTCTGAGAGGGAACAATGTCGCCTGCCCAGCACTCGCCCCTTTTCCAGGCAGCTCTCCAACTTCCACATGGGACTGGAGACCCTCTAGCTGCTGCCCTGGCCATCGTTCCCAGAATGAGTGGTTCTGCGAATGTTCTAGGACTGTGGGGGCCCTTTCAACAAGTGGAATCTGCTAAGAGATCAGCAGTTTCTGCCTCCACCCCCAACCCCCACAAGTCTGCACAGTCAGAAGCAATGAGGCTTGATTTTTCCCTGTGCCAGGACCTTGATCTGTGAGGTCCAGTGAGGAGCTGGGAACGCTCCCCAGGCATCCCTCCTAACCTTTTAAAACATGTGACTGTGCTTTCTGCTGGCCTGCTGCTGCTGCTGCGGCCACCACACTGTGTCTTCTCTGCCCTGGCTCCGCCCATCCTACCTGTCTGGATGAGTATTTCTTCTTTATATCTTTGTTTGCTGGACTTCCATGCAGTTTGATTTTCTGGAACTTCTGGTTGTTTCTAGTTTTGAGGTAGTTGTATTCCCTCTTAGTTGTGGAGGGAGACACAGCGTATCTCCATCTTGGCCATAAGTCTATCCAATTTTGTTCTTTTTAAGAGTTGTCTTGGATATTTTAGTTCTTTGTCTTTCTATATGCATTTTAGAATTGGCTTGTTGATATAAACAAAAAGTGGCTTGTTGGGTTTTGATTGGGATTACACTGAATTTATAGAAGAGATTGGGGAGAATTGATGTCTTAACTATATCAGGTTTTCTAATCTGTGCACATGGAATATCTCTCTATTTGCTTAGATATTTTGTGGTTTCTTTTACCAGTGTTTTGTAGTTTTCTGTATAAGTAGACATAATATTTAGTTTATTTTTTGAAAGATGCAATTTTAAATAATTATTGGTTTTTACATCTCAGATTCTAATTATTCCTTTTTATTATATGAATATAAAATTGACTTTTCAGTTGATCTTTATTCTGTGAACTTGTTAATTAATTTCAAAAGTTTTATAACTTCTATAAGATTTTATACATAAACAATCATATAATCTGCAAATAAGAACCATTTTATTCCTTTTTCTCCTTCCTTTTTTTTCTTTTTCTTGCATCTGTCCTTGCTAGGACTTCTAGTATGATGTTGATACCTTGTCTTTTAATTTCTGATTTATTGATCTAATTCAATAATAAAATAAATAATATATGCTCTACTATTGTAAAAATACACACAAGGAGTCCACTTTTCTTTCTCTGCTTCAACATAATGAGCGTGCACTGGTAATAAAAATTATAAAAAGTCACAAGATGGAGATATATGTGGTACTTGAAATACTGAAGATGTATAACTGCATCACTATGATTTGTAGTGTCTTGAGCAGCAGTGTGAAGCAACATGAGAACCACATGTTTTCTTTGTAGTAGCTATTCAACTCTGCTGTTATAGCCCAGACATCTTTAGATAATATATGATAAATTAATATGGCTATATTCCAACAAAATTTTATTTATGTACGCTAAAATATACATTTCATGCAATTTTTATACACATAAAATATTATTTAAAAAATTTCAAACCATTTAGAAATGTAAACACCATCTTAGCTCTCAGGCAACATAAAGGAAGATGGCAGTCCAGAGTGGGTTCACAGCCTGAGGTCTGCTGATGCCTAACCTTAATACAATAAAAAAATCTAGGGAGGGGAGGAATAAATGTTGAATAGAAAGACATAAATGAAGGGCTATGTCAGTACTCTGGTATAGGACTTCCGGCCAAGATGGAGGCATAGACCGACATGCTCTGTCTCCCTCCACAACTAAGAAGAACTATAACTACTGCAAAACCAAAAATAACCAGAAGTTCCAGAAAATAAAGCTACATGGAAGTCCAAGGTATGAAGTCATAAACAAGTGGTGCTTGTCCAGATGGGTAGGAGGGGCGAAACCATGGCTGAAAGATCAAATTGTGCTGGAGGTGACAGTTGCAGCAGCAAACAGAGGGACCCGGTAAGCAGACACCCATATTTGGGGGGTGAAGAGAAGTGTCTGGGAGCTGGCCCTGGCTGAAGACCAGACCTGTCAGCTTGTGATTTCAATGCTGGGGGAAGGCAGACCCCATTGTCTCGGACTGTGAGGCCTGGAGGGCAGATGGACGAGGAGGATCCTGGTTCCTCAGCAGAGAGTAACAGCAGGAATCCATCTTGGACCCCTGTCCCCATGCAAAGCGCCACAGTGTGGTGAGAAAGGTCACCAGGTTGTGACACCACATGGGGCTCCACCCAGTATAGTGTAGGAGGTGTGACAGTGCCCCGCCCAAGAGGGAAAGATAAACAAAATGGTCAGAATGGCAGAATTAATGATTGAAATTCCAATCACACAGCTAACAAAAAAACAAACAAAAGACTTGATTGATGAACAAATAGCGAATCTTTCTGAGGCTCAGTTCAGAGCTATAGTCATAAGGCAGCTTACAGACCTAACAGCAGGACTTAATCAAGACAGGGAAGGAATGAAGGCTAGTCCTGCTGAAATGAACAAAAATACATACAAGACAAGTGGTGAGGAAGGGAAAGCGATGGATCAAATCAACAAATTGGAACATAGGGAGGGAACAAACAGTCAACCAGTGCAGAAAGAGGAAACTAAAAGTGAGGAATATGAGGAGAGGCTCAGAAACCTCTGGGATAGCTATAAGCAGATGAACATTCAAATTATAGGATTGCCAGAGGGTGAAGAAGAAGAACTAGAAATTGAAAAATTATGTAAAAAAATAATGAAGCAGAACTTCCCTAATTTTGGGAAGGAAATAAAGTTACAGGTCCAGGAAGTACAGAGAGTTCTGGATAGGCTGGACCCAGGGAGGGCCACACCAAGACACATTATAATCAAAATGTCAAAAATTAAGGCTAAAGAGAGAATCTTAAAAGCAGCAAGAGAGAAGAGAAGAATTATGTTCAAAGGGGTCCCAATTAGACTACCAGTGGATTTCTCAAAGGAGACTCTACAGGCAAGAAGGGACTGGCAAGAAATATTCAAAGGAATGAAAAGCAAAAACCTACAACTACAATTACTCTATCCAGCGAAGCTGTCATTTAGGATAGAAGGGCAGAGAAAGTGTTTCCAGGACAAAGTACAACTGAAGGAGTTTGTTAGATCCAAATCACTGTTATATGAGATGTTAAAGGGACTTGTTTAGAAGAAGGAGGATCAAAACTATGAACATTAAAATGAAAACTGTATCACAACAACCAACAGCAGAAGCTAGGGAATAGAAACAAAGGCAAACTAAGTAGGCAACAAGAGGGGAAAAAGAATTATAGGTATGGGGAACATATTGGGGGGAGGTCAGTGGGGAGGGGAAAGGTGAAATGGGAGGGAGATGACGCAGGAATTAAGAAGCATAGTAGGAGGGAGTGGAGTAGACAGGAAGATGTTGAGAAGAACTATATGCACAACCAATGGGCATGGAATAAGGCGGGGGACAACTGGAGGGGGTGGGTCTCAGGGTGGAGGGGAGCAGGGGGAAAAGAAACTGGGACAACTGTAAGCATAATCAATAAAAGAAAGGAAAAAAATACTCTGATATATATTCTTCTGAGAGAGGACAAAGCTGTGTATACATGTATGTATTTATGTGTGTATGTGTATAAATGGGTATGTGTACATGTTTATGTGTGGGCAAATGTATACATTGTGTTTATGTGTGTGTTAACATATGAGTATATGTGAATATGTAGATTTGTGTTTATGCATATTTGGGTGTGCATGCGAAATTGAATTAGGACTCAGGAACAAATCTTGCCTTTTCCCTACAAGGTATATGAACAAATAGTAGTGTGTTGATAATTTAGAGATGCTATATATTAGCTACATCTTGACTTCAGGATATAGTTTAAATTATACTTGTTACCCTGTTACAAAAGTGTTGAGATATGTCTCTTTCAAAATCATTACTCCTTTGACCAGCTAATTAGGAATTAATTGCTTATGCTAGTTAGACAATTACACTGCATTTAGTACCAAAATTTAAACCTCTATGCCTCCAACACATTTCTCTATTAATTTACTCCCAATCTTACTTAAAGTCTCATATTAAAATAATACTTTTCTTTCTGTGAGTTCTGTGATTTAATTTGTCTTCTACTTTCAATTTTGTCTTCTCTTTCAAATGTTACTTAACTTTCTGAAGTGTTTGTAGACACTATAGCTAAAGAGGGAAATTATCAATTATAAAAAGTTTTTCTCATTCCATATGACTATATGCAGAGGGTGAAGTGGAGAGTGGAAAGGTCAGCACACATTTTCTTGCCAATTCCATACATGAAATTCATGGGATACTCAGAAAATAGTGTGTGCCTCAATCTACTCAGCTGGAAAGTTGGATTTTAAAAAATAGCATGCAGAGAGAATATGGAAGGTATGGTGCCTGGCAATTGAAGTGGACTGTAGGAGATTCCTAACACATTACATGTCTCAAATGATGAGCACTCCAAGTAATATAACAAGGAGAGAAAGGTTATTATCAGACACTGCCTTAGTCAACAAGAGGATTTCCTGCCATCTGTGAACACAGAGGGAGGAGGAAACATGAAGTCACAGTAAGTACTGTTTGCTCCAAAATATTTAGAAGTAATTTTATCACAAAATTTACTTTTATCCTGTTAGCTGCCAGAAACCTCTAAAAGGAAATGAAGGGTTGGGCAAAGGAACAGTCCCTGAAGCTATCAAGCATAAATCCTCTTATAATGATATACTTTTCATTTATTCAACTTCTAATTAGTTCATGTCTGGGACTGGATTCTTTGGGGAAATTTTTTGACTTCTGTTTATATAAAATATTATATTGTTTTATTTGCAAGATTCTGATTGCTTTTCATATTAAAAAATTAGAGCATTTTTCTTATGTGTCTAGCAATACATAAAAGATAGAAAATCAACTTGATAAATAATGTATCCAAGCTCTCATCTTTCACAACTGTTTTGCCTGGCTGAAAGAGGACAGATTTATACCTATAATTAAATATAAAAGAAACTGCTATCCCTCAAACATAGGTATGGGCCTGCCATCCCCACAGACAGAAAAGGAAACTCAGCCTAACATAAATTAAAATGAGTGAATATATCACTCATTATTTGTAACTCTATATAAGTACAGAGGACACAGCACATTATATATTGTATGAGGAATGAAAATATCCCGCAGTTATGATGTCAGTGAAGTATATTTATTTTAACTTTATTTATTTATTCTTAGGGAGTGGGGAAGGGAGAGAGAAAGAGGGAGGGAAACATCGATGTGTGAGAGAAACATCATCAGTTGGTTGCCTCTCGCATGCAGGCCCATAACCGAGGCATGTGCCCAGATCAGAATCCAACCAGGAAGCTTTTGCCATGCATGATGATGCCCAACACACTGAACCATGCCAGTCAGAGCTGAGCTGTTTTTAAGGTCACAAGTTATACTGACCAGATTGTTTCTATGTTAAAAGGACCAGTCATATGGGTCTTCAGAATCTATGGAAAGTAGACTCTGAATTGCAACTGAAAGTGAAGGCGCATGTTTGCTTCTATTCTTATTTAGATCTCAAAGCCAATTTTGTTACAGGAAAGCTAAATAAAGATAATACACGCTCCCCCCAACCAAATTGGTCAAATACATGTGATTCTATGCACCTTGGCAGTGTACAAATGGAAAAACTCCAAGTTTTTGGCATCCTTGAGAATAAAAAAGCAGAAGCAGGAGAGCCCTACAGAATGTTTGCTACATAAAGAGCCCTACATTGGTCAGACATGTAATCTCTTGAGTAAACTGAGTGACTTATCCCACGCATCTCCAGACCTGACCCCTGTAAGTAGCTACTATTTTGGAAGTACCTATGCCATGACTGTATCTCTGTGTCTCTTTAAATATCCCAGTCTGACTTGAAGAATGTGAGATTATAACAAAAATTAAATCAATATACAAGTATTTAATGTTTGATCTTAGTTGAACTTCATAACAAATTTTCTTTCTGTGTACAGGTAAGGGCGTTTTCTTCCAAACTGTTAGATTTTATCATCTGCATCACACATCTTTTCATCTCTGTGAAAATATCCATATGGATGTGCATCACTATTTTTCAGCTGCCAAATTTTGTTGATAATATATAGTTTATAAGAAACCTATCCGTGGCAAATAACCAACTGTGACTATTAAACTAATATGAAATTCAAATTAAGATGTATGTGTGGTCTAATAAATAAAGTCAATAGCTAGGTTTAAATTAGGAATGAATTCATTCGATTGGTAAAGTCATTTTGACTGGCTATGTATAAATACAATAAGAAAAAAGCAAAAATTTATGGAACATTATAAACTATGTTTGGTTTCTTGATAAAACAGCATCATTTGAAGAAATGGACAAATTTCTAGAAACATATAATCTTCCAAAACTGAATCAAGAAGAAGTAGAAAGTCTCAACAGACCAATAACAAAGAAGGAAATTGAAACAGTAATCAAAAATCTCCCGGCACACAAAAGCCCTGGACCGGATGGCTTCAAAGGCGAATTCTACAAAACATTTAGGGGAGAACTAACTCCTACCCTCCTCAAACTATTCCAAAAAATCCAAGAAGAGGGAAAAATCCCAAACTTTCTATGAAGCCAGTATTACCCTAATTCCAAAACCAGGTCAAGACACAACAAAGAAAGAAAACTACGGTCCAATATCACTGATGAACATAGATGCTAAAATCCTCAATAAAATTTTGGCAAACAGGATCCAGCAATACCTCAAAAAGATCATACACCATGATCAAGTGGGATTCATCCCAGAGATGCAAGGATGGTTTAATATTTACAAATCAATAATTGTGATACATTACCTAAAAAAATGAAAGACAAAAATCACATGATCATATCAATAGATGCAGAAAAAGCATTTGATAAAGTACAACACCCATTTATGATGAAAACACTCAGCAAAATGGGAATAGAGGGAGCATACCTTAACATAATTAAGGCTATATATAAGAAACCTGAAGCCAACATCATACTCAATGGGCAAAAACTGAAAGCATTCCCCCTGAAATCAGGAACAAGATAAGGCTGCCCACTCTCTCCACTTCTATTCAACATAGTGTTGGAAGCCCTAGCCACAGCAATCAGACAAGAAAAAGAAATAAAAGGCATCCACATTGGGAAATAAGAAGTAAAACTATCATTATATGTAGATGACATGATAGTATAGCTAGAAAACCCTATAAACTCCACTAAAAGACTACTCTATATAATAAGTGACTTTGGCAAAATAGCAGGGTACAAAATAAATATAAAGAAATCTAAGGCATTTCTGTACATCAACAATAAAATATCAGAGACAGAGACAAAAAAATACCATTTACTATAACAACAGGAAAAATAAAGTACCTAGGAATAAACTAAACCAAAGAGATAAAAGACCTGTACTCTGAAAATTATGTAACATTGAAGAAAGAAATTAAGGAACATACAAATAAATGGAGGCAAATACCATGTTCTTGGATGGGAAGAATCAACATCGTGAAAATGGCCATACTACCCAAAGCAATTTACAGATTCAATGCAATCCCTATTAAAATACCAATGACATATTTCACAGATCTAGAACAAATACTCAAAAATTTATATGGAACCAAAAAAGACCCTGAATAGCAAAAGCAATCTTGAGACAGAAGAACACAGCAGGAGGAATCACAATACCAGACATCAAACAATACTACAAAGCCATTGTGATCAAAATAGTCTGGTACTGGCATAAGAACAGACATGTAGATCAGTGGAACAGAATAGAGAACCCAAAAATAAATCCAGCAACATATGGTCAACAAATATTTGATAAAGGAGGAAGGAACATAAAATGGAGTGAGAAGAGCCTCTTTAACAAATGGTGCTGGGAGAACTGGACAGGGATGTGCAAAAAAAGGAAACTAGACCACCAACTTACACCACACACGAGAATAAACTCAAGATGGATTAAAGAATTAAATGTAAGCCGTGACACCATAAAAGTCCTAGAGGAAAATATAGGCAGGAAAATTTCAGATATCCCACATAACAATTTCTTCACGGATACATCTCCTAAGGCAAGAGAAATGAAGGAAAAAATAAACAAATGTTACTACATCAAACTAAAGAGTTTCTGCTCAGCAAAAGAAAACATCAGCAAGATGAAAAGGAAACCAACCTTATGGGAAAATATATTTGCCAATGATATCTCAGACAGGGGACTGATCTCCAAAATATATAAAGAGTTTATATGACTCAACATCAAGAAAACAGATAACCCAATTAAAAAATGGGCAAAGGACCTGAACAAACACTTCTCTGAAGAGGACATACAGAAAGTCCATAGACACATGAAAAAATGCTCAACATTACTAGCCGTCAGAGAGATGCAAATAAGTCAGAATGGCCATCATCAACAAATCAACAAACAACAAGTGCTGGCGAGGATGCGGAGAAATAGGAACCCTACTGCACTGTTGGTGGGAATGCAGACTGGTGCAGCCACTATGGAGAACAGTATGGAATTACCTCAAAAAACTAAAAATGGAACTGCCTTTTGAATCATTGATTCCACTGCTAGGATTATACCCGAAAAATTCTAAAACCCTAATTCAAAAGAACTTATGCACCCCCTATGTTCATAGCAGCACTGTTTACAATAGCTAAATGCTGGAAACAGCCTAAGTGCCCATCTGTAGATGAGTGGATCAAAAAACTGTGGTACATTTACACAATGGAATACTATGCAGCAGAGAGAAAGAAGGAACTCCTGCCATTTGCAACAACATGGATGGAACTAGAGAGAATTATGCTTAGTGAAATAAGCCAGGCAAAGAAAGAAAAGTACCATATGATATCACCTAATACAGGAAACTAAAGAACAACATAAACAAATGAACTAAATAGGACAAGGAGCAGAATAGCAGTCATTAGGGGGGAGGAGGGAGGGAGAGAAAGATGATAAGTAAGGGAAGGGTTTAGTCAAGGAACGTGTAAAAATGACCCATAGACACGGAGAATGGGGAGGGATATGATTGTGGGAGAAGGGGTGGTCTGGTTGCGGGGGAGCGATGGGTTAAAAATGGGACAACTGTAATTGAAAAACCGAAAAATAAAATAAAATAAAACAAACAAACAAACAAAAAAACAGCATCATTTGTACTGAAATTATCTGTGTTTTTTTTCCAGCCCATGATTCTTTCCCATTTATGTTATGTTCAGGAAAAATGGATTTTTATTACAAAGAAGTGTTTACTTTGGTTAATTGTGTTTCTTTCTCAATATACCATCTGTATGAGTCAGGGTTAAACTGAAGATACTGAAATTACTTTGGCTATTTTAAGCAGAAAAGGATTTAATACAGGAATTCAGTTTGTATAAACTTATTAGAAAGCCCAGAGGGCAGCCTCCAATACCATAGAAATAACTCATTGGGAGAGTCTCTGCCTCTGATATAATTAAGAATTAATTATATTCTTAAGAATATATGCACACTTCTGTTCACTGCAGCACTGTTTACAATAGCCAATATTTGAGAGCACCCCAAGTGTCCATCAGTAGATGAGAGGATAGAAAAGCTGTGCTAATTTACATAATGGAATACTACTCAGCCATAAGCAAGTCTTAACTTTTGTGACAGCATGAAGGGACCTGGAAAGTATTATGCTAAGTAAAATAAGCCAGTCAGAGAAAGACAATTATTGTATGATTTCACTTATATGTGGAATCTAATAACAAAATAAACTAACAAACAAAATACAAAGAGACTCATAGATACAGGGAACAGACTGACAGCAGTCAGAAGGGAGGATGGTTGTGGGACTGGGTGAAAAGGGTGAAGGGATTAAATTAAAAAACAAACTCATAAACACAGGAAACAGTACAGTGATTACCAGAGGCAAATGGATGTTGCGGGGAGGTAGAAGTGGGTAAATGGGGGATAAACACTGATGGAATGAGCTCTGACTCAGGGTGGTCAACAGACAATGCAATATACAGATGATGTATCATAGAACTGTACACCAGAAACCTATATAATTTGATTAGCCAATGTCAACCCAACAAATTCAATAAAAATTAAAAAGAAAACTAGAGCACTGTCATTGCAACCACAAAGTTCAAGTATACAGTATTTTAACTGTTGAAATACATAAATTAAAGAAATTTATGTACTGTTGACTCCAGAGCTACATTGCAGGGCAAATATTAATGCCCTGAGCCCTCTCAATATCCACAAATTAATTATGGAGCACTAGAACCTTTGCAAATGTTGTTGTAGAAAAAATTCAGGGCCTCTATGACTATGATCACCAACAGTTATGGCAGACCTGTGGTCTCCACATTATTCCCCCTTCCAAATGCCACATGAATGTGATAACCATCCCAATCTAAACCACATTCTGAGCTCTGTCTGCAAAAGAGACCTCGAAATGTAGATTTTTAGCTTCTCAACCTCAGAAGTGTAGAGAAAGATGGTGAGTAGGTTTCGAACAACAAGGCACAATAACTCCCACTGTCCATCTGCATGTTCTCTGACTGTTCATGCTTCTCTTTCTATATGTAAATTTCCAAACAACAGTAGAACAACAACTGATTTCCACCCAATAAAATGCAACTATCCCTTCATATAAATGAAAACATATGCCCTGTCTCCAAGAAAAGCCCAAACTTCTATTAGTCATAGAATGCTTCTCTAGGTGATGTTCCTTTTTCCTCTAGTTCACTAACCTTCCTATCTACATATCCCACAATGTTACCAAATAACAACATATAATGCCCTGACCCATGTGGCTCAGTTGGTTGGACAGCGTCTAGCAAAATGAAAGGTTGTGGTTTGTTTCCTGGTCAGGGCACATGCCTGAGTGGTGCGTTCAGTTCCCTGGTCAGGGCATGTGTGAGAGGCAAACAATCAATGTTGTGTCTCTCGCATGGATGTTTCACTACCTCTCTTTTGCCCTCCATTCCCCTCTCTCTAAATATGTTATTAAAATATTTTAAAAAGGACAATATACAATATAAAATGAGGCAAACAGAGTAGAAAAAAGGAAATAGGTTTACATAGAGATAAATACATGAAGAACAAGAGGATACACTGGCCTTTGTTTCTTCAAATGATTATAAGATCATATTTGCTACCTAAAGCATCCCTTTTCTACTCTGAATTCCATGCTTCCATTCCCCTCAGCTATTTGGGGTTAAATAGTGGGATGAGTTGAAGCAAGCCTTCATTCTTGATGAGCCTGAGACATTGATGGCTATGTCTGTCTAGAATTGCTGGAATTGTATATAACATGATAATATTAGGACATGTCCCCAAATATACCATCTTTTCCAGTTACATACATACTCATCACTGACTCAGTTTATTTATTTAATTTTTAAAGGCTGATGCCATTTTATTTTATTTTACTTGTCTTTTATCCTCACCCAAGAACATGCTTGTTGATTTTAGAGAGAGGGAAAGGAAGGGAGAAGGAGAGGGAGAGAAACATTGATGTGAGAAAAACATCAATGGAATATCCATTGGTTGTCTCTTGTATGCACACTACTGGGGACCAAACCTGCAACCCAGGCCTGTGCCCTGACCAAAATCAAACCCTTGACCTCTTGGTTTATGGGACAATGCTCCAAATAACTGAGACACACCAGTCAGGGCCCTGTCACACATTTTAATAGCAGCCCTATGTATCCTTAAAATCAATAATAATTTTCCTATCCAACAGAGAAACCTCTTTTTATCTCTGGCTACTTTAAGATCATCAGGTGACCCCAAATGACCTGATTCCAGTCTCAACTTTCAGATCAAGGAGCCAGTGCTCATGGAAGTATTGCTTTCTTGGATATTACAGACTCTAATCCTGGATAAGAGAAGGAAAACTCTGATTCCAAAAAAACCTCCGCTGCCTTGCGGCATACCTCTTCAGGGGAAAGGCTAAGGGAGTAAACCCCGACAGAAAATCCGGAGCCGGAGTCCCTAAGGCGGTTTGACGTCGTAGTCAACACCGGCAACTCCTGCGGCGCACCTGAAGCTAAGCTGTATTGACTCCGTCTTTCCCTTGGATCCTTCAGCTGCGAAGAGAGGGGGGGTCTGCTGCATGGGCAACAGCAGACCCTCCATATCACCCTGCCCAGGCTCTGTAGCTTCAGCTTCACTGGAGAGGACACTCCAGCGTCATCGCAAGATGTCGATTCAACACGGGAGGAGACAGATACCGTGTCACTCCCGAGTCGGACAGCACAGCCATTCTCGGCGGTGCAGATAGACTCTTAAGAAGCTACACCATCGTCTCTCGAGACGGACGGCTGCCGACGACGAATCCTGGATAGGTCAAAATTGTGATAAAAGTAAGAACATTTTTGCAAGAGGATTCACCTTCAAATTCCATATTACATATTCTCATTATAGGAGAAAAGGTTTCAAAGTGAATGTCCTACATCTTACCTCTCAAGACTTATATATTTGATGACTCAACACAGGATTTCTGCTAATGCTGCCATAGCAAAGTCCAATCACCATGACCTTGATTGCCAGCAAAGAAAGCAGAAACAGCGGAAGCAGTACTCCACCTTGCTTCTGTCTAGCAATCTCATGTAAGTGCCTTTGATTGTTTGAACCCAGATTATATCTAGACTCTAGTTGCAAGAAGCTTTGGCAAATATAGTATATTAGAAGGGAGGTAGAATGGGTATTGAGTGCCAGTCCATCCTATCTATCACACTATCTCATTTTACCACAGTGACATTCATTTTAATTCAGGTCATGAGTTGTTCACTTTTAAAAGCCCCTAATGAATTGTTTTTCTACTTATTATTCAGAGTGGCATAAAATATTTCTTTCCCCCCAATTTGTTCCCCAATTATTCACTTGTCTTTATTTCTTGCTTTGCCCTAGTTCATAATTTGCTTCTGCCAGACAAGCTTCTCTGTCAGATTTGGATTTCTACATTTGGTAACCAAGATTTGTGTATCATTATTAAGTCTGCAATGGGTCACGTCAGGTTAGCTTACCTGATAGCTGTAATTGCATCTCCTCACTGTTACTTGCTAAAAACTATGCTTTCTTTCTTTAATAACACCCCAAATTAAGTTTTCCCACGTCTAGTTTCTGGGAGTCTGACTACCTAACTTAATGGACAATGCTTTGTGTTGCTAATTATTTTTAGTCAAACTTTACACATATATTTGGTTTTAATTGGTATATATTATTAACATTATTGGCATTTTACTCTTTAATATTTCCTTTATATTAATTTCAGCTTCTTTATATAAGTATATAACTTCCCCTTCTTTTTTTAGTTCAATAAATATTTACTCAGTGCTATCAAGGGCATAGTGAATTAATTGAATCATGGGGATAGGAAAATCTATAGCTTGACAAATATGGAATAGTGCTCTATTCATAAAAGTTCTCAGAGTGGTTATAATTTATTATATTACCAAAAATGGTATAGTTGAATATTGGCTATAGAGACACTAATTATATAAATTTAACTCATGTATTTACAAAGTTACATATCACACTGCAGAGTGAGATCTAAATTTAAATAAATGAAGTGGAGCTTCATGGATTCAAATATCTTTATTTTGCTATTAAAATATTCAATCCTGTAAATACAAATAAGCACTAAATAGATGGGTATTTTTAAAATAATCAGCTACTAACAACATCATTATATTTTACATTGCCAGTTTCATTGTTTGGTTCTTTTGAATTCAAGGATTATTCCACAAGAAAAAAAATAGTTTTTTAAAGAATTTTAAAAGAATATTTATGCTGTAATTGATTCCTTTATTTCTCCTTCCTGCTTAGTGAGCTTCAGGAAGTCCAATTCCTTCATAAAGGAGAGAGAAAAACATAATATTACCTCTCTCCTAACACTGCTTCTAAAATACCTAGTAATATTTATTCTCAAAATATTTAAATGAAAATTTTACATAGCTCTCTTCTTTATGTCTTAGTTGGTGTTTGGGGCCAATTTACTTCAAGATTTAAAGAAAGAAACTATTAGTGGTCTATATAGTCATAAATATGATCAATGTGACATATTTTAAAATACATTTTATGGATTATGTTATTATAGTTGTCCCAATTTTTTCCCTTTGTCTCCCTTTGTCTGGTATCCTCCTTTCCTCTAGCAATCCTCTGCTTAGTTCATGTCCATGGGTCATACAAATAAATTATTTGGCTTCTCTATTTTCTATACTACTCTTCTTTTATTTGGGAAGAATAATTTTTACTAACAGTGAATTTCTTATTTTATTAAATCATTTTTAATTGTTATTCTATTACAGTTGTCTCAATTATTCCCCTTTTTCCTTCCTTCGCCCGTCCCACCCCTAGCTCCCACAGTCAATTCCCACATTGTTTTCCATGTCCATGGGTCATTCGTACCTGTCTTTTGTCTAGTCTCTTCCCCTTCTTTTCACCATTATCCTCCTCCTCTCTGAACACTTTCAGTCTGTTCCCTGTTTCCAGGTTCTATTTTGTTCATTAGTTTATTTGGTTCATTAGATTCCTCTTATAGGTGAGATCATATAGTATCTGTCTTTCACTGACTGGCTTATTTCATTTATCCTAATATTCTCCAGTTTCATCCATGCTATCACAAAAGGTAGCCTCTAATGCACTGTTGGTGGGAATGCAGACTGGTGCAGCTACTGTGGAAAACAATATAGAATTTCCTTAACAACTAAAAATGGAACTGCCTTTTGACCCAGTGATTCTGCTCCTGGGAATATACCCTAAGAATTCCAAAATACCAATTCAGAATTTATGCACCCTTATGTTCATAGAGGTGCTATTTAAACAGCCAAGTGCTGGAAGTAGCCTAAGTACCCATCAGTAAATGAGTGGATCAAAAAACTGTGGTACATTTATACAATGGAATATTATGCAGCAGAAAGAAAAAGAAATTCTCTTTTCTATATTATTCTTAACATGCCCCTATTTTGTACCTACTAATCATGTTTTATAATTTCTGCACCTTTTCCCCCATTCTTCCCCTTTCCAGCTGATAACTCTTCAAATGATCTCCATACCTATGATTCTGTTCCTGTTCTGATTGTTTGCTTAGTTTGTTTCTTTTTTTAGAGTCAGTTGTTCATAGTCATGGATTTGTTGCCTTTTTAATGTTCATAGTTTTGATCTTCTTCTTTTTCTTAAATAAGTCATTTTAACATTTCATATAATAAGGACTTAGTGATGATGCACTCCTTTAGCTTTGCCTTGTCTGGGAAGCACTTTATCTGACCTTCCAGTTTAAATGATCTCTTAGCTGGATAGAGTAATCTAGCTTGTACGTCCTTGCTTTTCATCATTTTGAATACTTCTTGCCTGCCCCTTCTTGCTGGCAAGTTTCTTTTCAGAAATCAGCTGATAGTCTTATGGGAATTCTTTTGTAGCTCCAAAAATCAGAGTGTATTAGCATATTCACACATAAATCAATTAACAACATAGCAGGTAAATGTTTTTCTCTTGCTTGTTTCCCTCTTGCTGCTTTTTAAGATTCTCTCTTTATCTTTAACCTTTGGCATTTTAATTATGATGTGTCTGGATGTGGTCCTCTTTGGGTTCAACTTGTTTGGGACTCTCTGTGCTTCCTGGCCCTGTATGTATTTCCTTTACCAGATTAGGAAATTTTTCTTTTATTGTTTTTTCACATAACTTTTTAATTTCTTCCTCTTCCTCTTCTCCTTCTGGCATTTCTATGCTTCAGATGTTGGCACTTTGGAGATGTCCCAGAGTCTTCTTATACTATCCTCATTGTTTTGAACTCTTCTTTCTTCTTTCTGTTCTGGTTGAAAGTTTATGTCTTCCTTTTGTTCCAAATTGTTGATTTGAATCCCAGCTTCCTTCCCTTCACTGTTGGTTCCCTGTAGATTTCTTTCTTATTTCACTTACTGTAACATTCATTTCTTCCTTTATGTTGTTGCTGTACTCAGTGAATTATTTGAGCATCATGATCACCAGTGTTTTGAACTCACATTTAATAGGTTGGCTATCTGTTTCATTTAGTTCTTTTCCTAAGGCTTTGTTCTGTTCTTTCATTTGGGCCATATTTCTTTGTCTCCTCAATTTGGCAGCCTCCCTGTATTTGTTTACGTGTATTAGGTAGAGCTGCTTTCATTTCTTGTAAAAGGCACTTGAAATTGTGTGTTGCAGGGCTTAGGTAATCATCAAGGTGGGGCAACCTGCTTCTCTGCTTTGTAGTTCTGTGTGTGGGAAGGGCTCAGAGAGGGGAAGGTGCTGCTGCCTACCTTCTGGCACTTTGCTCAGTCCTCACCCCTTTTCCAGTCAGGGTTCACTCACTTCCAATATATCCCTCCTGACTTTTATCCACCATGAATATAGGACAACTTGTACCTGTTTTGCCACCACTGCCACCTCTTTGCGCCACACTACATCTCCTCATCTCTCCACCTTATCTCCATATCTCCACATCTCTGCCCCTCCTATACATCTGGATGATTGTGGCCTCTTAAATCCTTTCCTTGTCAGACCCATACAGTTCAATTTTCTCGGTGTTATTTGTTTTGAGATTTAGTTGTAACTCTTTCTGTGGTTGCACAAGAATTGAAGCATATCTACCTACACCTTCATCTTGGTGGAAGTCCTCAGTATGACATATTATATATCTGTATATCTATATAGTTATACACATATATGCAGACACATTGTATCTCTATATTTATATAGCCACACATACACACATATACACTAAAATTTGTACTCTTTCTGGGAAAATTTCTTTAGAATATACCAGTCAATTCCTTAATTTCTACCCACATTATCTATTCCTTAAAATGGAATATAGCCAGTAACTCCTTTCTCCCAGAATTGAAATAAAGAATTAGATGCCTCCTAAATAAATTTTTCTTCTCAGTTTTATTTATTCATTTAACTTATTCAGACTGTAAGAAAATTTATTTTAACTTCTGCAAGGAGACACATTTAGCCTATAGCTAAATACTGCTTTTGTTTTAGCAAAAGTAGAATATTTGCTGTAGGTTTTCAAACTTACTTTAAAATATTTTAGGTCATAAACCATAAATATTCAAGTTCAATATCATTAGAAGTCCTAAAACAAAACCTGGATGTTTTAGCATATTCACACATAAATCAATTAACAACATAGAACTGTAGACCCATACCTTTATGTCTCTGCAATTGTCAATTACTAATACAGGTAACAGGGTATAATTGGATTATTTTGTAGTGTGAAGTGGTGATGTATTCTTTTTTAGATACTTGTACCTGTAAATCATAGCAGGTAACACATTTTAAAACTGAGGTGACAGGACTGGTGCATGCATTCACACACACTTTGGTTTAAGTCTTCACGCTATGTTCTATAAAGTGCTGTAATATTTGTCAGTTAATATTGCTTATACTTAATTACAACTAAATTACAGAAAAATCATCCTGAATAACCAACTGAAGACTAGCTAGAGAGAAGTCTTTTAACCAAGGACTTAAAGAAGAAGCCACATCAAGACTGGAAGTGCAGAGGTGTAAGAGGGCTGGCTGAGCTCCCACAGGTAGCAGCCTAAGTTCTGGAGGGATATATCAGCTAAGGGGGTGGGGTATCCCCCTGAGAAGTGTGAGTTCTAAATCCTAAGTCAGGCTTCTAAGCCTAGCGCATCAGAACTGGAAAAGTCACCCACATAATACCTGGCTGTGAAAAGCAGCAGGATTCTTGTCTGCCAGGGAGAGACAGCTAAGGATGCAGCCATCATCTTAAAGGACCAACACACAAAATTGTGTTCACAGACACTCATCCTGGGCTCTGGCAGAGTGAACTAGAGCCACATGAGGAGAGTCTGAGGTTGGTGGCTCTGGGGAGAGAGCTAAGTGTCTGTTGCCAGGATCCCTGTATTGAGTCATTCTCCATACTGCAGATGCCATCTTTCTTGGGCAGAGCAGTCCCTTCATGTGGCATCAGACTGGTAGTAAGTAATAACCCCACCCACTGGAATCCTTCTCAACCCACCCTGTGGAATTTATGTCATGCTGGGAGTACAGCTGGAGGCTCTCTCAGTGAATAAGCCTAACAGGCAACCTGCAGGCTGAGGTGGATCTCTGGGTTCTTTGAGACTTTTGCTGTCCCACCTCCAGGCCCAGTGCTGGTAAAAGTCAGCCTTGGAGTGTAGCTTGGACCTTGCCACATGTACCAAGGCCAGGTAGAGGGAGCCACAAACTGTGGATTGCTGATAGCTCCAAATAGGTTTCTCAGGGCCAGTTACAGGAAGTGTCTGACATAAATCTGCACCAAAGTCCCTCAAAAGAGGCCCAGACCAGTACACTCAGTGACCAGCTTCAAACTACAGCAGAACAGGATTCAATCAACTTCACAAGTAGCATATGCACAGAGAGATCTTGGCAGGTATCAAACACTGAGGTGAATTGTACTTCATGTGATTAGCATCTGCACATCGTGTTGGGGGTTTGCCTCATAGTCAGCCACCCTAAGGGTTGATCCCACATATGGCCAAGCCAAAAGCAATCAAGACTCAATTACAACTGGAAGGCCCACATAAAAATATATATATATATATATATTGCTTATACTTAAAACTTGAAACATATTTCATTTCTTCAAACTTACTTGGAATAATTCAGAGTCACAGGCAAGAGTCACTTCTTGATACTCTTGGTCCATTCCTGGGTTTTAAAACTAGTTTCAGAGACTTTGCTTGGGGCAATGGGTACACAATGCAGTGTGCAGATGATGTTTTATTGAGTTGTACACTTGAAACCTGTATGGTTTTGTGAACCAATGTCACACTAATAAATTTAGTTGAAAAAAAAAATAGCTTCAGATAAGCCCAGTAACTTAGTAGATGAAGGAGGGACAGGTCTTCTATTAGAACTCTCTGAATGTGAGGCTGCCCTGCAGGTCCAGTGGTTTTGGTTTTCCTGAGGATCACGTGCTGTTCTGCAGCTTTTAATATTAGCCTGTTCTGATCCTTGAGCAATGTGATCGACTGTAGCTTAGGTTCACAAGGAGGTGAGAAAATTGTGACTCATTTGTATATACTCATAATAATGAATTTATTACTATAAAATTCTTTATCTTTTTGACTTTCAGGACTTTTGATGTGTTGACTCTTAATCCTCTGCATTGACATTACATGACTCACTAGCAAAAACACAGCTCCTGGACCTTACCCACTGACCTATGTATCAGAACTGCTGGCAGTGGAACTTGATGATTCTCTCATACTCCACAATTTGATAATTGCTAACAGAAAAATGAGAGGTTTATATTAAAAAATGTGTTAAGGTAGTGTGTAGAGAGCAATTTGAAGTTGCAAAGTTTGATAGTCAAACTCCCTTGGCTCTGGGTTCTTGGCCTGACTGCTGTTCACCAGTGACACAATGCTCTTTGGTTACCCCAGTCCAAGGGTCATGGAGCAGCAGAGATCACTCACACTTGGGAGCTTCAGTGAGCAAGTACTATTATGATACAGATCCTAATATCTGATACTCAGGCTATATCATTAAATTAATATTAGAGTCAGACAAAAGATAAATAATATGCTGATAAGTCATATTTGCAAAGAAAATAGAGGCTAAAATAAAAAAACAGATTAGGAAGAATAATGTAAATGGTAGAATTAGGATCCAAAAACATTTTTAATAGGTGACCATGACATGAAAATGAATTATAATAGGAGTTAATTTTATGAACATCTATTAGGTCATGTTGAAAAACCACTAGAGAAGATAACATATAGTTGTTTGAATAGAGAATAGAATTAACTAAATGTATTCCAATGAGAAAAAAATAACGCTCCTTTCCAAAAGCAAACCATTTTCTTTTTCCTCATTTATAAAATAAAGATTCACATAATAATGGAATTTTTGTTCTTGTTAGATGAATAGAATGAAAAATCTTTATCAGTTTTTAAAAGTGCAAAAATACTTTAATATCTTTATTAATTAGATAAGTCTAAACATAATTAGTATATTAATTTATAGAAAAGGTCTTTACAGTATAAATGAAGTTTAGTTTGGTAGATAAATTGCTAAGTATGGGTGTCACTTTGAGATATTCATGCCCTGAATATAGAATTAAAATGACATTTTATTTTAATGTTATAATTAATGTTAAGTTGTGATGATAAAAGTACAAATAGCAATGAATAACAAATAAGCTAATACGATAAGCAGCAAATGAATTGGTTTTTATGGAGTACTTACTAGGTTAATAAAGTTATAATTTTTAGTTACCTTAAGATATTTTCTGAATTTAAAATTTTTACTATAGGTTATAGCCTTTGAAGTAATTGTGCAGCATGGTTGTTATTTCTTTTGAAGGACTTGTACTTTGTAGTTTATTTCTGAACACAGATTCTTTTAAAAAAAATTTTTTTAATTTTATTTTTGTTCAGTTACAGTTGTGCCAATTTTTCCCACATTTCTCTTTCCTGCCCCACCTATCCTCTGCTTCTATAGTCAGTTCCCACTATGTTGTCCATGTTTGTGGGTCCTTTATACTTGGTCCTTGACTAGTCCTTCCCCTTACTACCCCTTTATTTCTATGAACACAGATTCTTAGGCCAGTCAAAATCCATCTTGCTCTTTGAGTATTTTTACTGTTCTTTATTTATACATACACAGATTATGTTATTTTCTTCTTGCTTTATTTTCTTACCACCTGAATTATTTCTTATGTAATTTATTTATTATTTATATGAAAAATATTTTCTTCAAAGACTATTTGTTGACCTTACATTTTTCTTTTTAGATTGCCACTTTCTTTTCATTCATTTATATTTCATGTAGCATTTATTTATTAACTTGGTAGGTACCATATATATGCCAAGTCAATGCTAAGAACTAGAGGTACAAAGTTGTCTAGGCTTATTATTCCTCATTTTTTTTGTGATTCTTCTTTCTACTCAGATATAACCTGAGATAGATGTTGATTCTTTGCTCTAAACTAAAAAAATACAGCATTTCATCTAAAATCTATCATTAGTAGCATATTTATAAAAATGGAAGTCTTTTTAAATTGTATTGAATTTATTGGGATGACATTGGTTAACAAAACCATACAGGTTTTAAGTGTACAACTCAATAAAACATCATCTGCCACACTGCATCATGCACTTACCACCCAAAGTCATCTCTTTTCACCCCCAATTCCACCCCTTTGCCCACTTTCACTTCCCCCATATTCCTTTCCCTCTGGCTATCACCATACTGTTGACTGTGTCTATGTGTCATATATAGGACCAACTTGAGGAAACACTGAACTAGCTTGGCTAGGGCTGATAAGTAGGAGGTAAAAGGATAAGAAGGAAAGTAAAAGTATGAAGAGGGCCACAAACTCTCCTCTGGCCTGATTAAAGTTCATAAAGTTACCCAGAAGAGACTGGAAATCATGCCTTTCAGGGTGCTGAGATCTGCTAGCCACATTCCCAAAAAGGGAGATAGGCAGGAACTGAGATCTAATGTGTAACCTCAAAAGAATGGGAGGGTGGAGAAACCAGGAAAACCAATGGTGAGAATAGTGGGACAGAGATGTGGAAGGCAGAGAAAAGGAATTCTGGTGCCCCAAACTGAAGTGCCTTCTTTCCCAGTCTTTACGTGGCTTTGCCAGAGTGGTCAGGCTTACTAAAAGACTAGTTTCGTAAGGGCCGTGACCATTTTGCACATTTCACTGGGGTTCCTCACATACCTTTTAACATTCCACATTCTAATATTAGTTACAGATAAATAAAATTTGGTTTTGTTGTCTCTCTTTCTAATCTATTCTTGACTTCAAAGGGTTTGAGTATTCAATTAACAAGAAAAACTCTAGCCAATAAAGCCAAGTATTGATTTAATACATTTCAATATGCTGATTTCCATCTCTTTCTATATTATAGAGCCTCTTTCATTATAGCTACAAGACTAAAAAGTACAAAATTGCAAAAAGTGCCAAATTGGTAAGATAGTTCCACTTTTATTACCAGCATTTCATTAAAGAAAAACATTAAATGTCTGCTCCATTTTTGAATAATTCATATTCATTTTATATGATTAAATTTTTGCTTCTCAGATTGATCTTATTCACAAAAGCAAATTTAGGTAATGGCTTCGTTGGTGATATACAGTAATTTCAAACCACTTTTCATAAGATTTTAAGAAGCATTAACCAACCTCCCTTTCAAAATACATTTCTCCATCTATAGACTATGTTGACATTAAATGAACATGATAGGGCAGTTTTTCATATAATATAGTAGCACTAGATAAAACAATGTTTTATGTAATTAGTGATATATATTAATGCCTGTTCCTCATGTATTTTTTCATCATTAATGTCACTGCAAGAGCAGTTTAGACAAGGCTAAAAATCCACAAGATGACATTGGTTAATATGGAGAAGACAGCTGAAAATGTAGAGCATTCATGCAGGAAGGAGACAATGTATTGTAATGGAGATTTCTGTTTCATCTCTCAGCAGAAAGTTCCACTGTCTTTTGTGTTTAGATAGACATATCGATATATGAAAAATTATAAAGTAGGATAGAGTACATGGTAATCTAATGAGTGCTCTGACCAAATGTTCTAACCTATAAAATTATCAGTCCATAATTACATGTTCGGAACCTATGAGCAACATTATCCTGCATTATATCAGTAAGTACATTAAAGGAAATAAGCTAGATGAATAAAATTAAGAAAAGTAAAAGATTTTTACTTAAAAAGCTTCTTTTCAAGAATGGTAGGAGTTTTCCCCTGAACTACCTTAATTTTAAAGTGGCTACAAAAATCAAGAGAGTGGTTCTAAAAGTAACTAAAAGTTTCTTAAATGGTACTAACTTTTCAAAGCTATTGCTGAGATTCATGTTAAATTAAACATGTGCAAAGAAAATGTGTAGAGGATGGTTTTAATGATTTTGACTAGTTTTAATTTTGACCCTTTAGAGTTACTTCTTCTCTCCCAAAGTCCACATTAATGAAATGTTAAATATTAAATTAAATAACATTAAAAGAAATACACATCTCCCTGAATATATCCTATCCCCTTATTAAGAGGAACATTGAATTCTAGCAAGTACTGTAATAGTAAGTATTCCTCTTATCTTTTTGGGTAGCATAGTTTAGGTAAATTAGAATCTACTTATTTTTTTTTAGTGATGTATAGAAAGGTGTCACACCATTGGCTGCTGGGTAATATAGACAATATTAATGACTCAGTGGTATTGCATTCTTCTCATATTTATAAATATGCAATTGTGCTGCATCACACTCACAGATTTGCTCTTGGTAGATTATCTGTCCAACTCAGCTGGACAGCAGGAAATGTCTCCAGAACTACATGACTGTATACTTGGTAGGTAGAAATTATGTAAGTTAAAATCAGTATCATTTTCCAAATATTCTTTAATTCATTTTATTGTCTATTAACTCAAATCACAGATAAGTTGGACTAACCTAATGTTTTAGAATAACCATGTGCATGACTGACAACAAAGGTAGAATACTTTCTCCCCACTTGAATATCAGGGTTGGAAACCTATACTGTCCAAACTATTGGGTAAGAATTAACCTATAAACCACATGTATAGGAAACTGGTCCGCTTGGCAGTGGCGAATGTAGTTCAACCCTAGTCCAGAAAACTGACAGGCGCAGGCAGCACACAGGACCCAGGCCCGCAGGTCAGCTTTCTTGTGGGAACTGGCCTGCATTATATCTAGGCTGCTTCAAAGCTTGCTTTTGCTAAAACTCTCTCGCCCTAAAATTGAGAACAACAGATATTTAGTGTATAACCTTGAAGTAACTTCCTAGGGTTTATTCTGAGCTGTTTCAAGGACAGGATGTGGTTGGCTCGCCCATCCTCACCATCCCCCTGCATGCACAACATTCTCTTCTTTTCTATCTGTAAGCTATAACCATTTAAAGTAACTTTAGTATGATAATTTATGACTCTCTTGGATGTAATTCCCCGAGAAAGGTAATAAAAAGCCTGTCTAGGCAAGGGTCGAGGTGCTCTCTCACCAGCACCACTCTGTCCATTTTCTCCACAGCATTCACAGAATCTGTGTGCCTTTGTTTCCCCTTCATCTGCAACACTGCGGAATCCGCTAGTCGGAGTTCATGACACACATGTTTTCTGTTTCTTTCTTTCGCATGCTTAATTTTAAGCATTGCTAATCTTTTAGTTATGTATGAATTCATTCAATCAGCAGGTATTTTTTTGAGCTCCCTGTGCCAGGCACAGAGTGAGGTACTGAGGGTGTTAGGTTTGTTTCCCAGAAGTTCAATTCCAGTAAGAAAAGGCAGGCACAACAGAAGTAAATCACCAAATAAGATAATTTTAGAAAGCCATAGCACTAAGGAGAAAACAAGGTATAAGCCAGGCATAGAAAGACAGATAGATACTACATGATCTCTCTTATATGTGTAATCTTAAAGGTCAGATTTATAGACACAGAGTAGAACAATGGTTAACAGGGGCAAGAAAGCGAGGGAAATGGGGAAATAAATATAAAAGAACACAAAGTTGCAATTATGTAGGTGAAATAAGTTATAGAGATCTAATGTACAGTTAATAGAACTGTATTGTATACTGGAAATTTGCCACAACCGTGTTGTCATCATGCGCTCACAAACACACAAAAAATGTTAACTGTGAGGAAATGGACATGTTAATTACTTTGACAGCAGTAATCATTTCACCATATCTATGTATGTTGTATTCCTTAAATATATATTATTTTTATTTAAAAACTCTGTAAGTTATAAATGATTAATGCAAAAATTTTGGGGAATAGATTTTGAGGAGGTACTGGGGAAAATGAGATCTATAAATCTTGAAATAATAGACTCACGGTGAAAGAATAATTTATTATATTTACTCCTATTTTAATGTAAAATTAATTTATCAAAATTGCTCCAATAAAACCTTACTTTGAAGCCCTGGCTGCTGTGGCTCAGTGGATTGAGCGTTGGCCTGTGAACCAAGTGTCGCTGGTTCAATTCCCAGTCAGGGCACATGACTAGGTTGCACGTCGTCAGGTCCCCAGTTGGGGGCGCGAGTGAGAGGCAACCACACAGTGACGTTTCTCTCCCTCTCTTTCTCCTTTCCCCTCTCTCTGAAAATAAATAAATAAAAAAATAAATTATTAAAAAAAAAAACCCTTATTTTGAGACTGATTAAAAAATAAGCTTATGTGATAGAAAATGCTTGGTTTAGGGGAAGAGGTACAGTGGGGGCATCTGCAGATGAGACTGTAAGGAAGGTGGTTCTTAACAGGTGACCTTCGAGCTGAGAACTGAATAATGAGGAAGGGCTGCCCATGATAAAGTTGAAGGAAAGGATGTTCTGAGCAGAGAGAACTACAAGTGCAAAATGTTAAGGTGACAATGAGGAAGGTCCATTCAAGGAAGTGAACAGGTCGATGAGGCTGGCAACAAGAGTGCTAGAAGGAGATAGTATAAAAGGGAAGCGAGGCAGGCAGGTGACACACATTTTCAGCTTTTATGGGGCATGGTGAAAGTTTGCATTCTATTTTAAAATAGCGAGAAGCTCTTTATGAGTTTTTGGATAGCAACCCCATATTGGATGTATTGACTAATATGTTCTTCCATTCTGTGGGTTGTGTTTTTATTTCGATGCTTCCGTTTGCTGTGCAAAAACTTTGTAGTTTGATGTAGTCCTATTTGTTTATGTTTTTTTTTTTTGTTTCCTTGCCTGGGAAAATATATCTGATAAAATATTGTTACAAGCAATGTCTGAGATTTTGCTGCCTATGTTTTCTCAACAATTTTTATGGTTTTGGGTCTAACATTTAAGTCATTAATAAATTTTGAATCTATTTTTGTGCATAGTGTAAGAATGTGGTCTAGTTTCATTTTTTTGCATGTATCTGTTCAATTTTCCCAACACCATTTTATGAATAAAATGTTACGTGCTTTCTTCTTCTGTTGAATATTAATTGACTATAAAGCTGTGGGTTTATTTCTGGGCTCTCTCTTCTGTTCAGTTGATCTACATGTCTGTTTTTATGCCAATAAAATTTATAAAGAATTTGTAAAACTCAACACTAAAAAAACAACCCAATTAAAAAATGGGCAAAGTATCTGAATAGACACTTCTACAAAGAGGTCATAGAGTTGGCCAACAGACATATGAAAAGATACTCAATGTCACTAATCATCAGAGAGATGAAAATTAAAATCACAATGAGATATCATCTCACATCTGTTAGAATAGCTCTCATTAATGAATCAACAAACAACAAGTACTAGTGAGGTTGTGGAGAAAGGGGAACCCTTCTGCATTGGTGGGAATGCAGATTGGTGCATTTCCCCACTGGGAAAAGCAGTATGGAGATACCTCAAAAAATTAAAAATGCATCTGCCTTTTGACCCAGCTATCCCATTTCTGAGAATATATCTGAAGGAGCCCAAAACAGTAATTCAAAAGAACATAAGCTTCCCTATGTTTACTACTGAATTATTTACAGTTGTCAAGATATGGAACCAATCCTAGTGTCCATCAGTGGATGAGTGGATAAAACAACTGTGGGACATTTACACAATGGAATACTACTTGGCCATAAAAAAGGAAGACTTACCCTTTTGTGACAATATGGATGGACCTGGAGATTATTATGCTAAGTGAAATAAGCCAGTCAGAGAAAGACAAATACCATATGATTTCACCAATATGTGGAATCTAATGATCAAACTGAACTAATAAGTAAAACAGAGACAGACTAATAGCAGGATGACAGCTAAGGGGAAGTGGTTAGGGGACTTGTGGACATGGACCACAGTCTCGTGGTTGCAGAGCAGATATAAAGGGACTAAATGGTAATAAAAAATACAATAAAATTCTTTTTTAAAATTAAGTAGTGATAAGCTGTTATATAGTTATAAGCAAGAAATGATCTGAATGATCAGGGTTTCTACTTTGTTAACGAAGTGTGGGGTTGAGATGGGGAGGAATATGGATAGTTTGCAGGGAGAACAACATGTAAAATGGCTGCTTTGAACTGTGGAAAGTGAACATGCTCAGGCAATACTAAGATTTAGTTGCAATTTATATGTATAGGATCAGTTCATGTCATATAGTCTATGAATCAGATTGTAAATAATAATTGTCTTTATCTTTCCGCTGACTCTTAGTTTTTGGAACAATTACTATACTACTTTACATTAACATCTTTTAATGGATTTGAATAATTTCCCCCAATTTTTATAACTTTTCTGAGGATACAAATAGATGTCTTATATTTCATTATATACTCTTCTGTACCTAACAACGCCTTTGAAATAGTAGGCACTCAATAACTCCTTTTGAGAACAATTTATAGTCCAATTGACCTAGGCTCTGTATATAACATGTTGCATCTAAGAAATGAACAAGATCAGTGTCAAAATACAAAATTCTCTTAGTGCTACCTGCAATAGTTTCCTAAAGAAATTAATGAATATGTATGCACAGATTAAAATGCTGCTCTTCGATGGAGTATTTGTCATTACATTTTCAAATGAATGCATAGTAAAATTGGTTCCTATTTGATAAACCCCAACTTAATAACATGTGTTCTGTTCATACTGGAAGCTTTAAAAGAACTCCATCTATATTCCTCAAATAGACAACTCACTTTACTCCTTTCAGATTTTAAATCTGACAAACTAATGGACAAAAGAGATGTTAACTAACATAAGATCAAAGAATATGAGTAGCACCTGTAGATTCTTTAATTCCTGTTTTAACTTCAATATCTTTCTTTTCTCCCTTACTTCACTCTGAGCAGGCGGAAAATGGAGGGGAAGGTTGTCTTTGTGTTTGAGAGCAATGGTGGTTTCCTTCAATTTCCAGCCATTATTGACACAATGTTGTTCCTCAAAGAGTGCAGCAAACCATTTTCCTGGTCAGTATTTTAGTGAAACTTGATATGATGCCAACAGTATCATTGAAAACTTAGGGCAGAAAGGGCCCCTGTTCAGTCATCTGAGGGTATCTGCTGTATATTGAAAGATTCCAGTATGTATAGAATAGATCCAATTTGTCTGAAAATCTACAAATTAAAATCTTAAGTAGTTCTGAATATACACATATATCAAAGTTTTTGCATTCCGCAGTTGGCTTTTCTGTTAAAGTGTTTTCTACTGTGTAAATTGATTTCTCTACCAATTTAAATCCAATGTCTCTGGTTATATCATTGTCAAGGAATAAAAATAATTTCTCTCAATCTGAGCATTAATTTATATATTTTATGCAAATTAGGCAGCATATTCCATTGCCTTGCATTCTTATACTCTATTTCCTTTCTCTGTCATCTTCTTTGTTTACTGCTTGGCTTATACAGCTGCACCTATTAGCACTCTGGGGCCAATTATGACTTTAATTTCATAACACTCTGTTGCTTTAGCAGGAAAATAAAACCACTGGTTTCTGATATCACATTAGTACTTGCATGGCATGCTTCTTCCCAATAACTTTGTATCTGCCATTTTTGTAAATCCCAAACACATTCCTGGTATAATATTTATTTTCCCTTCTTAGTCCTGCTCTTCCTAGCCTATCATAGGTAGATGTCAAGAGCAATGAAAAGGAAAGTTAAGTCATGGGAAGATCTGAAAATAGTATCCCAATTCTCTGACGGTCATTTATGGAGTAGTGTCAAGAGGGTGAACTTGGGGAGATACAGACCTAACTCTGACCTCTGTCTCTGCTACTTACTTTTCCAGCAACTTTTGCAAGTGAGTAAACTTTTAAGATACTATGTTGTTTTTAATAAAAAGCCTGTCCATCAACAGTAATTTAACATTAACCTCTTTCCAAAGGCATGTAATATCTTCCAAGCATCTGATGTCCATTCACCTCCCCAGGTTCACCTCTCTCTCCTACCCTCTTCCTTACGTTACATGACACTTAATTTTTGAAGAGCTTGCTACACACAGTGCTGGTTAATGCTTTCATGTTTTACTTCATGTATTTCTATTGCCTAGTTTCTCCTTCCATCTTTATTTGTCCATGTCTTACTCTTTCTATTCTATTTATCTTTGTACAAGGTGGGGGGGACTCAAAATAATAGGGACTTATTTATAAAAAATTGTGTATTTATTCTCACATGTTTAAACTTCAGTCACTCTCCATTTGATGCAATATGCATATTGAGGTGTTTTTTCCATTGTTCAAAACAGTTTTTGAATTTGTTGATTTTGATGTCTTTTAGTGCTTCTGCCATTTTTTGTTTTGTCTATTTCACATCTGCAAAAGTTTTCCCTTTTACCACGTTTTTCATTTGGGAAAACAAAAAAAGTTGCTTGAGGTGAGAGCCTGTGAATAGGCGTGGGGTGGGGCATGGAGGTCATGTCATTTTTGGTCAAAATCTGGTGAACATGTAACATGGTGTGGGCAGGTGTGCTCCTAAATCACCCATCATGAAATGGGCAAAGGTGTTGAGTCTCTTCAAAAAAATTCACTGAAGCTGAATGTAGCCTCTCACAACACCACCAGTTAGTACACTGTTACAGATGTGTTCCTAGAACTCTCACCTGGTGGGTGAGTGGGGGAAAGCCTGTACTACAAGGGGGCCTCCATCCAGAATATTATTCTGGTTAGGGGGATCCTCTCTTCTATACCTAGTGCCAAGCTTAAAGTGCCCTCTACCACTTTTGCTGATGTTGGGAAAATTTGTAGAAATCTCCTCCTATGACTGGAAAACCAATTAATATCAAGTTCTTCATTGATATCCTAAGTATTTTTACTTTTTAGAGGGAAGAATAGCTGTATACCCACATCCACTTGAGAGAGAAATCTGTATGCCTTACAGGAGATAATCTGAATGAACTAATGAAGAAGGTATTAGAGAATGTGGATAACTGCACTTTCTGCCTGGAATTTACATTCCCTCTCCCTACCACAACTTTGCTCATAGTTTCAACTCATTCAAAACCTACTTACTCTGTGTTCTCATTTGCCATCCCTAATAAGCTACTCCCCATTATGTGCATCCAAGATGTGTGGTTTGTGCCTCTATTTTAGCCTTTATCACATGGCATTGCAATGATTTGTATATGTCTCTCTTCTCCTACTCAGTGTATGTTTCCTAGGAGCAGAGAAGGCATGTATTCTTTATTTGCAAATTGCAGCTGTTATCAGTCCTGGCACATCATAAGAAAAAAGTAAATATTGAATAAATTATCCCAATCAGTCAAGTGCTGTGCTTCAGTGAGGTGACTCAATATTAACTGCTGGTCAGGAGGAAGAAGGGTGTAGGAAAATGCAGTTTAATGAGCACAGAAATGACAAGTTCTTCACTACGCTGGGTGTTCTTTCATTGCTCTTTAAATGTCAAATTGTGAATCAAGTTCACACTGTTCTTGAGAATTTAAGGTATAAAAATTTCTGTGTGTGCCAGGACTCTTATTTGCCTAATTTGAATGCAATATTTTGTACAGTAAATAGACTCCACTAATCTGGGTACAGGACAAGTTTTTGAATATACTGGACCCTCCGGCTGCTGGTGGTGGTTCTCTTATGACTGTAGTGCTTGCTTTCAGGTTCTTCCTGTTCTCGCCTGCACATTTTTTAAAGTAGAATTCACCTGATGCCAGTTTTCACACTGCAGAGCTCATTTCTATGCAGAAGTGAATGATGTCTCACATTAAATATCCCTGCAAGCATAAAGTGACTTTGAAAGTATAATTTTAAGTAGTTCAAGCAGTATTCACTAAAGGGTTGACGTAAGAACAAGAATCACAGGAAAATGTAGGTGAGAAGGGAAACGATAGGAACGTTAAGGCTTTTCCAATCACTTCAGTACAGTCATACCCTCATTTGTCTTGCTTTTTATTTTTAAAAACTGGGTCAGGTCCCTTAGGAAAAGCTAAATCTTTTCACAAAAAGTAGAGCTATTGAGACTAATGAACTCTTCAAGTGCACCAGGAAGATGATGTTGCAAAGGGGCCAATGATACAGTTTACTAAATGGTATCTTAATTGACTAACATACAAATCAAAGTTTATATCATAAAGGCTTAAGTTTCCAAGTGACAACCTTGTGCTAAAGGTAAAGTTTACACATCTAATTCTTAAGTAGACATGTTAATGAAGAGACACAATTCACACAGTGAACTCTCAGGCCTGTAGAATTCATGAGTTTCCAATTGTAAATATGAAGAATTGGAGGTTTAGATACTGCCTATCCAGGAGAATATTGGATTTAATTCAGGAAAGACATTACTTATTTAAAAATAATTTGAGACTGTTGACCTTTTTGTTAAGCATAGTCACTGAAGAGAAGAGCGTGCATTTGGCTAATTTCACATGCTGTGAGTTATATAAATGTACACTGGAAGGTAAAAGAATCCATGAATACTTTTAAATTCATATATAACACAATATATACATACAGATTGTCCTTTGTATCTGAAGGTGATGCTGCCATTATTGTCTCTGCTATTTTCTGTGTGTTCAGATCTGGCTGTTTGATTGGCAATTCCTACTGTGCACAGTCTACACACGTGTCAACTAACAACTGCAGCATTACCTAGAGGGCTTGATTGTTGGGTTGTTCAATATTTATTAAGCACCCAAGAGGCACTAGGTGCTGCACTGAACAGTATGAGACTGCTGCTGTCCTCCAGAAATTCTGTTCCATAGTGACTAGTGGAATGCATAGAGATTTTATTTTTTATGCAAGTTGACTGACATCATGCAATTAGAAAGGGGACACCATTCACCTGATTCTGTTCTTCAGTAGTATATAAGGTGAGTAGCTAGTGTCTTTCCCATTCACTTGGAAGTGTTCAGATCATAAGGCCATGTTTAAGTAAATCTATTATAATGGCCTACAACTTGTGAATACCAAGGATAGATAATGTGAAAATGTGATATAATTAGGGCAGAACAGGATGTGAAAATCACTCTGGATCAAAAGAAGTTTGTTTTTAAAAAAATTAAGAGAAATAATTCAGTAATATTTTCAAGGTTTGGTCATAGTAAGATTTTGGGTCAAATTGAACAACCTCATCTTTGGACACAGCTTATGCTGAATTCTGATATAGTTTCTCTACATTTTAATTATTGTATTTATGTTGATAATCACATTATATAGGTAATAATGGAAACCAGTAGACTCAAATGACAATATTTGTTTTTCAAGTTTGGGTGCACTCTGTTATACTTCTTAAAGTATTTGACCCCAATCATAGTTTCCGCTTAGTGACAATGCGTGTCTGTGTTGTGTGCTGTTGTTGTTGGCTCTGGCTTCTGGTGGCCCTATGAATGAGTGGTGTCCACAATATTCTGTCCTCAAAAGCCCTGCTCAGTTTCTCTAGTTAGCAACCACAGGATTTTAAAACAGGTGAAATCAGTAACTAAAAATAGGATATAGTTTTAAGAAGTTGGTTGAAGTTTTATAAAGTGCTATTTACAGTCAACGTTAACCCAAGAATATTAATGTCAAAAACAATAAATTATTTCAATGTAGAAATAAAATCACTGTATTCTTAAGTTTACTTCTTTAACTTAAACCTGAGAGCTTTCATTCTTGAGTTATTTACAAGTAAAACAGCGAATATATTAGACCTTAAATTGTTTTTTGTAGAAAACATGGTGAAAGATTTTGTGTATATTAAAAAAAAATAATATAGCAATGGTTGAATTTTAATTGCAATGAAAGAAAACAACATATTTAAGTTTAAAGTTTAAAAATTTTTGTTTTCATATTTTCAAATGACAAAGATGTCATATACATAATAACAATAACTTGTTTTTACATTAAAACTATTTTAAGACATTTAGTTAAAAATATCCTTAAGATCTGATAAAGAGAGTGCTAATGCAATGCTTTTTCTTTAGTCATAATTATAACAAAGTAAATGTTACTCAAAGAAGAGTTGGTCAGGACATGAATAATAATGTGTATTGACAGCCAGACTGTTCTCTTTTGATGATTTTAATTTTCTAGGATTCAAATAGAGAAATGTAAAAATGCCAACACCCACTTTTCTGCTACTCATCTAATAGCTTCTTATCTAACAGGAGAGATTTGAATTAATTCTTTTAACAGATTTAAACAGATTCACGATTTAGTATAATTATAGGGCTATAAGTTATCCTGTAACTATGTGAGCAAAGTTAAGAAAAAGTCAACTGTAGGTTTGCAAAAAATGCAGAAACCAATTAGAACTTTGAGCTGGAGATTCCAAAGGTAAAATTGAAGGAAGCAAGGGTGGCAGGAGGAAGAGGGGAGACTCGAGGGGTTGTCAATCAGCAGAGGAGAAGATGGTATGGATAAACTGGTAAAAAAGCATATTAAAAACTTGAAGGGAGAGTTAAATCTTATCACTTAAAATGTTTTTCCTTCAGATGTATATGGGTTCTGAATCCATGTGAATAATACTGCAATACATTATTGTTTTCAGGTATGACTATTTTTGTTTTTTGCCTCATTTTATGGTCATGATTCTTTTCAGTCAACAATCATGACTACAAGAATGAGTCTTAGTTCAAAGAGACATGGGGATATCCACATTAGAAATCTATTGGTAGAGAATAATGTATTTTCTCTCTCTCCTGTTCTTTCTTCTATCAATAAAATATTTGATCAGAATGCAATGTCTTTAATGAAATAACCAAAAAGTCATGGATCCTGATTTTAGTAATCATGATAAACATTATCTCTATTAAGCCTATTTCTTGGCTGCGAGGAAATAGATTATACGAAGTTTTCAAGAATACACAGGTAATAAATGAAGGAACCAGAATTACAACAGAGGAGCCAGGTCTTTTAATTATTAGTGTGGAGAGTTTTTACCATCACTCAGCCTTCCTTTGAATCAAGTTCTTTAAAAATAGGAACGCTTGTCTAGATATGTTTATTATAGGCCTTGCCCAACAAATTGAAACAAATTGAACTCAGGGTTCGTTAATTTTGTTTTATATTTATGTTTTCATCAGGAAGAAAAGTGGAGGTACTGAAGCTTAAATCTCTACAATGTCTTTTATAGTTTGATGTGCTTTAAATTGGTCATTCCATTAAAATTGTATACCTGAAAAAGCTGAATGAAAAGTAAATATTACTTATTTGACTGATCCCAAATATCCAGCTGTTAGCATCATAAATATGAGTGTTTTAAAACTGTAGTGAACGTTGCTGTGGGATTGTTGGTCTCCTTTTAGTAACAACAGCCAGGGTGGAACAGATGAGGGTAGGTGGGAGGGGAGGTGGGTGGGAGGGTAGGTTTCTGAAAATTCCTCAGTTCCCCAAGAGCAAGTGGGCTTTCATTTGTTTAATACAGTGGCGCCTTCCTGGTCTTATCTTTTGAAGAAAGAGTAGCAGGACTAAATAAATTGCTACAAAGTATTTAGATAAATTTTCGCAAGATTCTGCACATCCAAAGTTGAACCAATACATCATATAGTGTGATATGATATCACACTATATTTTAACTAAATTTTAACAATATAGTTAAAGTTTTCACGGGTTCTGTTTTAAAAAAAAAAATGAAGAAGAAGAACTGAAACAGTGGCACTGAGAAATAAAGTCTCACGAAAATTCAGAGGTCCAGCTGAACATAATTTACAAGGCCAGACATTTCTGGATCCATTTTCTATCCAAAAGATAACACTACCTCTTTGATTCACAGTTGTTTATATTTGGTTTAACAACAGTTTTTGTTAATGCCTCCTAAGTGATTGAAATATAGTTTTTAAAGTCTGAATTGTTACTACTGCATTGTTACCTTTGTCTTTATTAGTTAAACAATCTTATTTTGTGTGTTTACTCTGTTAAGTGCTAATGTAAATAACAGCTTTTATTTAGCATATTTTTGCTGACTGTTTTTACACTTTTTTTGCTACCTCTAGCCTAACCATATTTGTCTCATTCTTCTTCAATCTTCAAATTCTAAATTAAACGAGGCTAGAATCTATTCTAAAATGAGTGGCTCATCAGTGTTCTCCTTTTTCAATTCTAATTTAAGGCAGTCAACTCCCGTGCACTTATACTTTCTCTAATTTCATTCCTGCAGCCCAAATGCTTTGCAGCTTACACAGGAGTAATTTTAATACAATTAAAATCATCTAATATTTCAATTGTTTGCAGAGAGACTAAATGTACTCTCTTTAGACACCCATTAGTTCAACTTTTACATAATACCAAAGAAAAACATGTCATCTTTATAATCCCATGCCTGATAAAGAAGAGTTTATTTTTGTTCTTAATATGATCATTTAAGTATTTTTTTTTCTTCAGCACTTCCTGTTGCTTTTTTAAAAATTGCACTTCTTGTGTTATTAAACTGTATCATTCTAAGAAAAGTCCCAATCTCCTCAAGGATTTTGTTTTTCTAAAGGGATGGCTATTAAAGAAACATTCCCTGCCTTCCTTCTGGTAGAAGGTTCTCAGAGAAAGTGGAGGGGGCTTCAACCTTACCAACTCCTTCCATCTGGGTCACAGAGGGTGAGAGTCCCCAGCCCTTTCAGGTTAAAGCTGTCTCACAGGCCAAGTACTGGACTGGAGATGTTAAATCAGTTGATTCCACTTACTCAGTGATCCCAGAAAAGTAAGTGTACAGTCTTGAATACCCAGTTGTTACACTGTTCTGATTTGGACATAAACATTGGTACCCACTCTGGGGGCCAAGAGTTACTAGAGAAAAATAACCTTTATCTTCTCTGTTGATAACAAGGTTTTTACATAGCCTCAGTGCCAGAACAACCAAAAGGTAACTATGTCTGTTTCTGAACATAGAACTACCTCATACCCTGGAATAACATATATAAAAATCTACCAGATTTTTCATTTCAAGTAATAGCCACAAAGAGCAAAGGTGAACCAAAATGAAAGTGGAAGAGATGATTGTTGAACCTTTTCATCAGGAACTTCACACAGGAACCACTGGAGGTCTGATTCTCACCTTCCCTGAGGGCCCACTGCCTTGATCACACACAGGATATCTTGCATTGAATGGGTGTTTGGTATCTATGTGCTTCTCCTACTTTCTCTTAAGCCAGACTCATGAACATGCAGCCTTTCTGTCACTGAACAGTTGCCATTGAGGACAAGACAGCTACCCATCCCTAATCAGAGATTTATTGGCATTCCTCTTCTTCAGCACCTGTCACTTATTCATTTACTCACAAGAACAGTTAAAAACAAGAGAAACAGATGTTGTTGAGCTCATCAAAGTGTGTTCTTTTCTTTAGTTGAATCTCACCTAGCTTCAAATGGGAGCAAGATGTTCTTTCTGCAGTGATGTTCTTCCACTGCTAATTTCTAATTCCTAAAATTTTTCTAGATGTCATTTCCATAGTATTAAAAGACATAAAATCCTCAGGAAGCAATATTTACATGAGGAAAATACTTTTTTTTTCCATGAAGGAAAAGAGCTGTTAGGAATGAATACTTATTTCTCAGGAGCCATTTAGACTTCTTTAGAAATAAAAATAATAATAGAAACAGAATTGTAAAACAAAAAAGAATTAGTAATTGTCAATCTTTTTTTCTATGAACCTCATTTTCCAATAACTGCTATACAGTAATTTGATGGGTACATCAACATTTAGTTTTTTTCCTACTGGTCTCTATTTCTCATGTATTCATTCTGATCTTCCTATTATTTGCAGGTTTGATAGCCAAACAAGATGTATTATTTCCAAAAAATGAAAATTTTAGAGAAAGCAATAATAGGAATGACTAAAAAATAATATCCAAGAACTTATAATAGCGTGTTTATTAAATACCGTGCACATATTCTGTATTAGATTCATTCATTCAACAAATATAATTGAAAATATACTATTCCCCAGGAATTAATATAAATTCTTAGGATATAACATTGAAAAGATAGACAAAATTTGCTACTAGCATGGTGTGGTAAGCAGCCTCTATAACAGCCCCCAGCGGTCTCCACTTCCTGGCAATCATCTCCTTCCCTTGAATGTGGGCTGTATCAAGTCACTTACTTTCAAAAGAACATGATGAAAGTGTCACTTCAAAGATTATGTAAAACATAATGTGGCTTCCTTCTGGGAATTTACTTTCTTTTCTTGTTCTTTCTTTTTTAAATTATTTATTTATTTATTTATTTGTTTATTTATTTTTTAGAGAGAGGGGAGAGGAGAAAGAGAGGGAGAGAAACATCACTGTGTAGTTGCCTCTCACTTGCGCCCCCAAATGGGAACTTGACATGCAACCAAGTCATGTTCCCCTACTGGGAATCGAACCAGCGACATTTGGTTTATAGGCGACGCTCAATCCACTGAGCCAGAGCAGCCAGGGCTCTGCTTGTTCTTTCTTAAGAAACCCAGCTGCTATATTTTAAGTTGCTTTATAAAAAGGTTCATGTGGTGAAATGGAGGTAAGCCTATGACCAACAGCCAGCTAAGCATGGAGAATTCCTGTCCACCAATTCCCAGGGAGCTAAATCCTGCTAACCACTGCATGAGTAGACTTGGAAATGTATTCTTCCTGGAGCAACACTTTCATGTGAGGTCACAGTTGCAGCTGTACGTTTGAGTGAAATCTCACAAGAGGCTTTGAACTACAAGCACCTAACTAAGCTATGGCAGGAATCCTGACCCGCAGACAGTGTGACAAAATAAATGTTTGTTGTTTTAAACCATCATATTTTGGAGTAATATGATATGGTATGCAATAATAAATCATTAGTTAAAGAAGATAGATGAGAAGATAGGTACAGAAGAGAGATGGGCAGTACTAGAAGGGTGATAGCATGGTTGCAAAAGGACTCACTCAGCATTAAACATTTTTAAGCAAAAACCTGAAAGAAGTGAGAGGGCAACCATCAAGTTATCAGGAGAAAAAGTTTCCAGGAAAATGAAAGAACAAGATCAAATGACCTAAGGCAGAAGTAATTCTATAAGATTAAAGAATGTAAGGATACCAGTGTGGCTAAAAAAGAACTAGTAAGAGAGAGAAACGATCAAGAAATGAGATCATAAAAGCAAGGAGAAGCTGTGTGTGTGTGTGTGTTGAAGAAAGAGGTAGGTAGAAATTTCAGTGCTTGTGGGTCATTGTAAAGACTCTAGATTTTAATAAAAGATTGGAACATTCTTATGGTTTTAGTAAAGATTATACCACATGAGGAGCCAATCAGAGGCCTAGTTAGGCAGAGAGATGCAATGCATGTCAAATGTAATTTAACTAGTAAATTAAAACCCTGAGAAGCAGATATCGCTAACGATGCTTTAATTGCAAGGAAATAATTCAGAACAGTGAAAGGACATGCCCATGGCCATGCAGCATTACACAAAGAATCAGAATTTGAACACGTGTTCTTCTGTCTCCAAATTGGAGTCTTTATTTCAGAGTAATATTCAGCATTATCTGCCCCTCCCCAATATACAAAACACTGAAAGATATACAAACTTTTTCTAAAAAAGGAAAGCAGAAGTGAGAAATAAGGTGACATGAATGGAAGGAGGGCATGACCTAATTATTTTATGCAACAGAAGTTAGTCAAGAAGTACATGTTCAACCTCATTTAGAGCCAAAAATATTATATCTTCAGAGAACAGTGTACGTTAGGTGACTTACCTGAAATCATTGAAGTCAAGAGGGGACAGAAATAGAACTCACTTCTCTGAACTCTCAATTTCTTGTTGAAACACCAGAGAACACTCCTTTCCTATTAGTTCACTTTTATAGAGTATTTTGCGAATGAAAAGTGTTAAAACTTGGAGATTAAAAAAAAATCAAGACAAAAACATTTCTAAAACAATTATAATTGATTATGTCATCCTTGTACTTTCATCTGCTAAAGTTCACCAAATTATAGTGCACTAATAAATGAAGATAGTACTTCATTAAAGACTTTAGACATTTTCTGAAATGACTTGAAATTAACAAAAGGATCTAAAGGGGGAAATGCAAATCTTCTGTAAAATTCTTTTCTACAAAATTGTTCAAAAGCCCAAGTGATTAATATAGCAGTAGATTAATATGAATTTAAAACAACACAAGTGAACTTTGAAATCAGAGTTTTCAAATATGTTTTTATGTCCACACACATTTAACTTATTATACAATAAATTTTAGCTGAAAAATTCTTTGTAGGAACATAAAAAAAAAAAATATCTTAGCTCTCCTGAATCTATCCTATTTCTCTGAGAAAACATTATTATTAGCTGGATGAATACCTTTTGTTGTATTAAAGAACATCTCCAGTCAATTAATCATAGTAGGTACAAGCACTGTGTATAACTCTCAACATTTATTGCATTTAATTCTTGCAAACAATGCCAAAAATTTTAGGTCTGTTTGCAAAAGTGAGGAAACTGACAATCAGAGAAACCTATCAAAAAATAAATGAAAAAGCCAGGATTTCTACTCTGATGACATAGTCTCCAAAATTCATACATTTCAACTAAGGCTTTAGTTAGAGAATAAGAATTTTGAGTCATTTCCTATTTATTTTGTTTTATGGTGTGTGTGTGTGTGTGCATGTGTGTGTATGTGTGTGTAGAGAATGAGAGAGGAAAAGAGAATTAAAAATATTTGAATATTAGATAATTGATTGTTAACATGCCTTTCTCAGGTATAAAACACAAAGGAGAAATAAAAAGATGTTGCCTGGAACTATCAGCCTGGATTATTGAGCTCAGCCTGTCATGAAGGTTTGTTGTTTGGTAAAAACCTATCCAAAATGACCTCTACAATAAAGCCTCCTGTGAGCATATAACTTCAAGGCACCAACAAGTTACATTTATTGCTGCAGATTTTAGCCTCTATCTTAATTAATGATGTTGCTCTGACTTCTTTGAAAACTTTTATTATTTAAGAATTATTATAATATAATAATTATAATTCTATGTTATCATTACAATAACTCAAACTGCTGTGTTAGTATTGTTGTTGCTATTAGTTTTAAAATCAGAACAGTGTATTTATTAGTGGTTAGCCACAATTTTTTTCATATGCTGTTTTCTCTTCAGAGACCTTTTTGCATCTCCAAAATGATGCTGCACGTTTGTCCTAGACAGTCTTCTTAATTATATGGCTTCTCTCTGGGAAAGGTTGACTGAATAAATAGTAAATTTTCCAATTTTTAGAGTTATTTTTAATTTTTATTTATTTTCCAGGGGAGAGCGTGAACGCAGTCCCCCACTACCACAAATTATGCACTCGAGTTTCTACATTTGGGGAAATCGCAGGGGTCAACACATCTGGAGTGCAATGGATAAGCCTCGCCCTGGGAAAACCACCTTCATGATCATGGTATCTCCCCTGCCAGGTTAGTATTATATTTTTAAATAAAAATATTGAACTTTTTATTTGCAGAGCAGTAACTAACATATAGTAGAGGTTTATAAACTTCTAAATGAGTAAGTTAAACAATAATTTATTGGAAATAAAATATTTATTTTCTAAGAACCAAGTCTCTGTTTTCTTTATGAAAATTTCCTCCGAAGACACTAAGCCCAATCTCTCATTACTGAGGAAATATAGTTAAAACATGGTAATTTTTCACTTTTTCATAGCCTAAGACATTTATCCTCTACACGAAGGTATTTTATAACTTTTAAGAAAATTTTTTCATTTGTCTGATATTACAATATTATTTCAAACTTGACCATCAATGGCAGAATTCCTTTTACAGTGCCCTACATCAATAGGCATGAAAAAAATATTTATCAGCCAATCTATCTAATTTTGGTCCATGAAGACAATTCTTTTAAATAATTCCTGAAATTATTAGTTTAAGAAGACATCTAAACAAGGAACAAGTATAAAGGACTCATGGACATGAACAACAGGGTGGGAACTGACTGTGGGAGTGGGAGTGGGCGGGGCAGGGTAGAGCAATGGGGAAAATTGGGACAACTGTAATTGAACAACAATAAAATAAAATAAGTAAGTAATAAACAAATAAGAAGTTAAATAGTTTGAAATCATTTATAGAGCCAGTTTAAAGTCACTAAAATCTTTTGTACATATAATAAAACAAAAAAGACTATTATTTGTGGATTTGACATACTTTAACAAATCTTTTGGAATCTTTCTCTCTCTGTTATATAACTCATTACATGTTACATATTACATATATGTGTTATATGTATATATATGTATATACATGTGTGTATATATATTCCCACACATTGGGAAGAAATATATATTTTCTATATATATAATACATATATCATATATATATTTTCCCCTATGTTTTCCATTGCTTAACTCCTATAATTTAATTATCCTCTGAGTACCACTAGTAAAGGGTCTTATCCCAACAAAAAGTACAAGAAGCTTTATTTTTCAAGTGGTCAGCTTGCTAGCTTACTCTCTTCTCCATTTACTCTCATGGAACTGAATTTAAATCAATGCCAAAAGTAACCTTGGTAGCACCAGAAATTTCTCCTTCTAGTCCATATGGAGATGAAGATACACTTATTCATTCATAAATATTTCTTTAGTTCCTACTATGTTCCAGGTCCTGTCATAGGTGTTAGTTGTAAGTTGTCTTATTATACTATTACTTTGAAAGTTATCTAAACTCTCCTTACCACCAATTACTCCACCCCTGGCATTTATTGAGAACAGGGTAAAATTGGAAGTAGAGTAGGCAATTTGGACTTATAAAGAAAATTTTAAAACCTCTGAGTTGGATTTGACTTAAACCAGTTTTAGATTCACATAGTATATTTAAACCATGTTAAAATATCCCTAAAATTCTAGCAGTTAATAGTTTCTTCTTCCCTTCTTTTACATTTTCTCAGAAGCTAAGGGGCAATTACTATTGGGGTGCTAAATACTGGAACCTTAACTCTCCCTGATTTTTGTGTGCTTTTCTCCCATTTCCTCTTAGTCTACAGCATTCCTTAGGTTGAGTCTCACATAGCTACAGACAATTATCAATCTCTATTTTTTGTTTACTTCTTCTAGAAAGCCAATAAGCCCCACTACAAGAAGAAAATAGATCCCCAGAATATATACTATCTTGAATGAGCAAGTCTTAACCCAACTACCACCACATTAGTTACATAGCAATTTAGAAGGACAGCAAAGTCCTGAAAGGTACAAAGAGACTGATATAGTACAAGAAGGATGAAATTCTATTCCCTGAGAAGACTTTCCAAAAATTGTCCCTTCTATCTGAATTGTTTTATCCCCTGTCCACCTTGTGACATCTTCTAATGTCCAACTTACAACTTACATTAGTCTCTTTTGTAGCCTCTTTTGGCCCTTTTTCATACTCAGTTAAAAACCACTGTGTTCTCTGTGCATTGTTCTTCTTTTTAATCCTCACCCAAGAACACAATTACTGGAGAGGGGGGGGGATAGGGGGGGAGAGAGAGAGAGAGAGAGAGAGAGAGAGAGAGAGAGAGAGAGAGAGAGAGAGAGAGAGAGACATCAATTGGTTACCTCCCATATGCAACCTAACCAAAAATTGAACCCACAACCTAGGTATATGCCCTGACCAGAAATCGAATCTGCAGCCTTTTGGTGCATGGCACCATGCTCAACCAATGGAGCCATAAGGCCAGAGCAATCACTATTCTTTGTACAAAGCCTGTCCAGAATGTATCCAGGCATGTGCTATGAAAAAAGAGACATTTATTGAAGAAGATACAAGATCAAGAAACATTGCACACAGGACAATGATGTCTCAGTCCCTTTCAAAGTAAGCACCTTGGGACCTCACACAGTTCTCTCAGCATCTCTTCTACTGTTCAAAACACTTTGCAAAATCCTTTGTTGGAATTGCTCTCAGCTGCTCTGTCATATTTTTTTGAATCTCATCAATGGTCCAAAATCTCTTCCCTTCCAAAAGTTATTTTAGTTTTTGGAAAACCCAGAAGTCATAGGGCACCAAATATGGGCTGTAGAGGGGCTGGGTCACCTGGATGATTTAATGTTTCAGAAAAAACTGCACAAGATATGATGCACGAGTGAGCGTGTTGTCGTGATGAAGATGCTAATCACCTGTTGCCCATAGCTGCAGCATTCTGAATCACCTGGATAGTTTTGGCAGAGGAATGCTCAAGCTTAATGCAAAATCTGATGTAGACACGTTGCTCTACTCACTCAGTCATTTCAAATGTCATGGCCACACAGTATACATGCTCACTTAATGGTGTCTACCACCCTCACTCACTAGTACAGTAAAGTTGTTCACGCATGTGTATTTCAGCCCATTCCCCTTGGCTGCCAGGTTACATCGATGTTGTGCAAACTGTTCTCATTATATTAACAACGGATGGACTTTTTCCAGACAGATCTCATAGATTTTTTTATATGTTCATTATCCCTATGACTGTGAACATTCTATTGAAAGAACCATGTTATTCAACATTATCCCACAGATGTTTGGGAAAGCAAGTGTAAGAAGGGTATAAAAGAGAAGGCACAGAAGAAGAAAAATAAGAAGAAGGGAAAGAGGAAGGAATAATAGAAAGAAAGAGGGGAAAGGAAAATATATTAGAATGGGTTTGAAACCTGTGTTACCTGTTTGTGGAGCTTAGACACATGTTATTATGTGGTTTTTCTCTACAGCCACAACTAGTTAATCTTTGAAAAATGTATATACCAAAGGTCCACTTATTATTACAGATTATAATGAAGTTATTAAGAATTATTAGAGCTAAAATAAAAATGTAACTTCTTTTTGTGTTCTATGATAGTTCTTATGATGGTAATGGCAGCACTGAGAAATGTTAGGTAAATTTAAACAAAGCCTGTTTCATTAAAAATTCACAACAAATTTGAAAAGTAAAAAAAATAGCGTAACACATTTGGTTAAAGTAAAAATGATGCCTTATATATTTATACCAGAAATTTACATTGTAAAGGTTTATTCTCTCCTATTTGGATAGAAATAAATCATTTCAACTTATCAGAAATAATTGATCAAATACAGGCTATAATGACTGAAGGATTAATTATTGGTATAGAAACAGGGAGCATGATTCTTGTTCCCCTACCTATTTACCCATTTACTTATTTGTAATAGATTGAATACATTAATAGAGTCTCCCTTGATTAGGTGCCTTCATTTTGTTCTAACTTTAGAGCCTGCTTAGTTTTTAAGTCAGACTTTTTTCTGTTCAGCTCTTTAGGTTGCTTTCCCAATACAGTTACAACCAAATTTATTATCAAATGAGAATGTAATTCATCTAAAGCCTGAAAACCAATATTGTAATGCACATGCTGAAGTGTCACACATTTAAGATACTCACAATTCTTTTAATGCCTATACAGCCTTTTATTTTACTAATAATTTACTTTTATTGTAAAATCTACATTCTATTTATCTATTTTTTCCTATTGAGTATATCATTCATGTATTTACTTTTCTTCAAACTAGAATGTGTTATAATCTGTTTCTACTTAATATATATTAGTACAGAATGTAACACTACATAAGAACCAAAATGAAGGAGAGATGTGTTAGTTATTCAGAATTTATTTTTATTTCTTTTATTTTTTGGTTTTTCTTTTTTTTCTTTTTGAGTGATTATTATTTTTTTTTTAATTTTTATTTCTTGGTTATTCAATTGCAGTTGTCCCATTTTTCCCCCATTGCTCCCACCTCCCAGCCCATCTCTTCTCCCACAATTATATCCCTCCCCGTTGTCCATGTCCATGAGTCATTCATATACGTTCCTTGACTAGACCCTTCCCTTACTTATCCCCCTTCTCTCCCTCCCCCCTCCCCCCTACTGACTACTATTCTAGTCTTTGCCTATTTAGTATATTTGTTTATGTTGTTCTTTATTTTCCTGTTTTAGGTGATATCATATGGTATTTTGCTTTCTTTGCCTGGCTTATTTCACTAAGCATAATTCTCTCTAGTTCCATCCATGTTGTCACAAATGGCAGGAGTTCCTTCTTTCTTTCTGCTACATAGTATTCCATTGTGTAAATGTACCACAGTTTTTTGATCCACTCATCCACAGACGGGCACTTAGGCTGTTTCCAGCACTTAGCTATTGTAAACAGGGCTGCTATGAACATAGGGGTGCATAACCTTTTTTGAATTAGGGTTTCAGGATTTTTTGGGTATAATCCTAGTAGTGGAATCGCTGGTTCAAAAGGCAGTTCCATTTTTAGTTTTTTGAGGTAATTCCATACTGTTTTCCATAGTGGCTGTACCAGCCTGCATTCCCACCAACAGTGCAGTAGGGTTCCCGTTTCTCCACATCCTCGCCAGCACTTGTTGTTTGTTGATTTGTTGATGATGGCCATTCTGACAGGCGTAAGGTGGTATCTCATTGTGGTTTTTATTTGCATCTCTCTAATGGCTAGTGATGTTGAGCATTTTTTCATGTGTCTATGGACCTTCTGTATGTCCTCTTCAGAGAAGTGTTTGTTCAGGTCCTTTGCCCATTTTTTAATTGGGTGGTTTGTTTTCTTGATGTTGAGTCATATAAGCTCTTTATATATTTTGGAAACCAGTCCCCTGTCTGTGATGTCATTGGCAAATGTGCTTTTCTTTTTTTTTTTTTTATTTCTTTTTTTATTTTTATTTTTTTAATGTGTTTTATTGATTATAATATTACATTTGTGCCAATTTCCCGTCCCTCTGCTCCCCTCCACCCGGTGGCCCCCCTCCCTCCAGTTGTCCCCCCCTTTTAGATCATGTCCATTAGTTGTGCATACAGTTCTTCTCAACCTCTCTCTGTCTATTCCATTCCCTCCTACCATGATCCTTAATTCCTATATCATCTCCCTCCCTCTCCCCATTCCTCCTCCCTGTTGACCTCCCCCCAATATGTTCCCCGTACCTATAGTTCTTTTTCCACTCTCGTTGCCTGTTTAGTTTGCCTTTGTTTCAATTCCCTAGCTTCTGTTGTTTATTGTGATGCAGTTTTCATTTTAGATTTCATTGTCTTGATCCTCCTTTTTCTAAACCAGTCCCTTTAACATCTCATATAACAGTGGTTTGGATCTAATGAACTCTTTCAGTTTTATTTTGTCCTGGAAACACTTTCTCTGTCCTTCTATTCTGAATGACAATTTCGCTGGATAGAGTATTCGTGGTTGTAGGTTTTGGATTTTCATTACTTTGAATATTTCTTGCCAGTCCCTTCTTGCCTGCAGGGTCTCCCTTGAGAAGTCAGCTGATAGTCTAATTGGGACCCCTTTGTACATAATTCTTTTCTTCTCTCTTGCTGCTTTTAAGATTCTCTCTTTATCTTTAATTTTTGACATTTTGATTATAATGTGTCTTGGAGTGGTTCTCCCTGGGTCCAGTTTTTTTGGAACTCTCTGTGCTTCCTGGACCTGTAAGTCTATTTCCTTCCCCAAGTCTGGGAAGTTCTCCTTTATTATATTTTCACTCACTTTTTCAAGTTCTAGTTCATCTTCCTCGCTCTCTGGCAAACCAATGATTCTTATGTTGGGCCTTTTATAGCTGTCCCAGAGGTTTCTGATCCTCTCATCGTTGCTTCCCATTTCCTCTCGCTGCATTGGTTGACAGCTTGTTCCTTCTCCATATTCCAGTTTGTTGAAATGAACTCTGGATTTTTTTTCCTCACCATCTGTCTCATATGTGGTTTTGTTCCTTTCGTTATGAGTGTTTTTCACTTCTTTCTCATCTTTTTCCTGCTCTTTTGTGAATTCTGTAAGCCACCTGATAACAATGGCCCAGAACTGAGCATCTGACAGGTTTCTTATCTGTTCATCTGTCAGGTTCTCCATCTGTTGCCTGGTGAGCTGTGTCACCGGGATTTCTATAGTTGTCTGCCTCATTTTGACAGATGCGTTTTGTTTTCTTGGGCCGGCTGTAGGGGGCAGTGCCTGTGTACTCGTAATGACCCAGCGACCGGCGCCTTTTGGCAGCCTTTCTCGCTGCGCCGTGGTACTTTGTCGTCACAACCCAGTGACCGACACCTGTCCGCGACCTATTTCGCAGCCCTGTGGCGCTTTCTTTGGGGGCGGGGGTCCAAGATGGATTCACACAGTTATTCCGCTAGGAGACCGGGATCCGTCCTCCCGCCCCCCTGGGCCTCACTGTTCAAGGCGATGTGGTGGCTGCTTTCCCCAGCGTTGGGGTCGCGAGCTGCCGGGGGTTCGACTGCAACCGGGATTGTTCTCCCCGCCGCTGTCCCAGGTGCGATCGCAAACAGCACCGCCCCCTTTCACTCCCCTTACCTGTCCAAAGGGCGCCGCTGGTTTATAACTTCATATGTTGGGCTTCCGTGTAGTTTTATTTTCTGGAATTTCTAGTTATCCTTTGTTTTGAAGTAGTTGTATTCCTCTCTAGTTGTAGAGGGAGACCTAGCGCGTCCGTCTAAGCCTCCATCTTGGCTGGAAGTCCCAAATGTGTTTTTCCCATAAGGTTGGTTTCCTTTTCATCTTGCTGATGTTTTCTTTTGCTGAGCAGAAACTCTTTAGTTTGATGTAATCTCATTTGTTTATTTTTTCCTTTATTTCTCTTGCTTTAGGAGATGTATCCATGAAGAAATTGTTATGTGAGATATCTGAAGTTTTCTTGCCTATATTTTCCTCTAGGACTTTTATGGTGTCATGGCTTACATTTAAGTCTTTGATCCATCTTGAGTTTATTCTCATGTGTGGTGTAAGTTGGTGGTCTAGTTTCATTTTTTTGCAAGTCCCTATCCAGTTCTCCCAGCACCATTTGCTAAAGAGGCTCTTCTCACTCCATTTTATGTTCCCTCCTCTTTTATTAAATATTAGTTGACCATAGAGGCCTGGGTTTATTTCTGGGCTCTCTATTCTGTTCCACTGATCTATATGTCTGTTCTTATGCCAGTACCAGACTGTTTTGATCACAGTGGCTTTGTAGTATTGTTTGATATCTGGTGTTGTGATTCCTCCTGCTGTGTTCTTCTGTCTCAAGATTGCTTTTGCTATTCAGGGTCTTTTTTGGTTCCATATGAATTTATGGAGTATTTGTTCTAAGTCTGTGAAATATGTCATTGGTATTTTAATAGGGATTGCATTGAATCTGTAAATTGCTTTGGGTAGTATGGCCATTTTGATGATGTTGACTTTTCCCACCCAAGAACATGGTATTTGCTCCTATTTATTTGTATCTTCCTTAATTTCTTTCTTCAATGTTATGTAATTTTCAGAGTACAGGTCTTTTATCTCTTTGGTTAAGTTTACTCCTAGGTACTTTATTTTTTTTGTTGCTATAGTAAATGGTATTTTCTTTTTTGTCTCTGTCTCTGATATTTTATTGTTGATGTACAGAAATGCCTTAGATTTCTGTATATTTATTTTGTACCCTGCTATTTTGCCAAAGTCACTTATTATATCGAGTAGTCTTTTAGTGGAGTTTATAGGGTTTTCTAGCTATACTATCATGTCATCTACATATAATGATAGTTTTACTTCTTATTTCCCAATGTGGATGCCTTTTATTTCTTTTTCTTGTCTGATTGCTGTGGCTAGGACTTCCAACACTATGTTTAATAGAAGTGGAGAGAGTGGACAGCCTTGTCTTGTTCCTGATTTCAGGGGGAATGCTTTCAGTTTTTGTCCATTGAGTATGATGTTGGCTTTGGGCTTCTCGTATATAGCCTTAATTATGTTAAGGTATGCTCACTCTACTCCCATTTTGCTGAGTGTTTTCATTATAAATGGGTGTTTTACTTTATCAAATGCTTTTTCTGCATCTATAGATATGATCATGTGATTTTTGTCTTTCATTTCGTTTAGGTGATATATTATACTTATTGATTTGCAAATATTAAACCAACCTTGCATCCCTGGGATGAATCCCACTTGATCGTGGTGTATGATCTTTTTGAGGTATTGCTGGATCCTGTTTGCCAAAATTTTATTGAGGATTTTAGCATCTATGTTCATCAGTGATATTGGCCTGTAGTTTTCTTTCTTTGTTGTGTCTTGACCTGGTTTTAGGATTAGGGTAATACTGGCTTCTTAGAAAGAGTTTGGGATTTTTCCCTCTTCTTGGATTTTTTGGAACAGTTTGAGGAGAGTAGGAATTAGTTCTTCCCTATATGTTTTGTAAAATTCACCTGTGAAGCCATCTGGTCCAGGGCTTTTGTGTGCCGGGAGATTTTTGATTTCTGTTTCAATTTCCTTCTTTGCTATTGGTCTGTTGAGACTTTCTACTTCTTCTTGATTCAGTTTTGGAAGGTTATATGTTTCTAGAAATTTGTCCATTTTTTCTAGGTTGTCAAATTTCTTGCCATGCTGATGTTCATAGTAATTACTTACAATTGTTTGTATTTCTGAAGTATCAGTCGTGATTTCTGCTCTTTCATTTCTGATTTTGTTTATTTGGAACTTCTCTCTTTTTTTCTTGATGAGCCTGGCTAGAAGCTTGTTGATTTTTTTTATTTTTTCAAAGAACCAGCTCCTAGTTTTGTTGATTTTTTGGATTGTTTGTTAAGTCTCTATATCGTTTAATTCTGCTTTGGTCTTGTTGATTACCTTTCTTCTTCTTGCCCTAGTCTTTGTTTGTTGTTGTTGTTCTAGTTCTTGTAACTTTAGGATTAGATTTTTTATTTGAGCTTCTTCTATCCTTTTCAGATATGCCTGTATTGCTATGAACTTCCCTCTTAGACTGCTTTTGCTGTGTCCCACAGGTTTTGGGCTGTTGTGTGTTCATTGTCATTAGTTTCTAGAAATTTCTTGATTTCCTCTTTGATGTCATTGTTAACCCATTCATTATTTAATAGCATGTTGTTCATTCTTCATGAGTTTGAGTGGCTTTGATTTTTTTCTCTGAGGTTGATTTTTAGTTTCAAGGCATTGTGGTCTGAAAAGATGCTTGATATGATTTCAATTTTCTTAAATTTGTTAAGGTTTGTTTTGTGTCCTATTATGTGGTCTATCTTTGAAAATGTCCCATGTGCCTTTGAAAAAAATGTATATTTTGCTTCTTTGGGGTGAAAAGTTCTATATATATATAAGTTAAGTCCATGTGGTTTAGTGTGTTGTTCAATGCCTGCATATCCTTGGTGTTTCTTTGCTTCGATGATCTGTCTATTGTTGATAATGGAGTGTTGAAGTCCCCTACTATGAGTGTGTTGTTGTTAATATCCTTCTTGTGGTCTTCTAGTATTTGCTTTATGTATTTGGGTCCTCCTATGTTGGGTGCATATATGTTTATCAATGTTATATCTTCTTGATGGATTGTTCCTTTAAGTATTATGAAATGTCCTTCTTTGTCTCTTTTTATTGCCCTTGCTTTGAAATCTGTTTTGTCTGATATGAGGACTGCTACCCCAGCTTTTTTGTCAGGTCCATTTGCTTAGAATATTTTTTTATATCCCTTTAGTTTCAGTCTATGTAAATCTTTTGTTTTGAAGTGTGTTTCTTGTAGATAGCAAATATGTGGGTCCTGTTTTCTTATCCATTCCGTTACCCTATGTCTTTTAATTGGAGCATTTAATCCACTTCATAGTCACTGAAGAGGTGGTCTGCTTTGTAAGTGCATATGTAACTAGCTTAGAGATTTTGTTTTTCTCTGAATACTCACATTTATATAACTGAAGAAACTGAATTGGAAATTCAGTATTAAATTCTCAACTTCATTCATTGGAGCCTTTTGTGTATTCATACTTCTATTTCACCTCTATTCCTTTCCAAAATTAGGTTGTCCATTTAGTCTATATTTTAAACTATTTTAAGAATAGCTCTTTTTTCCAGATTATTACATTAAAATGTGCAATTTACTTATCACCTTGCCCTGGCTGGTTTAGCTCAGTGGATTGAGCGTCGGCCTGTGAGCTAAGTGTCGCTGGTTCGATCTTCCAGTCAGGGTACATCAGAGAAGGAAAACTCTGACTCCAAAAAACCTCCGCTGCCTTGCGGCATACCTCTTCAGGGGAAAGGCTAAGGGAGTAAACCCTGACAGAAAATCCGGAGCCGGAGTCCCTAAGGCGGTTTGACGTTGTAGTCAACACCGGCAACTCCTGCGGCGCACCTGAACCCAAGCTGTATCGACTCCGTCTTTCCCTTGGACCCTTCAGCTGTGAAGAGAGGGGGGGTCTGCTGCATGGGCAACAGCAGACCCTCCATATTACCCTGCCCAGGCTCTGTAGCTTCAGCGTCATCACAAGATGTCGATTCAACACGGGAGGAGACAGATACCATGTCACTCCCGAGTCGGACTGCACAGCCATTCTCGGCGGTGCAGATGGACTCTTGGGAAGCTACACCATCGTCTCTCGAGACGGACGGCTGCCGACGACGATTTAATCCACTTACATTTAAGGTTATTATTGACATGTATTTATTCATTTTCCTTTGTACTTCTGTTCCTCTACTCTTTTTTTGTTTTTTCTCTTCCTTTTTCTTTGAATATTCCCTTTAGCATCTCTTGCAATGCTGGTTTGGTGGAGATGTATTCTTTTAGTCTTCCTTTGTCTGACAAACTCCTTATTTCACCTCCTATTTTGAATGAGAGCGTTGCTGGGTAGAGTATTCTTGGTTGTAGGCCTCTGTTTTTCATTGCTTGGAATATTTTTGACCATTCCCTTCTGGCTTGTAGTGTTTCTGTTGAGAAATCGGTCGATAGCCTTATTGGAGCTCCCTTCTAAGTTATTTGCTGTTTTTTTCTCGCTGCTTTTAGGATTCTCTCTTTGTTTTGGAATGTTGGCATTTTAACTATGATGTGCCTTGGAGTGGGTTTTTGGGGGTTCCTCTTAATTGGAACTCTCTGTGCTTCCTGGACTTGCATAACTTTTTCTCTCATCAGGTTGGGAAAATTTTCTGTCACTATTTCTCCTATCAGTTTATCTATTCCTTGTTTTTCTGGTTCCTCTTTGATTCTGATTACTCTTATATTGTTCTTCCTTATGCTATCCTGTAACTCCCTTTGTACTTTTAAAATCTTTTTTCATTTTGCTGTATCATCTGAGAATTTTTTCCTACATTATCTTCTAACTCACTAATCCGATCCTCTGCTTCGTTTAGTCTGCTTTTGACTGATTCTACTGTGTTTTTCAGTTCAGAGATTGCATTCTTCATTTCTTCCTGGTTCTTGTTGATCATTTCTATGTCTTTTTTTATGCTGGTGTAGTTCTCTGCAAGTTCCCTGTAATTTTCTTGAAGCTGTTGGTAACTTCCTTGGAGGCTGTCATAGTTGTCTTTAAGGTTGTTGGGTATATTGAGCTTCTTCACCACCATTGTTTTGAATTCCATGTCTGACATTTGGGCTATGTCTATTCCACCTACCTCTCTTTCTGGGGATTCCTCTTTTCTTTTCATTGAAAGGTTGTTTCTGCGTCTTACCATGTTGGATTCTTCTTGTTTGTTTTTGTTATTTGGATTTGTCTGCTTTGCCTTCCCACCTTTGTGGTGTGAGATTCTTTATGGTAGATCTGGGGGTTTCAGTGGTGCAGTCTCTTTGACCTCCTGAGCCTGATATTCTTGGGGTACCTTTTATGTCGTTTGTTTATGCTGTCTGGTTATATTCCAGATACTTTTTGTTAGGATCTTCCTTCTGGCTAGTTGATTAAGGGTCACTCTGTCCACTTTATCTTGAATTCTCTTTTGGAAATGTCAGTTCAGCCTTTGTGTATTGCGTTGTTTTTCTTTATCCACAGCTGGTCTGATGAGGTGGGTCAGAGGTTCCTGTTCCTTGCAGCAGTGGGCCCCCGCACAGCGCGTTCTTTGGGTGCCTGTTGGAGCTAGCCAAGGTGTCCTTGCAGGCACATCTGTGAGCCGGTAAGGCGGCCCGAGAGCTTGCCTCAGGCCTGCCGCGCAGTGCTCTGGGAGTTTCCCAAGGTGGCAGTGGATCTAGCCTCAGGTCTGCTGCACTGTGCTGCAGGAGTTGGTCTCTCGCCTGCCAGTGCTGGGTCCCAGACACTTGTGCACAGTGGAAGTGAGCGATTGGTGCCTATTGATGTTGGTGAGGTGTTTTTGAGCTTGTGCGCCCATGCTAGCCCAAGGCGGCCAGGGAGCTAGCCTCAGGCATGCCATGCAGCGCTCCGGGAGTTGGTCTCTGGCCTCTTAGGGTGGGGCCCTGAACACATGTGCTCAGTAGAAGTGAGTGTCTGTGAGTCGCTGCTGCCTGCTGTTCTGGAGCTGCAGCCGCCCGCTGATCCTGCACCCGCCTGGGCGGGCACAAGCAGAGCCTGAGCAAATGCTTTGTGCTCCGGTCTGGTACTTGGGCCTGGCGCCCACTGGAGCTGACCAGGGGCGACTGCGCACAGTCTTCTTCATATCCAGTGGGCCCTCCCTGCGCCTGTCGGGACACTGATCTTATGTCTGTTGGGGTGTGTCTGAGGGGCACCTGGACTCCCGGCCCTGCGCACCTGGGCCAGTGAGTGAGAGCACTTCCCTGTGCGCGCCTCGAGACCCAAAGGGTGGGTTGGGAATGGACGAGCACACTTCTGTGCTTGCGCTCCTCAAGAATGTCATATAACCCCAAACTTTCTCCTCCTCTCCCCAGTTCACAAGAGAAAAATACAAAGGAAAAACTACGATTTCACTTGCTCAGCAGCACGCTGTCTCCCTTCTTCCAGCGCCAATGCCGCCTGGTCGAGTCCTGTCTCTGCCAGAGGGCAGAGATCCGCTTTCCTCCTGGCTCCCTTTTGGGGAAGCTTGTAGTCACCAAAAAGTCTTTGTGTCCTTTCAGCCGCAATTCGGGCAGCCACCCCAGTCAGGAATCCCATTTTGTCCCTTTTTCTTATTTCACTATCTTCACTAAACAGGTTGTTCCCAGATGGTTTTTCTCTAATCTAGCAGTGACAAGGCTCGACTCCTGTCAGTGTCCAGCTGCTCACTGAGGTGTTCTGTCTGCAATTAGCCCAAACTGCAGACGGGTCTCGGGATCCTGAGAGTGCAGCCTCCCCTCACTCCTCCGCCATCTTCCCAAAATCCAGTGGGGAATTAAAGCTCAAAATTAAATGAAGAAAAAACATCAGAAAACTTGTCATTTTTTCAATATTTCTATTAAACAAAATTAGGACTTTATATCAATTATGTAAATATCGTCGTCGTCGGCAGCCATCCATCTCGAGAGACGATGGTGTAGCTTCTTCAGAGTCTATCTGCACCGCCAAGAATGGCTGTGCAGTCCGACTCGGGAGTGACATGGTATCTGTCTCCTCCCGTGTTGAATCGACATCTTGCGATGACGCTGAAGCTACAGAGCCTGGGCAGGGTAATATGGAGGGTCTGCTGTTGCCCATGCAGCAGACCCCCCCTCTCTTCGCAGCTGAAGGGTCCAAGGGAAAGACGGAGTCGATACAGCTTGGGTTCAGGTGCGCCGCAGGAGTTGCCGGTGTTGACTACAACGTCAAACCGCCTTAGGGACTCCGGCTCCGGATTTTCTGTCAGGGTTTACTCCCTTAGCCTTTCCCCTGAAGAGGTATGCCGCAAGGCAGCGGAGGTTTTTTGGAGTCAGAGTTTTCCTTCTCTGATGTACCCTGACTGGAAGATCGAACCAGCGACACTTAGCTCGCAGGCCGACGCTCAATCCACTGAGCTAAACCAGCCAGGGAAAAATTATGTAAATATACATATGCAGTAATTATATATGTGATTGCTGCTTAATTTACAATACATTGTTATCATGGAAATAAGAAATTTTAATTAAAATTTTTTATATTGAATTTCCTTCATTTTATGGATTTTTAAAAGCAACATGTTTAAGGGGAAAATGCCACCTCCATTGTAGTGTTTATATATTTGTATACATAATGATCATTTAGATCCTATTTAATGTTCTTGTAATAGAGAGTTTTCAGCTGTTTAAAGAATTTTTGTAATTTCTAAACTAGATTTAATATTAACCTTTTCTTTCTAATGTGAACATTGAGAAATGTCTTTGCAGAATTATACTTTTTATTTTTTATACCGTAATGAAAAGGTCTTGCATTTAGAAATGTTTTCGTGCTCAGGTGAACTTATCTATGACACATAATTAGTTATATTTTTCTTCAAGGTAGTATTATTTATGAAGGATGATTTGCTACTGGACATATTTTTTACTCTCTCATTTTTAAGAAGCTCATTTAGAAGTATCTTCCCCACCCACCATCTGCTTTCTCACTTCATAAGAACCAAATCCTTTGTGGAACTTATTCTATTAATGAATATATATATACAGTAGTCCCTCTCTGTATTGCGGTTTACTTATCGTGGCCTCACTGTATCACGGGATTTTAAAAAATATATTTAATTATTTATCTCAGATTTTTCAGTATATCATGGGATTTTGTGGTACCTTGTTAAAGTTACTTAGGTTTAAGAGTGTAGAATATGTTTAAGAACATAAGTAGTGCTTATAAAAGTCTGGAAAAGATTAATAAGGGAGTAGGAAAGTTAATAAGGGACTGGGACCAGTTTATAAGTGTGGGGGAAGGGTTTATAAAGTCTATATATATATATATATATATATATATATACATATATACATATATATGTATATATATACTAAAATAAATGTAAGATTCCTATTTCGCAGATTTTCACCTATTGTGGGGGGGTCTAGAATGTAATACCCACAATAAGTGAGGGAATACTGCATCCATATTCCTTTGAAATAACTCCTATTCTCTTTTTTTAAGTATAGAGTTTTTCCCCCCTCAATAATAGAACCTAAATTTTGTTCCAACCTCCAAGGTCAGAAGCAAGCAGAGTCCATCTTGGTGACAGGTTGCAGAAGTGTGACACCAACCCTGCTGGGCCACAAGCCCCCTGCAGTCCCTGTAGTTGACTTTGTTCTATAGCTTAAGTCCTTTAACTGATTTCCTTTCTCTAATTTACTTCACATGTGTAATGCAAACAGAAGGCTGCAGTTGGATGCTGTTATCTTGTCCAAGGGAGATTCCTCTCTTTGATTGTAATGGAAAAATTGAGGCTGTAATCATTGTTTCTGTTATTCCTATACTATAAAATTCACATTTTTCTTCTCCATTTCTGACTGTTGTCACCTTACTCTCTCCAGGAGTTCAGTGTAGTCCTTCTTGCTCTGACTTTGGCTGCTTTCCCAAAGAAGATAGAATTAGCACACACTCCCTGAGGAGGGTGGGAGGGGACTCAGCAGGGTGCTTCCTTAGTTCCCTCACCCACTGGCAGGGAGTATTCACAAAGGCTCCCCTGGAACTGGCTAACATTGTATTTTGTGATGATTAATACCAGAGCCCCTGTACTCATTTATAGCCAGCCTAAGGGAAATAATACACAAATATTAATTATTTGGAGATAATAATATGTGTACAGCTCTTGATCTGTGTGTACAACTCCCATAGATTTTTCATTAAGAAAACAAAAACACATTCATAGTCAGTGTTTGCCCAACTTATTTTTAAAGAAGTATGGGTGTTTTCTAAGGGGAAAGGTAAAAAGAATTGCTGCTTAATAAATTACATATATGTCTGTGTATAACTTTAATAGTTAAAGTTAGACTATAGCCTTATCTTTAATCACTATTAATGGGAAAGAATAGAAAATTACTACTTTTTCTATGTAAGCAAAACCTTCAAGTTAAATGAATAAATTTAATCAGATTTTAATCAGATTTTGCTTATATAATCTGGATCTGCAGAGCAATCAAAAGGTAAAAAAATGAGTTATAAGATAATTATCCACATTATTTAAGGTCAAATAAAATGAAAGTTTTATGTACTTTCTCCAAGGGTGTGGGGTGTGGGGTGACTGTATATTCTAAATGGTGTAGATTATTTTTCATATCTCCCAGCTTTACTTTGTGGGGATAATCAATGGGATTTCTAAATATAGTGGTGTCATATAGTCTGACACTCTGGTAGCACTTGTAGATTCTTCTCCAGACCTTTCCACTAAATGATATGTAAAAGTTTCATTTTACATCTTCGCTTCACTACAATTCCATGCTGACACGTCTTCTCTCTGGAGAGAAGAGTGTGGCCTGGTGGTAGCAGCGCACATTCTAAGAGCCAGAAATTAGTGAGTTCTATTCTCAACACCAGGTTCCTCAGTGACTTAGGCAAGACACACTCTCATCCCTTAAGTTCCAAATCTGTAAAGGAAAGATGACAATGCAATGGTAGTGTGAGCAGTAATTAATGTTGGTAAAGTGTTACAGTAATTCTAAATATTATTATCATTAACACAGTTGATTCATTTGAGCAAACTCCCATGAATTCAAACATGCTAGTTTGCCAAACTATAAATACACATGACATGTATTTTCTACAACCAGGTATATGCCAATAGTCTGATAAACTCGAAAACAGACCATAATCTAAAAATGTATTAGAAGGTTATTTATTTTTAGCTTGAGACATATTTTCCTATAGAAACACTGTCAATAGGCAGCTAGGCAAGCCCGTAATGTTGTGTCTTGTGATATGCATTTGCAATAAAAGTATTGGAAAATGGTAATGGTTTCATTATGAAGAAAAGATAATAAATTATCTCTACATTTCTTGCTAAATAAGAATAAGAAAGTATCATAAGAAACATTACAATTTTCAAGAGGACATTTGATGATGCTGGTTTAGAAATAATTTACTCAAAATTGATTCCTTTATTTATTATTTAAGAAATAATACTTAGCATAATATTTTTCAGGTCTATCTATACTGTCACAAAGGGCAAAATTTTCTTTTTAATGGCTGACTAGTATCCCATTGTGTAAATGTCCCACAGTTGTTTTATCCACTCTTCTACTGATGGACACTAGGGCTGCTTCCATATCTTGCGATTATAAATAACATTGCAATAAACATAGGGGTGTTTATGTTCTTTTGAATTAGTGTTTTGGGGTTTCTTCAGATATATTCCCAGAAATGGGATTTCTGGGTCAAAGGCAGATGCATTTTTAATTTTTTGAGGTATCTCCATACTGCTTTTCACAGTGGCTGCACCAGTCTGCATTCCCACCAACAGCACACAAGAATTCCTGTTTCTCCACATCCTCACCAGCACTTGTTTCTTGATTTGTTGATGATGGCCATTCTGACAGATGTGAGGTGATATCTCATTGTGGTTTTAATTTGCATTTCTCTGCTGATTAGAGACACTGAGCATCAAAGTAAAATAAGCTGTTCAGAGAGACAAATACCATATGATTTCACTCATATGTGGAATCTAATGAACAAACTGAACTAACAAGCAAAAGACTTATAGATGGAGAACAGGATGACAGCTAAGGAAAGGAGAGAATCTATATTCTAAAAAGGAAAAAAAGGACTCATGGACAAGGGCAACAGTGTCGTGATTGTGGGGGTCGAGAGGCTATAAGGGGACTAAATAGTAATGGAGAAAATAAAATAAAAAATTTGAAAAAGAAATAATACTTGAGTATATTTTTGTGTGAGATATTATTTTAGGTGCTGAGAACAAAGCAGTAAGTAATAAAGTAAAACCAGTATTATCGTTTTGGGGGAAGATAATAAGCAAACAAGCATATATTATTTCAGATGACATAAAGTGCTATGAAAAAGAACAAAGCAGGATAAGGTGTGGGTGATTGAGAGTTGGAGGTACTCCTTTCCACAGGGGACTGACAGAAACTCTGCAAGTAGATGATATTAAACCGTGGACCTGAAAGCAGTTGGAAAGGCAAGCATGTGGCTATCTGACAGCAGAACATTCCAGCCAGAGGGAAGAGCAAGTGCAAATGCGCTGAGATATAAGTGCATTTGGTGTGTTTGAGAAACAACAAAGAGGCCGATGTGGCTGCAACACAGTTTATAAAGGGTTTGCGCTGTTAGATAATGTTGGAGAGATTACAGAGGGTTTGACCACACAGGGCCTTCAGACTATGGTAAACTTTTCATATTTCTTGCTGTTTAAAGTGTCAAGCAAATGGAAGATTTAGAATCTAGGATTATCACCCCCCTCCCCCATTCTGGCAGTTTTCAGGGGAATTGACTGTAAGGGAGTGTGGTAGGTTGAATAATGGTACCAGGTTCTAATCTCGAGAATCTGTGAAGGTTACTTTATATGGCAAAAGGGACTTTGCACAAGGATCTTGAGATAGGGAGATTGTCTTGGATTATCAGAGTGGGCTGATACAATCACCACAGTCCCCATAAGGGAGGTGGGAAGTCAGAGTGAGTAGTAGATGATGTGACTATGGAGAACATTTGGAGTAATGGAGGGAAGGAGTCATGAGCTAAGGAATGTGGGTGACCTCTAGAATCCATAAGAAATAAAAACAAGGAAGTGTTACAGTAGCATGAGTAGCAGAGGAAAAATAAAGGCAGGACCCTCACTGTGGCAATCTAAAAAGAACGTAATAGAGGAGGTTAGAAGCAGAGGAAGACATGTCTCACCCCCTAACCCAGCAGTGCTGGGCCTGGTCTGATAATATTGCCAGGTGTTCCAATATCACAAGAAACACTATGTTAGCACAGGAGAAAAAAAAGTCTTTGGAATTCTATATATTGTTTCCATTATCTGGGGAGGAAAGCCTTTGAAACTGTGCTTACATCCCAAGGCCTGAAAGGTGGGAAAGGGCCCATAGGACCTAAAGAAAGAAGCCCATTAACATTGGGTATTCATGTCCCAGTCTAGGAAAGCTAACACCACCTTTACTTGTCAATCAATATGTAGCTTCTTCATCCCATCCCCCATCCCACCAACTATATACTCCTCAGAACAAATGACTTGTCTTCTTGGTCCCTTTGCCACATGGCAGGAGTTCAGGGGCATGGGAGGGGTGCCTGGCTTTCCGGCCCCTGGCCAATCTCTTGGTGCTCTTGGGCCTCTTCCCCCAACCTCTGGCCACAGGGCCTCTGGCCACACTAGGGTGAACTTGCCACCCTGGGCTTTGGCCACCCTTGCTTTTGCTCTCTCACTCACTAATAAAGTTTGCATGCACACAAATAGGCTCAGTGATCTGTAATTCTTTACTGTGTTGATGAGAAGAACCAGGGTTTCTCTGTTGATAAATGGATTGTCCTTCCAGAGACTCTGCAAAAAACCAGCCCTACCAACACCTTAACATTGGTCCAGAGAGAGTAATTTTGGACTTCTGACCTTTGGAACTGTAAAATAATAAATTTATATAACTTTACGTAACCAAGTTTGTGGTCATTTGTTAAAGCAACTGGATATAGGGTATATGATTTGGGAGGTCAGCTAAGAGGCTGGACTCTGGGAATGTGGATGGTTTGTACTGGAGTTATGATGTGGAGGTAGTGAGAAATGTTAATATTAGGAATTCATTTTGAAGTTTATGCTGATATGATTTGCTTATGAATTGGATATGATATCTGCAAGGGAAAGAGGAATCAGAGATTACTTTAAAGATTTGGGCTTGAGCAATGGGTAGAATGAAATTTCCATTTGTTGAGATGGCAAAGACTGGGAAATAGAAAGCAAACAATTTTTAGGGATGCAGAGGTAAAGTTACCCATGCCTTCACAAAATCTTCAAAATGTATAGTGTTTATCAAGTACGACCTCTGGAACCCATGTGTCAGAATAATCATGGCAAAGGGTGATGATAATAAAACAAATTTTTACACCTTAACCAGAAAGAGAATAAATTAGAATCATTTGGGTTAGGGCCCAAGGATAGGTTTTTTATAACAAGCTCCTCAGAGCTTCTCATGTTCACTGAGGTTTGTGCAATATTAATCTAATGGTTCTTTATTATTCTAATTTCATTCAGAACATAAAGTTTTTCTCTATTAAGATGCAGACATATCATTAACTTTTATGTTGCAAAGTTGGTATTTAGCTCACAAATGTAACAGAGTTGGATTGTGTGTGTGTTTGTGTGTGTATGTGTTGGAGTAATGGAAGAAGAATGGGAACATAAATGATGTACAACTACCTGAATAAATGATATTGTTCAGGATGGAAATATTAGAAAGGTGAAGGAGGCAGAAAATGCATGATTTCTCTGGGAGGAAAGTAATAGGGAAGCTACAGAAGATTTGAGTGCAAGAAAACTATTTTCATGTGGGGTGAAAAAGGGAGAAGCATAATGTGTGCTTAGGGGATATGTATAACATAAATATGAGTGTTTTTCCTTATTCACATCCAGTGTACTTTTAATCAATTGCTGAAAGGTGTCCTAGAAAATGTTCCTTAGCCTGATAGGTAGCTAGGTAAGTGGTAGTAGTAACTAGGTGATGGAAATATGACTCTTACAAGAACATTAAAGCTAAAGAGAGATTTAATACATTTATAACATTGTTGTCATTTAAAAAAATCAACCTAATATTCTGGTTTAATATAATATACATAAAACCTACATTTCTTAAGATGACATATGCTCCTTAAGATTCAGAGCATCTTTAATACAGGGTGGGGCAAACATAGGATTACAGCTTTTTATATGAAAAATAACATAATAATTAATAAATAATAACAAGAATAAAATTTGTTTTGCATACTCACAACTGTAAACCTATGCTTGCCCAATGCAACATTTTTCTGTGGCTTTTTTGTTGGACAAGAGTGTGAATCAGCATGAAAAATTTGGAATTTAAATTTGACAAATAATGTAATGATTTACTTTGGGATATCATGAACATTTCTTTTAAATTTTATTAAAATTATCGAGTTGACATTGGTTAATAAAGTTGTACATGTTTCTAGTGCACAATTCTATAACACATCATCTGTTTTTGCATTGTGTGTTCACCACCCAAAGTCAAATTTCTTTTCATCACCATCTATTTGACCTCTTTACACTTTTCTACCTTCTCCATTCCTCTTTCCCCCTGATTATGATCATTTTAAATCTGCATGTAATAAAAAATAAAAATTAAAAATGAGGGCCTAAAACAGCCATTAGAAAAAATATATAATATTTAGGTTTTACTCCTCAGTGAAAAAATGACTTAAAAACACATTAAGATGAGAGACTGACTTACAGATAAGTGGTAAAAACACTACAACTTTGTGCCTGATTTGCTATTTAAAAAATTCAGTTCTATATCTCTTTTCCTTGATGCTCCAAACTCTAAACAGGTTCATAACCTGGATTGTTTTATAAAGTTTTTCAAGTACTTATTATATATTAAATGTCATGTTAAGCAATATATTTGGAATGGCTCACTTACTCCTTATAAAATTTTACAGTTATAATATGACCACTTTACTTACTATTGCCACAGAATTCATAGTACTTGTGTCAATGAATAGTCTCACAAAATTCTCTAGGTAATTAGTCTCATGAAACATTAAATGGTTGACATTATTCAATTAATGAGTTTAATTAATATGAAGAAACATTCATTTAGCTGATTACATGTGGAGTTGGAAACTCCCCTAATTTAACTATAATGTTGAATTTACAACTTTATGTTTGTCAGTTGGTTCTCAAAGGCCAAATACATGATGAATCTCTGCATTTCAGCTACTCAATTCCAACTTGGGTTCACTGACATTTCTATATTTTCTGCTCTTGCACTATCTGAGACATAATAGACTTCATTCACTGCTGCAGTATCATTATTTATTCTGAAACTGATGATCCATATCTTGAAAAACTCACTACAACATTGCTGGGAAGGGGCTCCTTATTCCCTTTTATCATTTTCTTCAGTCACTGGACACCCCTCCCCTTTTGTCACTCACTAATATAATATTCTGGATTTTTCCTATTTTCTTTCATGTAATAGTTATCGCACACTGATATGCAGATGTTTCAAAAGAGCCTCTCACAATGCTGCTCAAGTATGTTGGTTATTCTATTTAATCTATACCATTGCATTATATACATGCCATTTCTAAAGCATAGAAATTTAAAACCCACTGCAATATATCTGAAATAAAATGTACTACTTAAACAAAATGTTCACATGTCTGATATTGGAAGAGTAATCAGCCTCAAAGAGGGACGTTTTTGGCAATTACAGCTTTAAATTTATAACTATATATTCATTACAAAACTTTTTATAGCTGTAAAGATATCACAAAGGGAAAGGGAGAATTTATATTACCTAGAAGAGTTTATATTAGGATACAGTTTTGGCTGTTGTAAAAAGTGATTCCAAAACAATATGAATTAAACAAAATATAAGTTGATTTCTTTTTCTAGGTAAGTAGTCAGGAAAGGTATGACAGTTTGATGGTATAAGAGATTCTTGTTCTTTCCATCTTCTTGCTCCTCTATTGCTAGAGTTTGTTCTCATATGTAAAGTGTCTGTAGGCCAGTATGATGAAAACAAGAGAGAAGAGGAAGACATAGTCCTTCCCTTTAGGAGCACACCCTGGAAATTGCACATATCATTTCTCTCACATTTTGTAGATCAGTACCTACTCCCATGGTGACACCTAAATACAAAAGAGGTTGCCATGCCATGAATTCTTTAAATAGAATAACCTATGCTCAGCTAAAGCTTCTATACCCATAGAAGAAAAGAAAACTGATGCTGGAGAGATAACCATTAGTCTCAGCCACAAAGAAAATGAGGAACATTTCTATATTCCATATCATGAAATTTTCTTGCTTTTGTGCTTTCACTCTTACTTCTATATAATGTCCTTTACTCAAAATTCCATTGTCAAAATCGACCTCAATCTCTAAGGCCAAGCACATGTTTATCTCCTTTCTGAAGCATTTTATGGTAGAGATAGTAATATTTACTAAATATTCAATCTGTCTGCATTTCCCAACCATCTTGTAGTGGAGTGGAGGGTGAGAGGTAGGAAAAGTGTGGAAAGACTTTGATTAGTTCTGGCCAATGGACTGTGATCTTGAATAATGAGGGCTTCCTGGCCTCATCCCTGTCAAGATCAATGCGGAGGCTACAAGACAGTGGAGGCCAGATTTCTGGCTGGTGACCCAACTTGTGTTTGAAGTTGTTTATAATTTCAATAGCACCAAATCACTGCCTTGGTCCTTCTCAGACTTGATTGCCCTCTCTTTTATGTCATACACACATATGCATTTTTTTTCTCTTTTTTTCTTTGTATACGTGTGGGTTTTAAACTTGTCACATTATGCTTTTGTTGTCTGAGTGTTTCTCGTTTCCTGGGAAAATCAGTAAGTTCCTCAATAGTATTTAGTATATAGTAGAGCTCAATAAAGGGTTATTGTCTAAATAATTTTTAAAATTTAAAGCAGAAGCAAGAAGAAGGGAGGTATCAGAGAAGATGAGACATAGACTGAAAATTAGGAGAATTTTACACAGCAAAAGTATGGTATGATGTAATAAATTAGTTGCCTGTATTTGGCTCTAAGATAAAATTTCTATTTATTGACCTTCTGCGTGTTTGTTTGAAAACTTTCAAATCAGGTTATCTTTCCATTAGTTCTGATTGAATAAAGTATACACTTTTAATTTTTTTAATTTTTACCTTTTATTGATTATGCTATTATAGTGTCCCAATTTTCCCACTTTCCTCCCCTCCATCAACCACTCCCAGCTCCCTCCTATGGTCTCACTCCTTTGTTCATGTCCAAGGGTAATGCATATAAGTTCTTTTGCAACCCATTTTCTATACTTGCTCTTAACGTTCCGCTGTCTACTCTGTATTTACCAATTTGTACTTCTTAATTCCTGTACCTTTTCTCTCATTCCCCCAGACCCCTCTAAAGTGAACAACATCCCAATGTTCTCCATATCTATGATTCTCTTTCTGTTCTGCTTGTTTGCTTAGTTTGTTTTTTAGATTCAATTATTTATAGTCACATATTTATTGCCATTTTAATGTTCATAGTTTTGATCTTCTTCTTCTTAAAGAAGTCTCTTTAACATTTTATGTAATAAGGGCTTAGTGATGATGAACTCCTTTAGCTTCACCTTGTCTGGAAAGCACTTTGTCTGCCCTTCTATTCTAAATGATAGCTTTGCTGGATAGCATAATCTAGGTTGTAGGTTCTTGATTTTCATCACTGTGAATAGTTCTTGACAATCCCTTCTGGACTTGCAAACTTTTTTTTTGAGAAATCAGCTGACAGTCTTATGGTAACTTCTATGTAGGTAATTATCTGCTTTTCTCTTGCTGCTTTTAAGATTCCCTCTTTATCTTTAACCTTTGGCATTTTAATTGTGATGTGTCTTGGTGTGGTCCTCTTTGCATATATCTTGTTTGGGACCCTCTGTGTTTCTTAGACTTGTACATCATTTTCCTTCACCAAAATTAGGGAAGTTTTCTTTTATTCTTTTAAAAAATATTTTCCAATTTCTTGCTCTTTCTTTTTTCTTTCAGGCACCCCTATGATGCAAATGCATGCTTGGGGTTGTCCCAGAGGATACTTACACTATCCTTGATTTTTTGGATTCCTTTTTCTTATTCTTGTACTGATTGGATATCTTCTTCTTCCTTATCTTTCAAATCATTGATTTAATTCTTTGTAAATTGTTTTCTTTTTCAATTAGTGTCCCCTTCCCTTTTTTTGATGTTAAAGTACCCACTGAGTTCATTGAGCATCCTTTTAACCAGTGTTTTGAACTCTGCATCTGATAGATTACTTATCTCCATTTTGTTTAGTTATTTTTCTGGAGTTTTGTTCTGTTCTTTCATTTAGGTCATATTGTTTTGTCTCATTTTGGTAGCCTCCTTGTGTTTGTTTCTATGCATTAGGTAGAGGTGCTTTGACTCTGTGTCTTGCTAGCATGGCCTAATGTAGTAGGTGTTCTGTAGGGTCTAGTGGCACAGCCAACCTTATCCCTCAAACTGTGTACTCAAGATGTGACATCCCTGTGGCTGAATACTCCTCTTTTTGTAGCTGAGTCTTGATTGTTACTAGGAGGTGACTAGGGGGGGGGACTTACCCAGGTCAGACAGCTGGTAGGACTGGCTGTGACCCCTGGCTATCCTGTGGCTTGTGGAGGTGGTTGAGTGGTGCTCTAATGTGGTCTGTAATTGTCTTCTGGGTGCACAGGCTTTAGAGTTTCCTGCGAGGTGCAGGCCAAGGTCAGTCTCCACCTATGTTCTGTCTGGGGCCCGGTGGCATAAGCTATAAAGTGATCTGCAGATGGCTTCTCCTAGTGACTGGCCTGGTGTCACTCAATGAGAGGTTGGGGACTGGACTCAGCTGTTGCTTGTTTGAGCATATTTAGAAAAGTCTGAATCCTGCACCTAGCCTAGTCCTTCACATGGAAAAGCCACTATTACCAGCTTGGTTGGGTCCATAAGTTGGATGGAGTGAAGCCTTAGGGAATTGTCAGAGAAGGGCTTACCATGTGAGCAAGGTGAGACTCAGATATGGTGCTGCTGCACAGTCGCTCTGTGTAGAAGAAGGCTCAGAAAAGGAATAATGGCTGTCGTCTGCATTTCTTTCTAGGATGAAGCTGTCTCCCAGCTCATGCCCTGATGCCAGACACTTTGTTCCTTCCTGTATGCTACTGGTGCCCTTCAAGATGCTGCCCCAGTGCTGGAATATAGAGGGAGTGAGTCTGAGTAAGTCTGTGTGAGGAGCTCTCCAAAAGGAGACATGTGAGAATGCCATAGTTTCTTCCACTGACACACCCACCACTGTTTTTTTATAGGAAGAAGTTATGGGAATGTATCTTCTTGGCACTAGAAACCTAGACTGTATGGTCTGGTGTGGGTCTGGGTTTCCTCACTCCCAAGATATCCACAACATGTGGGTTTTCGACCAACCTATTCTATGTCTCTGAGTCTCTGCCCCTCTGCCCCTTCTACCTATCTGGATGAACATCATTTCTTTAATTCCTTTGTTGTCAGACTTCCATACATCTCAATTTTCTGATGATTCTGAGTGATAATTATTTTGTAGTTTAGCTACAATTCTGCTGTGGTTGTGCAAGGAGGCAAGCTGCATTTATCTATGTCTCCATCTTGACTGAAAGTTCTCAAATATCGACTTTTTAATGTATCACTTGCTTCTTTTACAAATTTTAAAATTGCCTTTGTATTGAAGGGTTGTAGTAGAATTTACCCTATTTAGTGCTGTAAGGGTTTACTACAAAACATATTCTAAAATGAGAGTTATTCTCTCTAATAAAAAGTTCAAAGCACATGATATAATATTGTAAATAAAAATACTGTACTCTGTGGACTATCTCACCTACTACTCACCAAAATACAGTGATTTAGGGGTTGTCATCATTCCCATTTCACAAATCAGGAAACTGAATGAATTTAATGCTGTTGATTAACCAGTCCATATTATTATTGAACCATTCAATACATTGTGCAATTATTTATTTCATGCAATAATACACAAATTTACCATAATGTAAATCCTGACATTTGAGGTTTGAAAAAACTTCCATTAAATATATTACAAATATTCAGTTACTTTTTCATTTATCAATACTAAAAATGAAATTTCTCTACTTCAGTTTATCATTTGGATTTGAAACTTGAACTCCTTTCTAAGAGAAGATTAACATATACAATGAAAAGTGCAGGACCAGTGTCTAAAAGGGTTATGCTAAATTGTTTATCACACTAAAGTAGTTGCTCAAGGGTAGCCAGAGGAGTTGAAAGAAGTAACCCAAGAAGTTAAATTGATCTTTGTCACAGACATTTAAAAAGAGCAAAGAACTGTAGATTAGATAAAAACTTGCCTGAGTTTATCCACTCCCTGTACGTAAGTGGGCTTTGTAACTTGTATTTACTTAGATAATGTAGTAGGAAACCCACTGTTTAAGTTGTTTAAACAGCAACACAGTTGTTTAAGGCTAAAATTAAATGAAAGAATTTAGAGCTGCTTTTCAAGTCAGAGTCAAAGAAAACATTTTAAGCAACTGAGATGTAATTATTTAAACATAAGCTTGCATAAAAAAGAGATATATCAGTCACTTCTTCTGGTTTCTTTTTCACATTCATTTTATGTGACACAAGAATTGGCCTTTCTCATTATTTACATCTACACTTTTTATTCCATAAATGTATGATAGGGTGTTGAAAAATTATTATTTGTAGCTTTTCCTTAGAGAAGGGAGAGGGAGAATGTTCCAGATTTATGCATGCTGAAGACAGCAAGAATTTCCTGTGCATATTTTAGAGAATTTGGCTCTCTGCCATGAAAGTTCAAGTGACCACTTAGGATTTCTTATTGAGAACTACTGTATGCAAACACATGAGCTGTGGATTGATTCTTACTTAATTATCAGACCACCAACTTTGCCAGTGCCATTAGCTGCAATACAATCTTGGACAATGTGCAAAACCATCATGATTTTTTCTTCTGATCTCTCTGATATGTTTCAGACCATCTATGGAAGGCTCAAAGTAGTACATATAATTTCACACTTATGTGTCAGGTTGATGAAAAAAGTGGGCTTGCTACAATGCTTTCAAAGTTACAATTCAAGTGAGAAAATCAACTGCATATTAAATTTATGGCTGAACAATGAAAACTTGAAAGCCATAATTTCAAGTTTTATTATATTTCTGCAGGTATTGGCATATGACACCAAGTTATTAAATCTAGTACACTATAAAAGTGAACACATGAGATATTTACATAAAGGTAAGAGAGGAATGAAGCTGAGGAATGTGCAAAAGCTGTAAAATACCTTATAATGGTAAATATTATAAAACGTCAACTGAACAATAGTTTTCAAATAAAATCTCCATCTAATTTCTATGGTAACATACATATGTGTAACCCTCACATATATGTGCAAGCAAGTACCATATTTTTTGCATTATAAGATGCACCTGATCATAAGACACACCTAGGTTTAGAGGAGGAAAACAAGAAAAAAAAACTGAACCAAATTGTGTACGAAAATATTTAATAAAATATAACAGAATAATATTTTAACCATATAAAGTGAACAACAGTCAACAGCAGTATTAAGAACCATCGTTACTGTCATTAACAAATGAGGAGAGACTTTAAGGTTCAAGTACTCTTCTAGTTTTCTGGGAACCCCAAGAACTTATCATTACTGGTGTCAGAATTTATGGGGGCCTTTAATAACAGGCATTGAGGGAGTTAAGAGGTATCACTAGTTGTAACAGTCACTGAAAGTATCACTATCCTAGTTACAGGTACTGGAGGACTACCCCCAGTGCCTGTTATGGCTAGTGATACCCCTTAATCCCTTCAGTGCCTGTGTTACTACTAAAATAGTGACCCCACTATAACTCCCTATATATACTACAAACTTCAGCATTTATGGCTGCTCACCCAGTTACTGCTGGCCTCCTCACACAGAAGTCTGGTGTACGCTGGAAACAGTATGGAGGTAGATGAGACAGCTGTAGCATTTAATAAAGCCAGTAGCCAGCCTTGAACATGTTACTTCAGCTCCACCCATCTACCTCTCATGATTGACAGAGCTTAAGACACAGTGATTGGTGATTGGAGGCAGTTGTACTGACACAGACCCCCAGACCCCACCGAGTGTCAAGTGTCAAAGACAATTAGAAATCGGCACTGTGACTCATACTCGCTATGTATGTCAAATCAGCTGATTTGACAGGTCAGTGGTTGTAGCTGGGAGTGTCAGGTGGCTCTCTGCACTCCCAGGTCCCAGGTCCCAGGTGATCATAGGCAGATGGCAACTGATCCTACGCCCTGATACTCAGCAGTAAAGTGGGACATTTAAGCATTCCCAGGGGTTTCACGTGGGCCCACCGCTTCCCCTTCTAACAGCTATCACCACCGCTGACAGGTCAGGTAATACACATCATGGTCTGTGATGCAATATTTGCTCCATAAGACGCACAGACATTTCCCCCTACTTTTAGGGGGGAAAAAGTGCATCTCATGGAGCAAAAAATATGTTACTTACATGAAGAAAAATTGTTAGCAAGCAGGTAGATACTTGTTATCATTGGTTGTTTATGCATATGGATAGCTAAAAATATAACAACAAAAACTTTAGCACATTTAATTTTCTCAGTAAAAGAGGTGGTGGTAGATTTTTATAAGTAATAATCTGCCCAGACATTGTTTTCTTTACACCCCAAACTAAGAAAATTTATGTCAATTTTATTAGAAAGTCAGTAGTAAAGAAATAAAGTTATCACTGAAATAAAATACTGCTGTAATTTTATAAGATCGCATAGCAGGCATACGTACAATAGCAAATAGAAAAATAATCTACTAAATAAATGTAGTTGACAAAGATGTTAAAGCATAGGTTGTGGTTTAAATATCTTAATATTGTTAAGATATGGTTATTTTTTAAATTGATCTACAGGTTCGGTATAATCCCTAACAAAATCCCAGGTGACTACTTTGTAAAAACTGACAAACTGATTCTAAAATTTATCTGGAATTGCAAGAGATACACTAGCAAACACAACTCGGGGGGGGGTAGAATAAAGTATAAGAAGACAGATTTCTTAATTTTAAAACTCACTACAAAACAATTGTAATCAACACAGTGTAGTGATGGCAAAATGATAGATATATAATTCAATGAAATAGAATTGAGAGTTTAGAAATAAACCCATACATCTATGGTCAATTAATTTTTGCCAAAGATATCAATGCACTCAATGGGAAAAGATAGCTTTTTCAACACATAATGCTGGGACAACTGTGTATCCACATGTAAAAGAATTAAATTACATCCATACCTCACACCATACAAAAAATTAACTCAAAATAAATAAAAATTTTAAGAGCTAAAAATTTAAAACTTGTAGAATAAAAAGGAGTAAATCTTGAATACCTTGAATTTGGCAAAGGATTCTTAGATATGACTCCAAAAGCATGAGTAACAATAAAAAAAATTGAACTTTATCAAAATTAAAAACTATTGTGCATCAAAAGATGCATGCCATCAACAAAAAGATATATGTACCCCTATGCTTATTGCAGTAGTATTTATAGAAGCCAGGATATGGAAGCAACTTAAATGTCCATCAATAGGTGAGTGGATAAAGATGATGTGGAATATTACACAGCAATAAAAAATATCTTGCCATTTGTAACAAGAAGGATGGCTCTAGAGGGTATTATGCTAAGTGAAATAAGTCAGGCAGAGAAAGACAAATACCATGTGATTTCATTTACATGTGAAATCTAAGACAAAACAAATAAAACAAAATAAAAACAGAATCACAGAAACAAAGACCAAAAGGATAGTTACCAGAAAACAAGGGTTGGGGAGATGGGTGAACATGAGAAGGAGAATATAATGAATAATATTGTGATAAGTTTGCATGCTGACTAGATAATTACTAGAATTACTTCTTCAGGGGAAAGGCTAAGGGAGTAAACCCTGACAGAAAATCCAGAGCCGGAGTCCCTAAGGCGGTTTGACGTTGTAGTCAACACCGGCAACTCCTGCGGCGCACCTGAAGCCAAGCTGTATTGACTCCGTCTTTCCCTTGGACCCTTCAGCTGCGAAGAGAGGGGGGGGTCTGCTGCATGGGCAACAGCAGACCCTCCATATCACCCTGCCCAGGCTCTGTAGCTTCAGCTTCACTGGAGAGGACACTCCAGATGTCGATTCAACACGGGAGGAGACAGATACCGTGTCACTCCCGAGTCAGACTGCACAGCCATTCTCGGCGGTGCAGATAGACTCTTAAGAAGCTACACCATCGTCTCTCGAGACGGACAGCTGCCGAACACTTGAAACCAATATAACCAATTTAAGATTATATACCAATTATACTTAAATTAAAAAATAAATGAATAAATAAATAAGAGAGTGAAAAGACATCTTCAGAATGGAGAAAATATTTTCAAAACATATATTTGATAAGGGGCTTTTATCTGGAATACATAAAGAACTCTTACAGGACTTCTGGCCAAGATGGAGGCATAGACAGACATGCTGCACCTCCCTCCACAACTAAGAAGGAATACAACTACCTTAAAACTAGAAACAACCAGAAATTCTAGAAAATTGAGCTGCATAGAAGTCCAACAAACAAAGATATAAATAAGAAATACTCATTCAGACAGGTAGGAGGGGTGGAGTTGGGGCAGAGAGGACGTGGTGTGGTGGTGGCAGCATCGGCAATAGTGGCAGGTCAGCGGAAAGCACAGTTACATGTTTTAAAAAGTCAGGAGGGACAATGGGGAAACATTCCCAGCTCCTCATCAGACCACGTAGCTCATGGTCCCAGTGCCAGGGAAAATCAAGCCTCATTGCTTCTGACTGTGCAAACCAGTGGGAGCTGGGGCGGACGCAGAAACTGCTGGTCTCTCAGAAAAGTTTGCTTGTTTAAAGGGCCCCCATGGTCCTAGAACAACCACAGACCCATCCACTCTGGGAACTACAGTCAGGGCAACAGTTAGAGAGACACCAGTCCCACACGGAAATGGCAGAAGTGCCTGAAAAATGGACGAGTGCTGGTCAAGAGTCATTGTTCCCTCTCAGACTCCTTCCTCACATACAGTGCCACATTGTGGTGAAACGAGTTGCCCTGTACTGACGAATCCCTAAGGCTCTGTCCCTTACAATGTAACAGGAGTGACAGTTATACCTAAGACATAGAGGCAAACAAACACAGGAACCTGTCAAGATGAGGAGACAGAGAAGCATGGCCCAAAAGAGGGAACAGATCATGGTCTCAGTTGGAGAACTAAGTGATGAGGAGATAACCAACCTAACAGACGCAGGATTCTAAACACTGGTGATAAAGATGCTCAAAGGCTTGACAGATATGCTTGAGTACGGCAAACACCTAAGGAAAGAAGTGAAGGCTATGCTAAGTGAAACAAAGAAAAATCCATTCAAAACCAATGGTGAAGGAAAGAAGACCAAGGTTTGAATCAATGATTTGAAACAAAAGGAAGAAAAAAACAGAATGAGGAAACAAGAATTGAAAAAAATGAGGAGAGGCTTGGGAACCCCTGGAACAACTTTAAAGGTGCCAACATCCAAATCATAGGGGTGCCAGAAGGAGAAGAGGAAGAGCAAGAAATTGAAAACTTATGTGAAAAAATAATGGAGGAAAACTTCCCAAATTTTGCAAAGGAAATAGACATAGAAATCCAGGAAACATGGAGAGTCCTGGGCGAGTTGGACCCAGAGGGGACCACACCCAAACACATCATATTTAAAATGCCAAAGGTGAAAGATAAAGAGAAAATCCTAAAAGCAGCAAGAGAGAAGAGAAGAGTTGCCTACAAAGGGGTTCCTATAAGACTATCAGCTGATCTCTCAAAAGACACTTTGCAGGCAAGGAGGGACTGACAAGCAATATTCAATGGGATGAAAAGCAAGGACCTACAACCAAGATTACTCTATCCAGCAAAGCTATCATTTAGAATGGGAGGGCAGATGAAGTGCTTCCCAGAAAAGGTAAAGCTAAAAGAGTTCATCATCCCCAAGCCATTATTATATGAAATGTCAAAGGGACTACTTAAGAGAAAGATTAAAACTATGAAGACTAAAATGACAACAAACTCACAACTATCAACAACTGAATCTAAAAAAAAAAAAAAAAAAATTCAACTAAGCAAACCAGAATAGGAACAGAATCATAGGTATGGGGATCATTTGAAAGCTTATTAGCTGGGCAGGGGAAGGAGGGGAAATGGGGAAATGGTGCAGATTAAGAAGCATAATTATTTAGTACAAAATAGACAGGGGGAAGTTAAGAATAAGATAGGAAAGGGTGAAGCCAAAGAACTTATATGTACAACCCATGGACATGAACTAAGGAGGGTGGGATTTCTGGAGGGAAGTGGGGTACTGGGCAGAGGGTGGCAATGGGGGAAGAAAGATTGAAACTACTGTAACAACATAATCAATAAAATGTACTTAAAATAAAAGAACTCTTAAAATTCAATAATAAAAAGACTAATCGCCCAATTAAAAAACTGGGCAAATTATCTCAATAGACACTTCTCTAAGGAAGATATTAAAATGGCCAATAATAATAATAATGGCAAGGGCAATACAAATCAAAAGAGCAATGAGAAACTATTTTACATCCAGCAGGACAACTAGGCAATAATTAGTGCTGGTGACATGGACAAATCAAAGCCCTCATGTTCTGCTGTGGGGACACAAAATGGTACAGCTGCTTTGGATAACAGTTTTTCAGTTCCCCAAACAATTAAGCAGAGTTACCATACATTCCAGCAATTCCACTCCCAGATAAATTTCAAAGAGAAATAGAAATATATATCCACATTAAAACTCACATGTGAATATTTGTAGCAGGACTATTCACTATTCATAACACAGGGGAACAATTTTTAACATAATTCCTGGTGAGTTAGATTTTTCACGTGTTTTAGACTTAAATGGGCATACTAATTTCAAAACTGCAGTTAGTTTTATTCTATCACATCAAGTTTTTTCTGTACAGTTTATCTTAATGCGACCACTCTAGGCTGAATTGAGCCTGGATCAAGGGAAGCACTAGTGCTCTCCTATTGTCTGAGAGCAAACCTTCCTCAAGTGGGGAGGGGTGTGCAATGACCTTGGAGACCAGCGACAGGTTCATACTTGTCTAGAGTATTCAGTTACACATGAGACAGTGTGGTGAGAGGTTGTGTGCTGCTCTATATAGTGAATCATATTCCAAAGTGTAGTCTGAGTTCTTGTCTATGTACAAGGAGTTAGCAGAATTTATTTTTTTATTTACATACTTACTTATTTCCTTTCCTTTTAATCATGTCTACCTCTGCTTTTCTCGTCATAGGTGCCGAAACAACTCTGATTCGTTTTGTTATATCTGGCAGTTTCTCCATTCCCAAAGGACAAACAGTGCATTTGTCAGGCAAGTCTATTATGCATATTTTAAAGTAAAACTTGATGATCAAGATAAGTCTTGGGCCCCTCACAAGGTGTACAAACAGTGTGTTGAGAGTTTACGGATGTGGGTGACGGGAACACATGATAAATTTCCATTTGGTATACCTGTGGTTTGGTGAGAGCCCAGAGATCATTCAAGTGATTGTTATTTTTGTATAGTGAAAACATCAGGATATAACAAGAAAAATAAATGTAAAATAGAATATCCTAGTCTACCATCAGCTATACACACAGTGCCTCTTTCAGCCAAAATCCCAGTGCCAGTTTTCATTGAACTATCCTCTTTCAAAAAACAGGAGTATGGTGAAGAACTAAGTGACAGCAATGATGAAGATTTTGAGTTTGAAGATGACTCAGTTCATAAGGGATTTGATCAGCATTAGTTAAATGATTTAGCATGAGATTTGGGACTATCCAAAAAGGCTTCAGAACCCCTAGCATCAAGACTGCATGAAAAAGCTTGCTTGAAAAAGGAGCGAAGGCATCCTGCTTTCAATCAAGAGAAAGTGTATTTCTGCAGTACTTTTGAAGTGATGGTGGCTTTCTGTATTGCCATAACTTACATGGTTTAATGGAGGAATTGGGAATTCCAATCTAGAACACAACTGAATGGCGATTATTCATCAATAGCTCAAAGCAGAGCTTGAAGTGTGCCCTCCTCCACAATGGCAATTTATTTGGTGCAGTCCCAATTGGCCATTCGGTTTTTTTTCATGAAGAACATAAAGACATAAAGAGAGTCATTGATCTGTTGCAATATCACAGGGACAATTAGATCATCTGTGTTGACATTCAAATGGTCTGCTTCCTTCTTGGTCAGCAACACGAGTACACCAAGTATCCCTATTTTCTGTGTTTGTGGGACAGCAGAGCTCGTGAGAAGCATTGGGTAGAGTTGAATTGGCCTCCAAGATCTGACCTCAAACCTGGTGAACCAAACATTCTATATCAGCCACCTGTTGACAGAAAGAACATTCTATATCCACCTCTGCACATAAAATTGGGTCTAATGAAGCAATTTGTGAAAGCTTTGCCAACTGAAGGAGACTGTTTCAAGTATCTCATTTTGGCACTTCCTAGCCTGTTATTCAAAAAGATAAAATGCCTTAATATGTATGTTTGGTAACAGAACTTTACTTCTTGTACATAATTTGACTTACAGTAACAATATATAGCCTTTATATAAATAAAATAACTAAATAAACAGTATATTCACGTAATTTTTTCTTTATTTTCCTTTGTATGTACATTTTGTATGATTCTGGGGACAAAGGGAGGTTGTCCTGTACCTTAAAAAGTTGACATGATAGAGAAAACCTGGGGTCATTTTTAGATTCAGATGCCAAAAGTTAGTCAAAAACAAGTGTCAGATCTAACTCAACCAAAATCGTGTTCCCCAGTGTAATATTCAAAATGTGGAAACAAACCAAATGTCCACCAAAAGGTGAGTGTATAAACAAATGGTGATATATTTAGACAATAAAATATTTGGGCCATAGAAAGAAATGAGCACTAACTTATTTTCCAACTTCGATAAATCTTGAAAACATTTCCCCAAATGAAAGGTGCCAGTTACAAAACATAGTGTATGATTTCCTTCACACAGAATTCCAGAATAAGGAACCTATAGAGGCAGGAAGTAGATTAGTGATTTTTAGGGATGAGGAGGGTGCACGAGGAGATGTGTACATGTGTGGGATAATAGCTATAGGGTATAGGGTTTGTTCTTGAGGTAATGAACACATTTTAAAGTTGACTGGGGTGATGGTTACATGTGTTTGTGAATATACCGAGATCCATTGAAATGTATACTTTATATAAGAGAATTGTAGCAAGTGAATTATATCTCAATAAATCTGTTTATTTAAATAAGGAAACATTGGTAAGTTTGTTAAGTAACTCATCCTGTATATTTAACTGAGTAGCTAGATAACACTACGTAACAGATGAAAATATGAATTCTGAAATAAAAGACATATGGTAATATGTCAATCCTACAGAACTAAATATTCAGAACTTATAGATGAACAAGAATACAAAATATTCTGCTTCTTTTATATTGAAGCAAATTATTTGCCAATGATACATAAATGAGGTCTAAATGCTAACAGCCTAGGATTACGTTTCTATTGAGAAAGTGATTATTATCAGCTGGAGACTATCATGGTCCCTTATTTACTTACACTGAAATTAAAGAGAGTTATTAGAGATAATCCTTGAAACATTTTTTTTCAGAAAAAAATTATGTAGAAAAAAAAAAATGAAAGAGAAAAAAAAGTGACCAGAGAGTGAACTCAAAACCAAAAAGAAAGAAAGGGTGGTTGAGATATATGTGCTATGTAACCACTTAGGTGGTTAATTCAGGAGGGTATGGCTGATTGTTCTAGACAAAGTATACTGGAAGGTCAAGCATATGTACTGCAATTGAGGAAAAGAAACAGGAAAATTGTATCTTTCAAATCAGTATGTAAGCCTGAAAATAAAGAGATATAGTTAACACTATCAGGTTTCAAAAGAATAAAAGTTACTTCTTGCTTACAAAATTTAAATTACTTGGTCAAAGTCATGAAGAAGGATGACTGAGGCCCCTTCTTGTTGGGCATTGGGTATTTTAGGGGGAGATTCTAAGTGCTATTCAGAAGATAGAGTTTCATTACTAGAATGTAGGTAAGCCTATTTTTAAGAGTGTGCTTCTCAGAAGTAGCACTTAAAGCTTTTTATGAATAAAACAGAGAATCTTGAATATTATATTTTGGATAAAATTTAGTCTTATTATTGGAAAATAGTTTTATCCACAGTGATACAAAAGAAAAAGAAACAGAAAAACAGCTTAAGGTTTGCATTAAAAAGGTTAAAATGTGTATATTATAAAAGATAATTGGTGAAGGTTATATTGAATAGAGTGAATAGATGTAAAAAGACTATGAAATGTATTATAAAGTAATACACAGAAGACAATATAGAACAAAACCCAATATGTAATTTAAGAAGTATTATCCCCATAATTTGTGTATAGATTTTCTTAGGAATTTAACCTAATCTTAATTTATGTTAAAGCTGGCTAGATGATCAATAATCATAAATCAAATGAATGAATATCAATTAATATACTAGAGACATACCGTTTATCAGAATTCCTTCTACAGTTCTTCTTATTCTTTACCTTGCTTCTGTCCAGCAGGATATATATAATACAGTATTCTCTCATTTATCATGGGTATTATGTTCTAGACCCCCCTGCGATAGGTGAAAATCTGCGAAGTAGGAACCTTACATTTATTTTAGTATTGATACATATTTTAAGGCTTTATAAACCCTCCCCACACACTTATAAACTGGTCCCAGTCCCTTATTAACATTTCCCACTCCCTTATTAAACTTTTCCACATTTTTATAAACATGCAACTTTAACAACATACATATACAGTACTGCAAAACCCATGTTATAACAAAAAATCTGTGATAAAAAATTAAATATATTTTTAAAAACTCCATGATACAGTGAGGCTATGATAACTGAACTGCAATATAGAGAGGGACTACTGTAAGTCTGCTTGCTTTGTATCAGACAGGCCTGGATTTAAATTTCAGCACTAAGACTTACTAGCTCTGTGATCTTAAAGATATCTGTAAGGAATTGTTTTACATGGTTATTTTCTTACTTTATCTCTGTTGTAAATATGACAGAGATAGAGGTGAAAGGATCAAGGACGAAATGGACTGGGAAAGATGACAAGTTATATGGAGTTGGGAGCAGTAAGGCAATGACTAAGTTCTTATGTTTATGGAGTCCATCTAATTCAAGTCTTCTGTGGCGGTTTAGGTTAATTCCATATGCCCATTCTTCATCCCAGTGGTCTATTCAGGCCTTTCTATTTCTCCCCTCTCTACACAGGAGCCCCATGGTCTTTACTGGGATGCTCTCCTCTCTTCCTTTCATCCATAGACACTGTGGTTCTCTCTTATAAGTAATGTGATATGCTAGCCCACTGTGTTAATAATAAAAAAGTAAAAGACTATCTCTTCCCACTACTGTTATTTGGGTATACCTTCACAGTAGAACATATGTCTTCACTTTCTGTCTTTGGAACTGATTTCACAATTTCAGATTAGGGCAGTGGGGGATGGAATGCCTATTTGCTGCTACTGAGGACATTGCTGGTATCACATAATGATATCATTAAAAGACTACAGTACTCTGTTTTTTATCATGAGTGTACAGCATACATGATCTTTCTATCAGAGAATAACCAAAGAATGAAAGTGCCAAATTTACTCCTTGAATTTAAGTAAATTTCTGTTCAATCCCCTCCAGGTAAGAGACCACATGAAAGAAAGCACTGATACCCATTTGGGATGTGAAAGTTCTGTGAATTATTTCTCTAGTCAAAACAGTCTTTGGTAAAAGCTAGGTGATGGTCAAGTAGACTTTTAGATGATATTACTTAAATCACAGAAGTTGACTTAGAAATTCTGTATTATAACATCAATGAGGTGATTAATATTATTGTATACCTCCTCTATCAAAATTCACTTCTGCAACAAAGTGTTATTCGTGTAACATTTCTTTTCATTTTTAATGAAGTGCTTTAGCATAGAAAAAGCAGAATTATAGCCTCATCTTATATTTCTACATGGTGTGATATTTTTGGTTGTGCTTTCAGTTTCCTTTATTAGAAAAATAGATTTAGTAGATGGCAAAATCCCAATATAATACATACACAATCTAAAACCAAAGTTTCTTAAAATTATTGAATTTTTCTAAGTAAAGAAATGAAAAATGAGTCAGTCTTACATTTTACTTGGAATATTATTTTTCATTTACAATTGACGTACAATATTATATTAGTTTAGATATTAGGTAACTTATTAAGTGACTACACAAATAAGTCTAGTACCCATCTGAAATTATACATAATTATTAGAATATTATTGACTATATTTCCTGTTATACTTTACATTCCTGTGACTATTCTGTAACAACCAATTTTTACTTCTTAATCCCTTCACCTTGTCACCCTTCTCTCCAAACCCACTCCCATCTGGTAACCATCAATATGTTCTCTGTATCTATGAGTCTGTTTCTCTTCTGCTTATTTATTTATTTTGTTTTGTTTTAAATCCATTTTTGTCTGGTGAAAGTATTGCTACCTCAGCTTTTTTGTTTGTTTTTATTTTCATGAAATATCTTTAAAAAAATCACTTTACTTTCAGTTTGTGTGTCTGTTGATATGAAGCGAGTCTCCTGTAAACAACATATGTAATGGTCTTATTATTTCATCCTCCATCTGTCATTTGATTAGAGCATTTAATCCTTTTGCATTTAAAGTAATTGTTGATATATATATATATATATATATACATTTATTGCTATTGTATTATTAATATTTTGATCTTTTATTCTTCCTAAAGAAGACTTTAACATTTCTTATAATACTTCTTTGGTGAAGATGAACTCTTTTAGCTTCTTCTTGTCTGGAAAGTCCTTTATCTGTCCTTTCATTCTAAATGATAGCTTTGTTGGGTATAGTAATCTTGGTTGTAGGTTGCTGCTTTTTATCACTTTGAATTTTTCTTGCCAACCTCTTCTGGCCTGCAAAATTTCTGTTAAAAAATTAGCTGACAGTCTTATGGGAAGTCCCTTGTAGGTAACTAACTGCTTTTCTTTTGTTGCTCGTAAGATTCACTCTTTGTCTTTAACCTTTGGTAGTTTAAAGATGTTATTTATTTATTTTTTAGAGAGGGGGTAAGGGAAGGAGGGAGACAAACATCAGTGTGTGAGATAAATAGCGATCAGTTACCTCTCACATGCCCCACCTGTCCCACAACCCAGGTATGTAGTCTGACCGAGAATCAAACCAGTGACCTTTTTGTCTGTGGGATGATGCCTAACCCACTGAGCCACACCAGTCAGACTAACCTTTGGTATTTTAATTATGATGTGTCTTGCTGTGGGCCTCTTTGATTTTATCTTGTTTCTGACTTTCTATGCTTCCTGGATTTGTACGTCTATTTCCTTCACCAAGTGAGGGAAGTTTTCCACATTATTTTTTTCACATAGGTTTTCAATTCCTTGCTCTCTCTCTCTCTTTTCCTTTTGGCACTCCAACGATGCAAATAGTGTTATGCTTGAAGTTGCCCCAGAGAGTCCTCACACTCTCCTCATTTTTTTGATTCTTTTGTTGTTGTTGTTGTTGTACAGATTGGGAATTTTCTGCTCCCTTATCTTCCAAATCTCTGGTTCAATTCTCTGATTCATTTACTCTGATGTTAATTCCCTATAATATATTCTTTATTTCAGTCCATATATTTTTCATTTCTGACTGGTTCTTTTTTGTATTTTCTATCTCCATTTTTATATTTCCTATATCTTTGTTGAAATTTTAAGTTAATCTAGTCTTTCCCTAAGTTCATTTACTATCTTTATGATCAGTATTTTGAACTGCGCCTCTAGTAGATTGCCTGTCTTCACTTTGTTTAGTTCTTTTTCCAGTTTTTTTTTTCTGTTCTTTCATGCATTTGGGTGATGTTTCTTTGTCACCTCCTTTTGGCTGCCTTCCTGTGTTTGTTTCTATGTGTGAGGTAGAGTTGCTACATCTCCTGGTCTTGGTTGAATGACTTTATTTATAGGTATACTGTAGGGTACAGGGGCACAGACTTCCAAATCACTTGAGCTGGGCACTTATGTTCAAGTAACCGCTCTAGGGTCTCAGAGCTATTTAACAGAAAGCTGGATTTGAACACAGATTTGGTATGCACTTCTTCTGCTATATAATGCAAATCCTGAATTTCATAAATGGCATGAAATGTGGAAATATTAATTAAGAAAGAAGCAACTACCATTGCTATATGCAATAATTTCTTAAGCTGCTTCTGAAATTTTTCAGAAATGTGGATTTTTGTGCTTGTGTCCTTACGAGATACCTCTTAACTTTTTTAGTATAAGCATTAATTTTTAAATAAAAGAGAGAAATAAAGAAGATAAGAAATAAGAGAGGAGAAAAGGAAAAACATAAATATGGAAGTGGTACATAGGAAAAATATCTTTATTTTTTAAGACCATTTAATAAATAAATAAATATATATATATGTATATATATATACCCCACAAAACCCTGAGAACCTGCATGTTCAGCATGACTTCAAAATTGGACTTCCTTAGCATCATGCTAAATAATTAGGAAAGAAAATTTGTTATTGGTCTCCTCCTTCTGATTGGTAGGCACGGGCTGAAGCTAGTCCGTTGGAAAAATTAAAAGAGTAGCAAACCCCCATGAGAAGGGCAAAGGGAGCTTTTTGAAGGCCTAGTGAGTACTCATGCTAAGGGTCTCTGAATACCAGGAGATCTTTTCCCTGGCTGGGACCTAGATTGTGTCTCTTACTCTGCAGAACTCTATCGGCATCTTTCTATCAAACTCATCATTGTTCACTTGGGACAGCTGAACAGGGCCACACAAGACTATGCCAAAGACAATGAAATGAGAAAAAAACTTCAAATAGAGGAAAACACTAAACGCTAAGTTCAACTGGTGGCCACCTCACTTTCAGTGGTCATCTATGATCCTCTCACTACCAAATCAACAGACTTTCTTATTTTTCATTCTTCCTGTCTGTAACATCTGATATTCTTCTTGAAAAACATTTTCCCATGTTTCCATACACAATGCTGTCCTATTCTCCATCTACCTCTTTGAGTCCTTCTGTTTCATTTTTGTACTCAAGCTTGTGCGTGTTTTACAAGAATAAGACTTTAGCCCTTTGCTCTTTTCTGTTTATGCACTTAATGAAATATTCACTCTGATAGTTTTAACTATTCCTACTCTGTGCTAAAACTAAGTTCACATTTCCTTTTCTGATTCCTCTCACAAACCCACTAGACTATCTCCATGTGCTTATTAGTCATTTCTTCTCCATCATTTTGCTTTTATTTCCAAGTCTACATGTCTAAACCCAAAATTAATATATACTCTAATAACAATTGTCAAGACACAAAGAGGACCTGCATAAAATGAAAAAGAGAAATGACTAACAAACATAAAATACTAAAAGTAACTAGTTATCAAAACAATACAAATAAAAACAGAGAAGGCATATATATTACTTACAACTATCAAGTTGTCAAAGACTATTTTAAAAATTATAATACAGATTATGGACAAGAGTGAAAGGAAATGGTCACTCTTGTGTATTGTTGACAGAAGAGTAACTTGACAAAATTTTTCTGAAGTGAAATTGGACAGTATGTATCAAAAGCCTTAAATTGTATAGAAAATATAAACTATTAAGTTCATTTCTCAGTATGTGTTTTAGGGAAATAATATATGATTGACATTATGTATGTGTATATATATATATTTATCTCATAGCATTGGTTATATAAGTGATATCCAGAAATAGTATAATTATGCAACAGAAGGAGATTGTTTAAAAATAATATAATATCGATTCAGTAAAATATTATATAGAAAAATACAGTTACAGAGGAATTATAATATAAAAAGATGTTATTGATATTTTAAGGTTAAGATAAATTCATGTCAAGTATATATTAAGTAAAAAATGTAGACAATGATACAATGCATAGAATGTAACATCATATTCATAAAAAACTTATCTGTATATATATATATATATATATATATATATGCATATAAATTTATATACTTGTAGGGAGAGAAAAAAGATCTGAGAGAGTATACACCATAAGTTAAAAAGTAGTTTTTGCTAATTTTTGTACTTTATTATATTTTTTATTTTCCCACAATTAGTGTATTTGGTTTTATAGTAAAAATTATAATTTAAAAAATAACGAATTCATTTCCCTTCACAACTCAGTGTTTTTCTTAATTTCAGTGTGTCAATTGCATGCTTATTTTTGGTTATCCATACTCAAAACTTTTATATTCTTCTGCCTGAGATTTATTTAACTATCCAAATATCAAGTTATGTTTGTTAGTTTCTATTCTGTACTCCACTTAAATGTTCATTTTTATTTAATATTATTTTTGCAAATAAATTTCCAGGCTTAAATCCTGACCCATGCAGAAGAGGGAGATTTTTTGGGTTTTGATTTGCATGCTGTTTAGACAGTAGAAGTATGTAAAGTTTGTGAAAAAGTATCAAGTTCTATACTTTTGATTTGTCTTGTATTGAGTGCAAGTTTTGTTTTGATAAAAAGTAAATTAACAAATCGAAACAAAAATCTGCCCATTACCTATAAGGTAAAGTTCAAAATCTTTAGTTTAACATTACATTCTTCTATAATCTGATCTTAATCCCCCTTAACTAAGATGGGGATCACCTGCAATACTCTTCATAATAAAACCTGCCAAAAGCATAAGTTATATTGTTTCTGCAAGAAATTGTTAAGCATTGTATATCATTTGTCTCATTTGATTATCCCAACCCTCTAGAGTGCGTACTATTATTATCCCCTTTAAACTGAGGAGGAAACAGAGATTTAGTGAGGATATGTTACTTGTGGAAATTTACTAGTTTTGTCACCCTGTATTAATTTCCTCATCTTGTGGTACTAGCTCCCCAATTTCATAGCTTAGAATGTCTGTCACTCAAGGTGATTTGTGCTCTTCATCCAAAGAATGAAGCAAAACTTTTCACATACTCTTCCTGGATGCAAATTATGAAAATAATAATAAAGAGACTGATGATGGCAGCATATGAAGATAATGTACAAGTATATTTGTTTCTGCCACAAACCCACCAGAGATTAGAGGTTCGCACCATTGCAGCAAGATTCCACTTCAAACCCTTAGGTACCCCACATCTGTGGTTAAAATTATTTCTTCCCTTCTCTTTCCATTCCTCTTCCCTTCCTCACCTCCTCTTCTCTCTCCATCTCATCTCTTTCTTTTGCATAAATCAGCCAAAGTGTGTTTCTGTTGCCTGCAACCTAAGCAATCTTGCTCAAGATTATCCAGCTAGAGCATGTGTTACTGTTGAAATCTGAACTCAAGTCTAGTTGACTCTAAAGTTTGTGTCCTTAACACTAGGTTTTAGAGTGTGACTGAAATACTCAACCCTAACTCTGGTTCTTACTGCATAAATGCATCCTAGTTCACTATATCAAGCTTCACACAATCCACCTCTACTACTAAGATATCCTTCCTTTCCTTTCCTTTTTCTCCTAATTCTATTCAAATTATCCCGCTGACCATAACACACACCTTCTCTAATGTATTAATTAAACTCTTTAAACCACAGGACACTTTCTTCTGACACATTATTTACTGTTGAAATAAGAGACAGAAGGACCAAAGCCAAGAATAACTCTCCAGCTTGAAAAACTACTGTTGGTTCCCTATGACTTACAAGATAAAATCTTAGTCTCAAAAAGTTTACATGCAATTCATTAAAGGAAAAAAAGCTCAAATCTACTTTCTTAGTGACATCCCATGCTACTTTCTCCTTTTCTCCTTCAGCTTCTCTTCTATGAATCAGCTGCAAATTTGGTAGCATTTTACACATAATACCATTTATTCTGTTCATATGGCTAGCATTCATTTGTTGCAAAACTTCCTTGTGGCAATTCTTTGCATTGTCTTGCATTTAGGTTTAGTTTTACTTTTAATATGTGGTATAAAGGAAAACACATTATTCAGACAGTGAAAAGACTGAGTTAGTTCACCTCTTTTGACCTGAACAGTTTGGATAATTTGTTATTCAAAACTATCCTTCCAGCTAGGATTTATTTATTTATCTATATATTTATGTATTTATTTACATATTTGAAAATGCATGGGGAGAATTGGCTGTCTACATGATAAGTCTGAGTTATACTCAGAGGAGTATTTATTTATACTATAAAAAATTGCACTATATTATTGTTTAAATTTATAAACAAATATGGTAACAGAAAAAATATAGAATTTTATGTATTTTCTTTCACATTTTTGAAACAATGTGGGACATTATGTCCTTATTACTGGTATTTTGACTCTTTGAATACAAAATCGTGTTGTAAAAAAATAAGCTGGTAGGCTAGAAGGAGCCTTTTGTACACTGCTGAAAACAAGTCATCTGAAAATAAATATATTAGGAGACACAAAATGCCTTTTAAAGATGACATCAGAAGTCTAGAGCTTGACATTAAAGGCTTATATATTAAGTGCAATACTCAACTTGTCTTTGAAACACAATAGCTTTTTACATGATATTTCAACAGTAAGCCATAGCCTCTTTTCCCTCCTTTAAGAGAAGATAAAACAAGATTTGCTGCTTTCTTAGTTTTTGATTCAAATAAATATGGTTAAAAATATATTGACATAATTTGGGTTTCTAGATTACTTTGAGCATGGGGATGGGAATTGAACACAGGACTTCTTTGTAACAGCATCTCCAGATGTTAGGACTTTTTCACTCTGCATAGAAATGTGAATATATTTATATATTCGAGTAACACTTCTACAGGAAGCCTAGAGACCTATCTGTTTACTACATGTCACCAAAGTTAAAAGTGTTAGTGTGGGTAAATTTCACTGCTTGTGTAGGCTTTACAAATATAATTACTCAGTGTTAGACAATAAGAAATGGGAAACACTTAAGTGGCTTTCTTATACCTGGATCTGTTGATTTTGTTTTCTCAATGAGTGCTTTCATTAAGAGCCACTGAAGGTTAGTCCCTCTCAATTGATGTAGTGGTAACTAACAATTTACTCTCTCCTGCCATAGTAAAGATAGAATGAAAAGAACCTGTCCTTCAATCTGTTCATGGTAGAGATTTTTTTTTAAACTATAAACATTGAATTCCTCTGCTTGCTTGGAGATGGAAGGTCATTAACGGGGCACTTGAGCAGATTGGAATTACAGTCAACTGAGACGTTGAAACATCCTAAATGGCTTAATGCAGCAACTAAGTGCTTCTTAAATTCCAAAACTTTTACTTGAGCACAGCAACCATGAATTTCCATTGCCTTTAGTAAATCCTGTTTCTATAGTTTTGTGTGAGATAGCCACACAAATTTAAATAGCCATATTTATATTTTTTGCTTAGCAATATAAATTTGTCAAGATGTAAATGTAAAATTAGATTATAAGTTAATTTTATGTGCTAAAATATTAAAAGTAATAGAAAAATTAATGAAAAGTAAATTTAATGGTACAGCTAATGCCAATGCAATTTATTTTAACTGAGATTCAATATTAAGGTGTACTGTTATAGCCATATGTGTGTAACATGGTCATTTGTAGGCATCAATCAAGTCAAAGATAAGATGCTCTCTCCCTCTCTCGCTCTCTCTTTCTTCCTATATTTTTTCTAAGCTTACAATCTCTTAAATGTTCACTTAACTCCTAGAAAAAAATATATTTCCAGGACATACAGATAAAAAGGTATTTGTGGTTCAAGGTAGAGAATGGACCACAAAATGGAAAGAAATAAAACCCAGCCTAATGCATTCAAATATGAACAGCTCACAGATATCAGATTTGTAATTGCTGATGAACAAACACTAGTAAATGTGCTATTGAAATCCCAAAGAGCCATTGATGAAAGACTCTGAGGCCAAAGGACAAATCAAAGACTTATTTTTGAATTAACAAGAATGTAAGTTCCCTCATATTTATCTTTAAATGTTCTACTTGAATTTTATTCCTGTTTTTTATTTTCGGATACTCTTCAAATATATTTTTATTTTTATTTATTTTAAAGAATTTCAACATTTATTATTTTTTAAAATTGAATTTATTGGGCTGATATTGATTAATAAAATTACATAGGTTTCAGGTGTACAATTCCATAACACATCATCTGTGTATTGTGTTGTGCATTCCCCACCCCAAGCCAGGGCTCCTTCCATCACCATTTAGCTCCCCTTTACCCTCTTCTACCTCTGCCACCCTACTTTCCTTCTGGCTGTCACCATATTGTTGTTCATATCTATGAGGTTTTTTTCTTTGCTTAATCCCTTCATCATTTTTACTCAACCCCCTCAACCCCTTCCTCTCCACAGCTGTCAGTCTGTTCTCTGCATCTTGACTATGTTTCTATTTTGTTTGTTAACTTATTTTGTTTATTAATTTCCACATGTAAGTGAAATCATATGGTACTTGTTTTTCTTTTGACTGCTTATTTTACTTAGTGTAATAATCTCCAGGTCCATCCATACTGTTACAAAGGGTAAGATTTTCTTTCTTTCTTTGTTTTTAATAGCTGAGTAGTATTCCATTTTGTAAATGTATCACATTACAGCATTTTTATCCACTTATTTTACGGATAGCCACTTGGACTGCTTCCAAATATTAGATATTGTAAATAGCACTGCAAAGAACATAGATATCCATATATTCTTTAGAATCAGTGTTTTGGGTTTTTTCAAGATATATTCCTAGAAGTCAAATTGCTGGGTCATAAGGGAATTTCATTCTTAATTTTTTGAAGTATCTACATACTGCTTTCCACAGTGGCTGCACCAATCTGCATTCCCACCAATGGTGCCCTTTCTCCACATTCTCAACAGCCAGAACTTATTATTTGTTGATTTATTGATGATGAGCATTCTGACAGAAGTGAGGTGATATCTCATGGTGGTTTTAGTTTGCATCTCTCTGATGATTAGTGACATTGAGCATTTTTCCATATGTCTATTGGCCATCTATATGTCATATTTGAAGAAGTGGCTATTCAGGTTCTTTATAAATTAGATTGTTTAATTTTTGGTGTTGAGTTTTTTAGGTCTTTATAAATTTTGGATATTAACCCTTTATCAGATATATCATTGGTGAATATGTTGCCTATTCAGTGGGTTGTCCTTTTATTTTGTTGATGGTTTTCTTCACTGTGCAAAACCTTTATAGTTTGATGTAGTTTCATTTGTTCTTTTTTTTGTTTGTTCGTTTTCCTTGCCCAAGGAAATGTAACAGAAAAATATTGCTATAAAAATTGTTTGAGATTTTACTGCCTATATTTTCTTCTAGGATTTTTATGGTTTTGAATCTAACATGCAAGCCTTTAACCAATTTTCAGTTTATTCTTCTGTATGGTATAAGAAGGTGGTCTAATTTAATTTCTTTGCACAGTCCAGTTTTTCCATAACATTTGTTGAATAGATTGTCTTCATGCCATTGTATACTCTTGACTCCTTAGCCAAATTCTAACTGACCATAAAGAGTTGATTTCTGGGTCCTCTGTTCTGTTCCATTGATCTTTAGGCCTTTTTTTTTATGCCAATACCAGACTGTTTTGATTACAATGGCCTTGTAGTATAGTTTGATATCAGGTACTGTGATTCCTCCTACTTTGTTCTTTCTCTTTTTCCCCATGATTTCTGTGGCTATTTGGGGTGTTTTGTGGTTCCATATACATTTTTGAAATATTTGCACTAGTTCTGTCTAATATGCCATTGGTATCTTGATAGGAATTGCATTGAATCTATAGATTGCATTGGAGAGTTGGGGCATTTTAATGATAATAACTTTTTCTATTCATGAATATATTAAATGCCTCCACTTAATTGTATCTTCTTCACTCTTTTTTCTTCAATGTGTTATTATTTTCCAAGTACAGGTTTTTACATCCTTGGTTACATTTATTTCCTAAGTATTTTTTAAGTATATTTCATTGATTATATTGTTATAATAGTTCCAATTTTCTTCCACTTTGCTCCCCTCTGCCCAGCACCCCTCTTCCCCAGCAATCCCACCCCTCCCAGTCCATGCCCATGGGTCATGCATACAAGTTCTTTGGCTTCACCCTTTCCTATATTATTCTTTAAAAAAATTAATTAATTAAATTTTTATAACAATAAAAAAATACCAATTCCCCCCCTCACACTTAAGACCCTTTATAATCTTATAAAATACAATGGTCAAAGGTCTTGTGCTCCTCTTGCTGCTTCAAACTGGAGATGGTCATTGTCTTATCTACCCTTGGGTCCAGAAATCCCTAATAAGAGTGGGGGTGTGGAGAGGATGGTGGCCTTCCCACATGGTGAAGGATCTTGCAGACTCCAGGTCAGTTGGCTGTCCCTGGACAACGGCATGCTTGGTTTAACAGGCTGGCATCCTTGTTATATTCTGGAGGTAACATATTTGGCAACAGGGTTAAAAGGCATCATTAAAACCATAACCACTAGATAACAAAGGTAGGCATTAATTTTTCAATGTCCCACATTAGGGGGAAAAAAGGGCTTCTTTAGAGGAAGGTGTGCCCGGCACGTCACACCTGTCCCAAACCCTTTTGCTCACTATACTCCGTTTGGGCTGAGGGGAATATTTTAGGTTTTCCCCCTCTCAGACCTCTGGGCCATTTCTGTCTAGCCATTAGGATAGAAAAGAGAAACCAGTTTTAAAGTGAAGCCCACAGACGACCCCATGCTTCACCAACCCAGCCAAACTGTTGAGTCTCAGGAGTCAGTGATACAGACAGAATTAAGTGAGGCCTATATGTACAGACAGTCACTCAGGTAATGAGATCATAGGCTTATGCCTTTGAAAACAGAAAACACATGTTAATTTATGCAACATAACCCACAAACAAGTCTCTAAATCTGTAAGACTATCTTATTGGAAAGATGTCTAGTTGCAAGGCATTTGACATTCTTCTTGCCTGTAATTAAGCATTTTTGATGATGCCACAGACCTAGTTTAACTTTCAAGTGAAAACAAACTTTAAATGAAAAGAAACTTTAAAGATGGTTAGCTGCACTACTTTATAGTCTACCACTGAGCATTGTGATTTTCCTTGAATCACAATTTTTCTCCTTAAGATTACCCTCCTTGTCATTAAAGGAACTGTATTAAGACCATTTAAAAAATGTTTTTTTTTATTGTTAGTTTTTATTATTATTATTACTTAGATTTTATTTATTTACTTTCAGAGTGAGGGGAAAGGAGGGAGAAAGAGAGGAAAACATCAATGTGTGGTTGCCTTTCACACGCCCCCAACTGGGGACCTGGCATGCAACTCAGGCATGTGCCCTGATTGTCAATTGAACCAGTGACACTTGGCTTGCAGGCCAACATTCAATCCACTGAGCCATATCAGCCAAGTAAGTCCATTTTTAATTTATCTTGTTCGTTTGCATAAACACAACAAGAGCAGCAAATGATCACTTATGATTTTTAAGTCTGTTTTGCTGGAACTTACATAAAGAACATTTAGGGTGACCTTCGGTCTGCCCTTCACGGCACAGAAGCTGAGCCACATACCTGCCATTCAGCCTTGCCTGTAAACACCTGTCTTTTCCAAGTTTTTCAGGTTTTCCATTGTGCCTTAAGGCTCCTTCTAGCCATCCTTCAGGAAAGCAGCCTTCATTCCTTCCCTGGAGAGATTGCCATGGACTGCACAACCAATCAAGGTACCAGGCCTTTTTCTTGTGGGCTTTTATTACCTTCAAAAGTCAATCCTAGTCCTCGGGCTTTTTGATAACAACCAGAGACCAGGTGTGCCTCCTTTAGGCATGACATTCCAGTCAAAGTCTTGGTCAACAAAACCTCTATTAACAACTGGTCTTATTAGTATTATGCAAAGAACCTTATGTCATTACTTACTTCTATAGAATGACAAATTCTGGAGAGATCATGTAGGGAGAAAAATATACAGTGTGAAAGAAAATCCTTGTCCTTCTAATATCCACTAAAATTGCATTTCCATTCTTTATATTTTCTTTTTTTCTCCTACTAAAAATTTTTGTTTGCTTTACTATTACAGTTGTCCACATTTTTCCTTATTGCTTCCCCACACCCTGCCAGCCCCTTCTCCCACAGTCAATCCCCACCCAGTTGTTCATGTCCATGGGTCATTTATACATGTTTTTTTACTAGACCCTTCCCCTTCTTACCCCCCTCCATCCCTCCCCCGCCCCTCTTATCACTGTTAGTCTACTTGTTTACATACTTCTGGTTCAATTTTGTTCATTTGTTTGTGTTGTTCGTTAGTTTCCTGTAATAGGTGATAGCATAAAGTATTTTTCTTTTGTTGCCTGGCTTATTTCGCTAAGCATAATTCTCTCTAGTTCCATCCATGTTGTTGCAAATGGTAGAAGTTCCTTCTTTCTTTCTGCTACATAGAACTCCATTGTGTATATGTACCACAGTTTTTTGATCCACTCATCTACAGATGGGCACTTAGGTTGTTTCTAGCACTTGGCTATTGTAAATAGTGCTGCTATTAACATAGGGGTGCATAGGTTCTTTTGAATTGGTGTTTCAGGATTCTTCGGATATAATCCTAACAATGGAGTTGCTGGTTCAAAAGACAGTTCCATTTTTAGTTATTTGAGGAAATTACAAACTGTTTTCCATAGTAGTTGCACCAGTCTGCATTCCCACTAGCAGTGCACTAGGGTTCCCTTTTTCTCTACATTCTCACTAGCACTTGTTGTTTGTTGACTTGTTGATGATGGCCATTCTGACAAGTGTGAGGTGGTATCTCAATGTGGTTTTAATTTGCATCTCTCTGATGGCTAGTGATGTTGAGCATTCTTTCATGTGCCTATGGGCCCTCTTATGTCCTCTTTGGAGAAGTGTTTGTTCAGGTCCTCTGCCTATTTTTGAATTGGGTTATCTGTCTTCTTGGTGTTGAGTAATATAAGTTCCTTATATATTTTGGAGATCAATCCCTTGTCTGAGATATCATTGGCAAATATATTTTCCCATATGGTTGATTCCCTTTTCATCTTGCTGATATTTTCTTTTACTGAGCAGAAACCCTGTAGTTTTATGTAGTCCCATTTGTTTATTTTTTTTCTTTATTTCCCTTGCTTTAGGAGGTATATCAGTGAAAATGTTGCTGTGTGGGATATCTGAAAATTTCCTGCCTATGTTTTCCTCTAGGACTTTTATGGTGCAATGGCTTACATTGAAGTCTGTGATCCATCTTGAGTTTATTCTCATGTATGGTGTAATTTAGTGGTCTAGTTTCATTTTCTTGCATGTCCCTGTCAAATTCTCCCAACACCATTTGCTGAAGAGGCTTTTTTCACTCCATTTGATGTTCCTTCTCCCTTTGTCAAATATTAGTTGACCATATAGGTCTGGGTTTATTTCTGGGCTCTCCATTCTGTTCCATTGATATATATGTCTGTTCTTATGCCAGTACCAGACTGTTTGATTACCATGGCCTTGTAGTATACTTGGATATCAGGTATTGTGATTCTTCCTACTGTGTTCTTCTTCCTCAAGATTGCTGTGGCTGTTTGGGCTCTTTTTTGGTTCCATATAAATTTTTGAAGTATTTGTTTTAGGTCTGTGAAATGTCATTGGTATTTTAATAGGGATTGCATTGAATCCATAAATTGCTTTGGGTAGTGTGGACATTTTAATGATATTGATTAGTCCCATCCATGAACATGGTATATGCTTCCATTTATTTGTAACTTTCTTAATTTCTTTCTTCTGGGTTACGTAGTTTTCTGAGTACAGGTCTATTATCTCCTTGGTTAAGTTTATTCCTAGGTACTTTATTTTTCTTGTTGCTATGGTAAATGGGATTTTTCTTTTAGTTTTTATCTCTGAGATTTTATTGTTGGTGTACAGAAATGCTTTCGATCTTTGAATATTGACTTTCTACCCTGCTATTTTGCCAAAGTCACTTATTAGGTCAAGTAGTTTTTTAGTGGAGTCTATAGGGTTTTCTATGTACACTGTCATGTCATCTGCAAATAATGACAGTTTTACTTCCTCTTTTTCAATTTAAATGCGTTTTATTTCTTTTTGTTGTGTGATTGCTGTGGCTAGAACTTCCAAGACTATGTCGAAATGGAGTGGAGAGAGTGGACATCCTTGTCTTGTTCCTGACCTCAGGGGGAATGATCTAAATTTTTTCCCATTGAGTAACATGTTGGCTTCAGGTTTCTCATATATGGCCTTTATTATATTAAGGTATGCTCCCTCTATTCCCTTTTTGCTGAGAGTTTTCATCATAAATGGGTGTTGTACCTTATCAAATGCGTTTTCTGCATCTATTGATATAATCGTGTGGTTTTTGTCTTTCATTTTGTTTATGTGGTGTGTTATGTTTATTGATTTGCAAATATTAAACCATCCTTGCATCCCTGGGATGAATCCCACTTGATCGTGGTGTATGATCTTTCTAATGTGTTGCTGGATTCGGTTTGCCAATATTTTGTTGAGAATTTTAGCCTCTATGTTCATCAGTGATATTGGCCTGTAGTTTTCTTTCTTCGTTGTGTCTTGACCTGGTTTTGGAATTAGGGTAATACTGGCTTAATAGAACGAGTTTGGGAGTTTTCCCTCTTCTTGGTTTTTTGGAATAGTCTGAGGATAGGATTTAGTTCTTTCCTAAATGTTTTGTAAAATTCACCTGTGAAGCCATCTGGTCTAGGGCTTTTGTGTGTCAGGAGTTTTTCGATTGCTGATTCAACTTCACTGGTTGTTATTGGTTTGTTCAGGCTTTCTACTTCTTGATTCAGTTTTGGAAGATTTTATGTTTCCAGAAATTTGTCCATTTTCTCTTGGTTGTCAAATTTCTTGTGATACAGGTGTTTGTAATTATGTCTTACAATCCTTTTTATTTCTGTGGTATCAGTTATGATTTCTCCTCCTTAATTTCTGATTTTATTTATTTGGGTCCTCTCTCTTTTTTTCTTGATGAACCTGGTTAAAGGCTTGTCAATTTTGTTTATTTTTTCAAAGAACCAGATCCTACTTTTGTTGATTTTTTGAATTGTTTGTGTAGTCTCTATGTCACTTAATTCTGCTCCGATCTTGATAATTTCCTTCCTTCTACTCGCTCTGGGCTTCGTTTGTTGCTTTTCCTCTAGTTCTTGTAGCTGTACGGTTAAATTTTTTATTAGAGATTCTTCTATTTTTTTCAGGTGGGCCTGTATTGCTATGAACTCTCCTCTCAGGACTGCTCTCGCTGTATCCCATAGGTTTTGAGTTGTGTGTTCATTATCAATAATTTCCAGAAACTTTGATTTCTTCCTTGTTGTCATTGTTAACCCATTTATTATTTAATAGCATGTTATTCATTCTCCATGAGTTTGAATGTTTTTGAGTTTTTTCCTTGAGGTTGATTTCCAGTTTTAAGACATTATTATCCGAGAAGATGCTTGATATAATTTCAATTTTCTTGAATTTGTTGAGGCTTATTTTGTGTCCTACCATGTGTCTGTCTTTGAAAATAATCCATGTGCACTTGAAAAAAATGTATATTTTGCTTCTTTGGGGTGAAAAGTTCTATATAAATCAACTAAGTCCATTTGGGCTAGAGTGTTGTTGAATGCCTCAATATCTTTGGTGTTTCTTTGTTTCAAAGATCTGTCCATTGTTGACAATGGGGTGTTAAAGTCCCCTACTATGAGTGTGTTGCTGACTATATCCTTCCTGATGTCTTTCAAAATTCTCCTTACACATTTGGGTGGTCCTAAGTTGGGTGCATATATGTTTACAAGGGTTATATCTTCTTGATGGATTTTTCCCTTAAGTATTATGAAATGCCCTTCTTTGTCTCTTTTTATGGACTTTGCTGTGAAATCTGTTTTGTCTAAGTATTGCTACCCCATCTTTTTTATCATGTCCATTTACTTGAAATACTTTTCTCCATCCCTTCACTTTCAGTCTGTGTAAATTTTTGTTCTAAGGTGGGTCTCTTGTAGACAGCATATATGTGGGTCATGTTTTCTAATCCATTCAGGAACCCTATGTCTTTTGATTGGTGCATTTAATCCCTTTACATTTAAGGTTATTATCAATAAGTACTTATTCATTGTCATTTTTCCTCTTTGTACTTGTGTTTCTCTCTGTCTCTCTCTGTTTCTCCATCTTCTTAAAGCAGACTCTTTAGCATCTCTTGCAAAGCTGGTTTGGTGGAGATGTATTCTTTTAGGCTTTTTTTTTGTCTTGGAAACTCCTTATTTCACCCTCCATTTTGAATGAGAGCCTTGCTGGGTAGAGTATTCTTGGTAGTAGGCCTTTGTTTTTTATTACTTGGAATTTTTTTTTGCCATTCCCTTCTGGCTTGTAGTGTTTCTGCTGATAAATTTGATAATAGCCTTATTGAAGCTCCCTTTTATGTTATTAGCTGTTTCTCTCTTGCTGCTTTTAGGATTCTCTCTTTGTCTTTCAATGTTGCCATTTAATTATGATGTGTCTTGAAGTGGGTCTGTTGGGGTTCATCTTCATTGGGACCCTCTGTGTTTTCTGGACTTGTGTGACTCTTTCTCTCCTCATGTTAGGGAAGTTTTCTGTCATTAGTTTTTCAAAGAGGTTTTCTATCCCTTGCTCTTCTTCTTCTCCTTCTGGAATTCCTATGATACGATACTATTATGTTTCATGTCCTACAGCTCTCTTAAAACCTTTTCATTCTTTTTCAGTCTTTTTTTTCATTTTGTTGCACTGACTGGGAATGTTTTTTTACATTGTCCTCCATCTCGCTGATCCAATCTTCTGCTTCCTCTAGCCTGCTTTTAATTCCTTCTACTGTGTTCTTCAGTTCAGAAATCGTATTCTTCATTTCCTCGTGGCTCTTATTGATAGGCTATATATCCTTTTTCATGCTGGCATAATTCTCAATAAGTTCCTTGTAATTTTCCTGGAGTTCTTTGTAGTTTTATTTGAGCTCGCTGAGCTCATTGAGCTTTCTTATAGTCCATCTTTTGAATTCCATATCTGATAGTTTGCTTCCCTCTATTTCATTTAGCACTCTTTCTGGGGATTCTTCCATTCCTTTCGATGGTTGATTGTTTCTCTGTCTCCCCATTTTTGTGACTCTTCTTGTTTGTGTCTGCTTCTTAGATTGATCTTTACTTCTTAGATCTGCCCCTGGTGGCGTCAGATCATGTACCAGTTTGGACCTAGGCAGCCTGTTGGAGACTACCAGGGATATACTGCCTTTTTCTGTCTCATTTAGTTGTTAATCTATTCAATCTGTGATCAGCTGTCAGGTTTAAGGACTGAAGGTGTGGCAGGTCTTAATTCCTGTGTTTGGGGCTTTTGCTTCCCCTCAGGCTGACAACAGTTGAAGGGGAATGGTCTGTCTGCAGTATGGGGAATGAATCACCACTGGGATCCAGTCGGCTGCTTCCCAGTTCTCCCCTCAAAGTCACTGTCCCAAATTCTCCCCAAGCATCTCTAGTCCTCTCTGCCTTCCCTCTGCTTGAGCCTGGGGTAAGTGGGTGTCAAAATATTTTTGTATGTGGTCCACTTAAAAGCTCTTTTTCTCCAGCTGTTTCTCTCAGGACAGCAAGAAACCCTGTTGCTTTTTGCTTTTCACAGCTGGATACTATTTTACTTTCCGCTCTGTCGCTGTAGTTTGGGAAGCCCAGCTGGGGGTTTAGACACGGCCCTTCTCAGGGGGAACTCCTGGCTGCTGAGCTGTTTCTCAGTCCCTTCAGCTGCCACCCATGGGAGCCCAGCCAGCCCTTTCATGTCTCCACACTTCCTACCAGTCATGTTTTGATGAAGCAGCCTTTTCTGTCTCTCCATGGTTATAAGACTTTTCTCCAGCTAGTGTTCAGTTTGTTATTACAGATGATTTCTCCACAATTAAGTTGTAAGAACAGACTGGTCCTTTTTTTTTTTCTTTAAGGATATTACTTGGGAATAGCCATATCTGGAACAGATGCATAGGGCACAGAGCTCCCAGGCCTTCTCCAAGCCAGTCTTCTGGAATCTCCACGTGTTCGCTGTCTGGAAGCCTCTCTCTATTTCCTAATTATTATTATTATTTTTTGATGCAAGTGTAAATGGGATTGTTTTCTTAGTTTTTCTTTCTGATAGTTTGTTATTAGTGTATAAAAATGAAACTGATTTCTGGATATTTATTATGTATCCTGCTACTTAACTGAATTTATTTATCTGTTCTAATATTTTTTAGTGCTATCTTTAGGGTTCTCTATATACAGTATCACATCATCTGCAAATAATGGCAGTTTTACTTCTTTCCAATTTTTATGTCTTTTTTTCTTTTTTAAAAATATTTTTAAAATTTATTTTTAGAGAGAGGGAGGAGGGAGAAAGAAAGGGAGAGAAACATCAATGCAAGAGAAAAATATCAGTGGGTTGGCTCTCATATGTGTTCCACCTGGGGACCAAAACTACAACCCAGGCATGTGCCCTAACCAAGAATCAAACTGGCAACATTTTGCTTTGTGGAATGATGCCCAATCAACTAAGCCACACCCATCAATTTTATTTCTTCATCTTGTCTGATCATTGTGGCTAGGACTTCCAGTACTGTATTGAGTAAAAATGGCTAAATAGGACATCCTTGTCTTATCCCAACTTTAAGAAAAACACTTTTATTTTTTGCCCATTGAGTATGATGCATGCTGTGGGTTATAACATATGGTCTCTATTTCCACATTGCTGAGAGTTTTTATCATAAACAGGTGCTGGATTTTATCAAATGCTTTTACTGCACTTATTGATTTGATCATGTGGTTTTTATCCTTCATTTTATTTATGTGGTTTATTGATTTGTGGATGTTGTACCAACCTTGCATCCAGAATAAATACCACTTGATCATGGTGTATGATCTTTTTAATATTTTGATGAGGATGTTAACATCTATATACATTGGGGATATTGGCCTGTAATTTTATCTTTTTTAGTGTCTTTATCTGGTTTCGGAATTAGAATAATGCTGGCCTCATAAAATGAGCTTGGAATCTCTCCTCCTCTTGGACTTTTTGGAATGGTTTAAGAAGGAGAGGTGTTAGTTCTTCGAATGTTGACAAAATTCACCTGTGAAGCTACCCAGTCCAAAATTTTGGTTTTGGAACTTCTTTGATTACTGCTTCAGTTTCATTAGTTGTGATCTCTATTCAGATGTTGTGCTTCTTACCGACTTAGTTTTGGAAGATTGTATGTTTAGAGGAATTTATTTATTTCATCTAAGTTTTCAATTTTTTGACATATAGTTGTTAGTGATATTTTCATACACCATTTGTATTTCTTTGGCATTGGTTTTTCCTTCTCTTTCATATCTGTTTTCATGTATTTGGGTCTTCTCTCTCTTTTTTTTCTTGATGATTAAAGATTTGTATTTAAATCTTAGAATATTTTAAACAATTCATTTTATCATTTTATCCTTGCAATTTGTGAATAAGTCTGATTACTCATATTCCATGATAAGAAGTCAAAAGACCGAGCTGCCTTAATAATTTTAAAAGTCTTCATTATTACTCCAGTAGCTCTTGAACATTTCTTAGTGCTCTCGCTGGAGGTGAAATAATTGTATTCATGAAAAGGATAAACTTAAGTGTCATTTTCAATGTCCTCTTTACTATTTTGTCACTTTTGTTTTACTACGATTCAGGCATAATCCTGTGCTGTTGTTCCAGATTGTGGTTTGGTAGTATGTAGCTTGTACATGTTGCAAACATAATAAAACCCAGTATTTAGAGACCAATAAATCTTATCTACCTGATGCACCTCTATCAGCGTAGTCCTTCTATTTTTGCTATATCTTTGCTATTTGGAGTTTGGCTAATTTAACCCTCCTTATAGAAACATAGGGAAGGTTGTCTGTTAAGTTAGAAAATGTTTTTAATTTGTGATAATCAGAAACCTTTTTCCAATACCATTACCATTCAGCAAAAGACTTTGGTTCTATTTTAGGGAGAAAATTAGAGCTAGAGGGAATAATTTATCCTAACTGCCCTTCGATTCCCTGAACATCTGCTTCTCTTCTCCTACTCTCTTAGCTCCTTCCTCTCTAGTGGTTCCTTTCCCTAAGTTTAAAATATTTTCCAATCCTCTTGCACTAAAACTATTTTCTTTATCATATATCTTGTGGCAACCTCTAGTTTCTCTTCTCTCTCATGCACATTACTGAGCAATTGGTTTCATCTCAGGTGTCTGTTACTTCATCTTAACGTTCATTTTCCAGTCCTCTGCAGCTTAGCTTCTGTCCCCATCAGTCTGCAGAGACTATTATTGCTGAGGTCACTAGTGATCAAACCCAATGAACAGTTCAGTTTTTATTTTACCAGATAACACTTTCAGTAAATATGAATAATCATTTTATTTCTTAAAATCTTTTTATTCCCTTACCTTCCATGACAGTATATTCACTTGCTTCTTATTACTCTCTTTTTCTTTTTCTCTGGTCTTTCCTTAGTTTGGCTCTTATATAACTGTTATGAAGCATTACATCTCATCCTGTAAGATTTCATGCACAAATAAGATTGAAAGTATACCCAACCTACATGTGAATGATTGATTACAAAATCTCTCCAGCCCACACTTTAATCTGCACTTTAGACTATTTATTCCCCGTTGCAAAAATCCACAAGAGCATCAAACTCCAAAATGAAACTAAACACTTTTTTTTAATACTAGATGAGCTTATATTCTATATTTCCTGCTAGATCAACTCTTATTCTACTACATAAGCTAGAAATCCAGTTCTTGACTCCTTTCATTCTATTTTTTTCTCCATACTTGAAAACTTTAACTTCTGTATTTCATCAGAGATGTAGATTTCAGATTTTACCATTTCTGAAACCAGAATACATTACAACTAACAATAACCAATATATTGGTGGAGTTCAATTAGTAGAGATTTTATCCCCTCTTAGTGGAATAGAAAAAAATGTTATGTTCTAATCCATGGTACCCTACATTGAATAAAATACAATACTTCAGAAATCTATCTTGATATTTCCACCTCACTGTTAGTCCTGTAATTCAAGAGTCTTCCTGTCTTGAACTTCCAGCAATGCTAATGTGCCTGCCTTTCTCCCTAAGATCTTTTCTTTTGTGCTTCCTCTCCCTGAAAGCTCACACACACACACACACACACACACACACACACGCACAAATACACACCCAAAATTCCTCTCCACCAAATCCAGAGAACTCATATTTCATGCTTTAAGACTCAGCATCTAGGAAAGAGACACTTTATCTCTCTAAGTAGGGTCAGAAGCCCCACAATACCTCTGTGCATATCTTCATCATTGTGCTTACCACATGTACCATAAATTTATTAATCTGTTTCTTTCACCCCATGGTTTTTATTTTTTGAGAACAGAGCCTATATCAAGTAATTTTTGTATTGCTGTGGCTTGAAATAATTTTAGTAACTCCTTATTGAATTAACACTAAATGGACAAATGATAGTTAAAACATTGTTGAAGGATGTGATTGCTTGTGAATAGTACCTAGAGGGGAAAGAAAACACAGCTGAGGACAGAATTCTACACCAAAATTTAAGAGATGTATAGAGGAAAACGTGCCTGCAGAGATACTGAAAAATAAAGATCAGAGATCTCCAAGTTTGATTGAACAGTGATGACAGTGAAGCTCATGTTTTTCCCTAGTTCGTGGCTGGCCTTCCCTTCCCATAATCACCTCCTTCACATTCTTCAACTCCCTGTCCTGATGAGGTGATGCCTGAACTAGGTATTGAAGGATATTAATTAGATTCAGAGCAAAGGAAGAATATTTCAGCCAAATAATCAGTCATGTGCAAAGTTACTGTAGTGGAAGGGATTATAAAAAATGTCCAGCACCTGACTGAAGTGGAAAGGTGCGGGTGAGTGTAAGATGTGACTGGAGAGTAAGTTTAAGACCAAGGCATACAAAGCCTTGTGGATCTTGTAATGGAGTTTTCCCTTTAACCCGAGACAATGGAAAGCTAGAGAAGGTTTTAAATCCTGTGCACAGAAGGTCGTATGATGAGATATGCATTTTCTAAACATTGTTTTATCTTAATTGGAGAGGAACTACAGTGGACACAGGAGGACAGATCTGTTTCTTATACAAATTAGGGAAATAAATAAGGTACAGATAAAGAATATGGGATTTACAGCTGAGCAAGCTTGGACAGATCCAGATTTCGACATTTCTAGGACATCATGAGGATCAAATGAGAGAACTTAAAAAACTTGACAAAAATTAATTCTTTTTCACCTCTCCAAAACTATGTTCTCATTAAACATTTGTCAAAAAACTCTATGTTAGGGACAAATCACATTCACTTTCAAATTTTAAAATTCACCTTAAGCTTACCTTTAAGATTTATATTCTTATATTATCCTGAATAGCTATATTATTAGCATCTATCCTTACTTTTTATTCTTGACTTCTAGTTATTTGTTTAATGTGAAAACTAAATTCCAGTCTTACAAACAAAAAGAAAAAAATGAAAAACTCATTATATAGACTTAATAAGTAGGTTGAGGTAAGCAGAGAAGATTACAATTTGGGCCAACCACCATCAACTCTAACCCCTTAAACAATGCCTTCTTTTATGTACTGCACTTCATATGGGTATCAGAGTAGAACTGTGTAATGACAGCCCTAATAGCTACCAGTCATAAAGAAACAACAGAAGAACAAATGTTGAGACTTGAAAGTTGGAAGGATCAATAGCTAGATAGCATTTGTTATTTGAGAGCTGAAATTAGATCTTCAAAGAAATGCTGCCGAAAGCAAAATAAATTAGGTAATTTAGTATGTTCAAAAAACAACTTATTTTAAGGTTTGAATCCCAACACACACTATATATTTCTGTCACTGCTCATCTGGCTTAAAGGACTTATCCAATTCTACTTTTGTTTATCCTCTGGCTATTTTCCAGCTCAGTCTAACCTATCTGGTATAATTTTAATTAAAATACTACCTTTTGGGGTGTGTGTGTGTGAATTTCATCTTCTTTGGGTAAGCTTCTTAAAGTCAAATACTATTTACTTTTTTATTTCTAGCAACTGAAAAATTATGTGAATCATGGTGGATTCCTAAAGATATTGTTGGTCAGGTTAACATTTAAATTAATGTAGAGAGTCTCTGCTAAAAGACTAGTTCTTCAAAAATCCTCTTACTATCTATTTGCACCTCACTTAATGTTTCTTCATGACACTTATCACTATTTGCCTACATTTGTATTATTTGTACATTTACTTGTTGTCTGCCTTCCCCACTAGAACACATGATGCCCGAGGGTGGGGTCTTTGTCTTCCTTACCTCTTTGTCTCCAAAGCCTGGAAGAGAGCGTGGCACAGAATAGTTGTTCAAATATATTTGATAATTGAATGAATAATCAATATTTTTAGTATTTCCTCTGTGTTCCCTTTTCATATTTGTCAGTATTTAATAAGGTAAAATTTTTTATGCTGGTAAATTATTATCCTTTAATTGTTGGGATATATTAGAGCTTTCCAGAAAAGCAGAACCAATAGGTTAAATATACATTTAAATGAGAGACGAAGAGATATTTATTTTAAGGAATTGACTTATGTAGTTGTACGGTCTGGAAAGTCTGAAATTGGCAGGGAAGGACAGTAGGCTGAAAATTCCAACCAGTTGATATTGGAAGATGGTTTGGAGGCATAATTCCTTCCTTTTCTCTTAAATTCTCTCACCTGATTGGATGAGGCCCACCTACATTATAAAGAGTACTCCTCTTTATTAAACGTCTACTGATTTAAATGTTAATCACATCTAAAACATATGTTCACAGCAATATTTAAATTGGCGTTTGATAAAAAATGAGATGTCATGGCCTGTCAACCACAGTGAGCTGCTAGCATAGCTACTGCCAGCAGAGGGCACCATCAGGCACTGGTTTTGAGGCTCTTAGGTCTATGCCAGATCTACTCTTAAGTGTGGTCTGCAGACTCCCAGCATCTCTACCACCTGAGAGCTTAACGGAAGTGCAGAATCTCAGACCCCATTTTAGGCCTACTGAATTAGAATCAGCATAATAGTAAATCACGAGGGGATCCCAATGCACATTAAGCAGTGGTAATGCTCTTTCCAGGGAGTTTGGGGCAAGTTAAGTCTTCCTGTTCTACACCCTCCAGTTTTTAGATCCTCCTTTTCTGCACTTTTTATTTGTGTATGAGTGGTCATTTAACTGGTTTGGGGGTAGAAAAGAGGCTGATGTTAGCTGGCTTTTTCTGCTTTTCTCTATTTAGAAAGAATACGGAGGCCTAATAAAAGTCTGTTAGACTCTCTGCAAAACATGAAAAGTAGGCCTAGCCTTCACATTAATATAAGCATTCAAGGAAAAAGCAGCATGGTAGAAGGTAGACTTCACAGCCTGTTGGAAGTCAAGGGTTCTTGATGTGAGTGCAACAGTTTCTAGACATGTGACCTTGAAAAATGTTTTACCTTTGGCTGCAGTTTCCTTTCCATTTATTGAGAAGTTTAAATTAGTTCATCATTTTTGAGCTGAATTCAATTTCCGATATTCTGCTTTCAAATGAGATATGTATGTGAAAGTACTCATAGCTGTGGAAGAACATGGTGAGAGGTAAGGTAATCACAAAGAGGACTATTTAGCATAGCATCAGAGGATTTTCATAAAAGAGGTAGATCACCAAATTCTGAAATTCCATTTTGAAGATTATGAAAAATTTAGCCTTTTAAATCTACATGAAAACATTAACAAGAGGCTTTCTTTGTCTGGGTATGGCATGGAGAAAGAGTGTACACACTCTGAATCATATGGAAGAAGAATGGGAATTTTTGGAGGGAATAGAATGGTCCAGAAAGTAGACTCATGGGGACCCTATATCATGGTTTGCCTAGTGCTATAAAAGAAGGTGCCCATCTAGAGTGTTGGGTGGACTGGTTTGGGATAAGTCAAGATACATGATTCTGCTGTAAGATGAGCAAGCACTGATCTTTAGAGTCTCAGATTTAACAAGATCCAAATTCTTACACAGTCTTAGGTCTTATTCAGTTCAGAAACACTAGTATCTTAGGTGGAGTAGTTCTATTTAAATTTAAAAAAATAAAGATTCTAGGAGGACGGGACTAAATATTTGATTGGTCATGAGTTGAAGCAACACTATTCATACATCCACTCAGGTATCTTGACTTCAGTAAGAAACTTTTTACTTTTTCTCACCAACCACATACACTCAATTAGTAAGTCCTCTACTGCAAAATGTACCTGGACTTTCTGTATTTCTCCATCTTAGGTCTACCATTGACGATCATTCAGACTGCCCTCATCTCTTACCTGGATGACTACAATAACCTCCATGTTCACTGCTACTGCTCTGTCATCCACTTCCATAGAGCAACCAGCCAGATCTTACTACAGTTAAATCTTATCACATCTCTGTATTTAATAAAAACTTATATTACACTTAGAATTATAACTAAACTTCTGTGGTAGAGCCTCTCTCCAGCATCACTTACTTTAATGTCTTAATCATTCAACATATTCCAGATGCACTGACCTCAGGTATTTCCTACACACCAGATCTTCCCTGCCCAGGAGTCCTCCTCAATGTTGGCATCTGCCCCAAACTTTCTCTGCTGTTCTCTACATGGTGAGCTGCTTCTCACCCTTCAGTTTCAGAGAAGCTACCTTATAGCCATCTAGGTCCAATCATGTTAGAATACACACATACAGTAGGTTAAATAGGAGAAGTTTATTATAAAGAGGATTAACTGTGATGAAGGAATAATTGTAAAATTCAAATAAGGAAACTCTGCAGGGCCCACTAGGGCTTAAGAAGAGTACCCAAAGAAAGAAACACTGGGAAGTGGTTCAGACTACTAGACAGCAGAGAGGGTTGCTAATGGAACTAGGGCAAAGCTGGTGTGGACTTGATGGGTGAACAAAAGGCAACCCTCTGGAATCTAGAAGGGGAAGAGATGATCAGTAGTGGGTGGCTGAACATACAATAGGAGTTTGCCAGCCAGCAGTGACAGAACGCCATCTGAGCCTGAGGACCATGAGGAGTTTGGGGTAGGTGTGAAGAACAAATCATTGCAAGGCGTGTGACACAGTGATATGTGAAAAGTATTTAGCTGGGAAAGGGGCTATGATGATGTTTAGCCTCCTGGAAGCTGTGCTCCAGAGGGCTGAGGAAAGATTATCACCCACCAAGGCTGCAATATCGCAGAGAGACCACTTTTTGGGCCTTACTGGGGCAACCTCTAGGGAATGCCCTCATATTCCTATACTCTCACCATGAACCACCTCTATCCTGCCCTCTTCCCCTGTCCTCCACCTCCTCAAAATTAGAGGAAACCGCTCCTTTCTTCACTCTCTCCTCAGCACCCTCCACTGAGAAAGCTTAACACCAAACTCACTTGAAAGCAGCGGTCCCCAACCTTTTTGGTGCCAGGGACCGGTTTTGTGAAAGACACTGGATGGTTTCAGGATTATTCAAGTGCATTAGAGTCAAGCTCATCTCCTGCTTTGCGGCCTAACCCCTGCTTTAAAAGACACATTCTCAGAGAAATTCTGTTGTTTAGTCCAGAGCATCTTTTGAAGGGTTTACTCAGAGCTTAGAGGCAATACATTGATAAATAACACAACATCATTGTACCTCAAACTTAAGCGACCCTGCAAGCTAATCCCTCTGTTTCCTCAGTAGCACTTCGTTGATTTCCTCTGTAATTTTATTTGGTTACTTTAATTTTTCTGAGTCTCTAATCAAAATGTAAGAAAATTAAAACAGGGGCCATATATGTTGTTCATTGTATTCCTAAAACCAGAAAAGGTGCTTAAAATAATTTTTAAATTAATGTTGAATGTTTCCAGAATTGAGCCAGAAGAAACTTCTCTTAGACTAGCAATAAGAAGATGTTTTCACCTCCAGGTCTGACAGGAAGATAGGAGTGACAGGAGAAATGAGAACACTAAGACAAACCTTGCAGGCCTGTTTCACTTCACTGTTTCCTTCCTTCCTTCCTTCCTTCCTTCCTTCCTTCCTTCCTTCCTTCCTTCCTTCCTTCCTTCCTTCCTGCCTTCCCTCTTTCTCTCAAGAATAGAGAAAAAGAAAGTATCATTATAATACTCATACATTTGGATACATTTAACCCCTCAATGCTGTGTTGATATTCCTATTCAAATATTACACTTATCTTCTTTGAGTTATGGGTATAGCATCTTGGTTTTGAGTTGTATGGAAACTGCATATTGCCACCTAAAGGTGGAATTTGCACAAAAGATCTGCAATGTACATTGCAAGTCCATCTTCATTTGCTAAAAGTTATTATGCCACCGGAAACGTGTTTCTAGGCCTGAAAATAAAGTATCACTAAAAAGCATTTAAGCCCACGATTAAACATATCTTTGAGTAAAGAGTAAAATAGTCATTTGGTTCCAAATTTTCTCAGTATCCTCCCCTCCACTTATTTTGTTATCTCTGAAATATAGTTCCTAAAATTTCCTTTGCATGCATTTATTTCAATCATAAAAACTGAAAATCACCGATGCTTTTACATTGTATATTCTCATATACTGAGGTGGCTATGTCCTCAAAGTAAACAGTTTACAAAATTCAGGGATGCAAGAAAACTAACAGAGAAAGAGACTATTAATATGTTTACTCAACTAGTTGATTCTTCATTCTTAAATATTTCTAATGACTTTTCTAAAGTTGTTTTTCCCTCCCCAGTTAGAATCATTGTTATGATGAAAAAGAATGGGGAGCAGGCATGGTAGGAGGAAACTGACTTATGTTGGCTTCAGGGAAAGCCTTTCTAAGTGACATCTAAGTTTTGACTTAAAGTTTGAAAAGGAGTCCGCTAAAAAAGAAAAAGAAAAAGAAGAGGAGTGAGTGTTTCAGGCAGAGGAAAAGCATACTTGATGACACTGAGGGAAGAAGGAGGTGGCATTTTCTGGGAGCCAAGAGAAGGTGGCAGAGCTGAACAACAGCGAGCACAGTGAGTGAGGGGCGAGGCTAGTAGGAGATGAAACTAGGCAGGAGCAGAATGTGCTCTGCTTTAAAGGTTACATGAGGGGCTTTAGATTTTATCTCAGCTGCCCTGGTAAGCCACTGAAGGAGGTAGACAGGGAGTAGCACAATCCTCTTTACTTTTAAAGAACCCCACTATATTTATTCATTATTCTATGCAGGTATAAAGAAATAAACTCAATTTGATATTTCATAATATAATTAAATTAATAATTTATTAGGTATAAAATTCTAATAATTAAAACTTCTTTTTTGATTTTTAGTGAGGATTATCTTTTAGATAGAAAGCAATACATGAAAAATTTGGAAAAATAAATAAAATATTTATACCCTCAACACATGAGATAAAACCATCTTTGCTATCATTATACCACCTATATTTCTGGTCTGTTTCCTGATTCTTTTAAAACATTTTAACATAGTACTGCAAGGATATCTATGTGAAGGTGACCGAGCAAGGTCTCCAAAGATCGTAAGGGTAATGGGAAAAGAAAACCTGTAGGACAGAGCCTTAGGTCACACTTAATAGGGCTGGATCAAGGTAAGGGGTGAATGAAAGAGACAAAGGAGAAGCAGGAAGAATGAAAATCAAGAGAATAGAATGTTGTGATTCAACGAGAGAGATTTTTCAAGAATGAGAGTGTAATCATCAGAGTCAAGTTGATGGCCTTGGATGATTGGCCTACCATATAATTAAGTAAGAGTGTCTGCCTTCATGGTGGGATATGCTAAGCAAAGTGATGATATTTGTGTTAAATTTTATGTTATATTTCAGGTTACAGTTATATATTCAGGCTATATTTCATGTTCTCTTAAATAAAAATATTTAAGTTGGCTTGCAATATTGGAAGGAATTAGTGTGGGAGGAAGGAAGCTGAGTGGTGTTTCAAAGAAAAAAATTTTTTTATCCAAATGTGTATATATACCCAGAATGAAAAATAGGTTGGAAACAGAACTAAACAAGTTCTGCTAGTGGACTATAATTTTAATTTCAAACTCCCAAACTCCCTTAAAATGGTCCACAAAAGAAGGAAGTGTTTTGCAGATTTCAAACATATGACATATGAACATTTACATATCTACATTTCTTTACTTATTAGAATAAGAAAGCAATTTTAAAAGAAAGAGAAAAATGTTAATATTTTTTGGATGGAGTAACTCATTAATGCACAATATTTGTGTTTCTGAGTTTTTCTCTTGTTCCTATAGTTCAATACCTCTACACTCTCCCCAGGACAGGAAATGTATTTTCCTCCATTGTGTTTTACCAAAAAGTACTGCTGTTGTTCAGTGAATATAAAATAATAATTATATAAACAACTATTCTGGCATCCTAAACAAGGCTAATATATGGCAATGGAAACATGCAAATGAAAGAATAAAGTCAAAGCACTTACAGTAACTTTTGTTTACTGATGTCAGACACCTGTGCTATCTTATTAATTCTCACAATGTCTTTTAAAGGTTTTGTTATTTTTATCTACATTCTGGAGGAAGTAAGTGAAGCACAGAGGATCAAAGCAATTGTCTCCTAGTTGAATGACAAATTAAATGAAAATCAAATATCCAGTTACCCAAAAATGTATTAACCATATGTTTCATTAGCTATTTACACATACAAATTTAAAGAAAACATAACCAAGAATAAACAAAATAAATATTTTGTTATTAAAAAAATTTCAATTTTAATTTCAATTAAAGATCCTTAAATAAAATATCTTGGTATATCTATTAACCAGTGTAAAAATGAAAAGTAAAAAAAAAAAATGTGGTAGCCTACGAACTGGAATGGGGTCTGCAATAATCCTGGGATGATTCCAGTACCTTTTGTTTATCCATGGGTGGATTATCTGTTTTGTGAATTATTCATAACTAATTTTGAATCTTAGAGTCCCACTGCTTGGTTAGCTCTGAGGCCCTTTCCTCCCACTACCCAGCTGGTGTGTGCTCAGGGAAGGAAAACTCTTTTAAATATGAATCCAAGCAAAACACAATTAGGAGAGCAAATGTGCTGAAAAATAATAATATCATGAATTACGAGGCCAAATATGAAATATTTGAATGTCACCTACCATTTTGAAGCATCCAATTGTTTTTCCTATGTGATGCTTAGGTAATTGCTTTGGGCCAATTATATCACAAAGAGACTTTGATCTATGAGAGGTCCCCCTCTTTTGATTTGATCAGAATAATTGAACTACAAAGTCCATGTCAGAGCAGTAGCTGTAAGCCTGATTCCTTCCCAATAGCTTGCAGTTTCTTCCAGAAGAGAAAGAACCAGCTACCATGAAGACCCATGGCCATTGCTTAAAACTATTTTTCTCTTCCAATTTGAAAATACCCAGAGCTAAAAAGGATACATGCCTACATCTGAAAAGCTTCAGAGCTCCCAACCAGGTCACAGACTATCTCCTGAACATATTGCATGCATGCACATGTGAACACACACACACATGCACACTCACTCTTTAGAACTCCCAGCACCTGAAGGATTTCACTACAGATTTTGTAGCTTGAGTAGGTTAGCTAGTACACACAAATACCACCATTCTTTTAAACAAATCAACTTCCATCATATTTATGAACATTGTACCCATTTACAAATGACAGAAAGCTTTTAGCAGAGTTGTATCCAAATGATCCACTTCCTTAAAAATTAATGAATTGCACATACAGGTGTATAAATAAAGTATAAATTTTCATAATGTTTTCATTATTCAAAATGGCCAATATCTAAAATGTTTTTTAAAAATTAGGAAAAGAAAACATACTCATTGATAAAAATTAAACTCTGAATGCTATTGTAATTTGATTGATCACTAAATTCACTACATTATTTTTCTAAATAAACTGACTCAGATGAAAATACTTAAAATATCCACAGATAATTTTAGAATACACTTAAGTAATTAGTTTTTATATCTATTACAGCTTTTCTTTTGCAAACAAGTTTTGCAATACCACTTAGTGTTCATATTTAAATGAATGTTTATTAATATATTAGCATTAACTGTTACAAGGAAAGTTTCTTTAAATTACTCTCATAATGTAAGGGATTTGAATTAAAGCATATGCTGTACTTCATGAATTTTGTTTCTTCTTTCACAATAATATGCCTCAAGATTAGCATAATTTATTTTTAAGAAATTGGTGTTTTTCTTCAGAGTAATAATTATTCTCATTTTGACTTGTTGAACTAGCTTTGTATTTACAACAAATAAGTTTTTAAGTGTTAATCAGAATGTAGAGTCTTCTGATGCTTCCTAATCACCACCTCCACCCATAAAGGGTAGTTCTTTGCTGACCTAACATAAGTATACCTGACGAACCTTTAAGAGACTTATTTTTCTACAATAAGTCTTTCTCAAATTACTTCACATATATTTTTCTTCATGTCATAGATGAACTTTCTTCTTGTTTTATTTCAATCTTTGATTTTGCTCATTGCTCAAGGGAATTAACTGTTGGTAGCATTTTTAAAAGTTCAAATTAACAATAGAGATTATAACAAAACTTCATCAAGGTTTAGAGGTATACCCACTTCATTCACATTAATTAGAAAACTTTTGTTCCAATTGTAATCATCTAACAGGAAATATTTCTTTACAGTACTTTGCAAAATTTCAGTACATCTTTAACATTATTGAAGCATAGAATGCATGAAATGGAAAGGACCCATCTTATTTTACAGCTATTTTAACCCCATCTTATTTATAGCTATGTTGATAGAAGCCCAGAGAAGTGAAGAAATATGCATAATGTCACACAGCTAGTTAGTATCAGATGGTATGCTATTCTTATGTAAGTTAAGAAAATATTTCCTATATTTGTTAATCACTTTGAAGTTATTTGTATATATACACACATACACATACATCAGCGTGTTTTAACTTTGTCAGTTAAAAATGGCTGTTATCTCAATGCAGTGCTATAGCATCCTGGCTTTGCTTCTAGAGTAGGAAGAAAAAATTAATGGAAAAACAGGTGAAATCCAAATAAAGTCTAGAGGTTAGTTAATAGTTATATACCAAGGTTTATTTCTTAGTTTTGGCAACTGTACCATATGTAATGTAAGATGTTAACATTAAAGGTGTTAAAAACAAGATAACAAGCCCCATATGGAGTTGTTTATACTAAGCCCTATGTCACCAAACCAGCCTGATTTAATAACAATTTCAGCTCTCCAGAAATGGAATCTTAAATCAGTGAATTAGGAATCACCTGATCAGCACTAGATCTGCCTGATAGATTCCTATCATCCCATAAAGAAAAGTTGCTTTGCAACAACCAACCTACTTTTCTGCATAGTATAGCTTCCTTAATCCACTCCCTCATGCCTATAAAAGTCTTTCATTTTTCCATAGCTCTTCGGAGCTCCTTTGTCTCTGCTAAATTGAATGCTGCCCAAATCAAATTGAATTTTGCTCAAATAAACTCTTAAAAATTTTAATATGCTCCAGGTCTTCTTTTAACAGAGGAAAACTACTTGGAAGAAGAAAATTTTGAGCAAAAGTCTTCTGGCTTTAACTACATGTGCCCAGTAAAATTTCTTCTTTGCCTAATTTCACATTCATCCTGTAGCTGCTGAGGCTCAACACCTGGCCCCCTTTCAGGGATTTTAGGATCAAAGTGTTCATTCCCTCCAGCTGCAGGGATGTGTGAATGTGGAGGGTACAAAGGCCTTTGTACTTACCATGTTCACAAGTCATTGGAAGTGGGCTACCTTGGGGAGCGACCATATTTTGGGCAGGTGGTGCTCTTCAGTCAGGTGCAATTCCTAGAGAGGGACTCATCTGTGAGCTCCCAGTAGGGAACACCTGGTGGCTAGGGGAATGAACACCTTAGTCCTAAAAGGACCTGAGTGTTATGCCACAGCAGCCACTGAATTGAAGCTAACTCTTTAGCACAATAGTTGGACACAGAATAAAAGTGTAATTAGGCAAGGAATAAACTTTTTTGGCTAGGCACAGGGAGTTAAAACCAGGTGAGTTTGGCTCAAAATTTTCTTGTTACAAGTATTTTTTCTCTTCATTTTTTTCTTGTTTGTACCTGTAATTATCTACCATTTCATAACATCTATTCCAAGATGTTAGTTATTTGAGTTGAAGAGAATATTTAGAATAATTTAAAAAATATACACCTTTGGATCTTTAAAGGATGCATTTTTTTTGTTAATTTTTAAAAAGTAAATTTATTGGGGGTGACATTGGTTAATAAGATTATATAGGTTTCAAATGTACAATTCTATGCTATATCATCTATCATATATATTGCACTTTGTACCCAGCACTCAGAGGCAAGGGATGTTTTTTTATATGCAGAAAATATGTGCAGTAAGTCCACTGAACTTGCCCATCCAAGGGTATAGTAAATCCTCACCCCAACCCTATCTTCCACATTTGTCCAGGTGAACTCATCTTCATTTTCATTAGGCATAGCTAATTTAAATAGTAGTAACAAATCAATCCACAAATCTCAGTGGCTTAACACATCAAATCTTAAAAACCATAAGAAAGCCCAGTGAGTAGACTGGCTTCTGCAATCCAAAGAGAGAGGTCTCAGAAGATATTAAACCTTCATCTTGGATTTCTAGCCTCCAGAATTGGGAAAATACATTTCTTTCGCTTAAACCACCCAGACTGTGGTATTTTGTTAAGGCAGTTCAGTCCTAATACACTAATGCAACATATTTTTTGGATTGAGTAATGCCAACATTTTTGCTTCCTATCTAGTTTGCCAAGCAATCTTAAAATATATACTGTGTCTTGTCTCATTTAACATTAGTCTTTGGGTTGGTGAAAATTATATATTATACTTTAGTGGTTCACTTCAGAATAAATAATTCTTACTCGGAATCTTTGGGGTAGTGATAAACAATTACATTTGTTATTTAGACTCTAGCACACATTTATCCATAATAATTTTTAATGTTGGAAGAAGTAATGTTGAAATTATATTCAAATTGTCACTTTGCCCCATCTATTGTACTCCCCCGAGCCAAGTTTATTAATATCAAAGATTTCTATTCATTCTATGTAAATTTACTTAAGTCTGTTAAATCTCCTGATTGCTGACATTTTAGAGTTTAATACACTTTTTGTCTCTCTTTTGACAAATCATACACATATCTTCAGGGACTCTTATTACAAAGCTAAGTACATTGTCTGACAAAAGCTGAAGAATTTTAATAGATAAATGACAAATTTTAACAAAGAGCTCTACTGAGTTAATTCCTGAAAACGTTTACTGTATGTATAGAAGTAATTTGATGAAATGCACATTTTCTATACATAATAAAAGAATTATTGTAGATATAGTTGATAAGATCCATAATTTGATGGATATCCGCAAAATAATCTACCAATACATTTATGTTTCTTGCTTTCTTATTAGGTTATTTTTCTCCTGGACTAAAAAACAGTAATGTTACCATTTATTAGTATCTATCATTTCTATCAGTTAGATCCCTGCCTTAGCAGGGTCTAGAATGAATCCAGAAAGATCAAGTTCAAATAAGAAAAGAAAGCAATTCTGCTACTACAAAATCAATGTCATCTTTGACTTCAAAATCCAAAACGCTTTATATTTTAAGTATATACCTCTGGGTAGTTAGACTTTTTTTTGAATACTCAAGTTTACATTGTGTGAAGTATATGTCTCTGTGTGTGGTGTGTGAAGTGTATGTGTGTGTGAAAGAATGTGCTTGATAAAATCATCGCGTGATCTGTTCTCTGCAGATGCTAGGAAAGGTCACAGAAAGAATCATCATCAAAAAGTGAAGGAATTTTCTTCGTTACAAGCCCCTGATGTAAACAGACTAATGAACACACACGATCCTTACTCACTCCCATGACATCACACACAATCACAGCTAAATGTTTCTATCTGTCACAGCCTGGAGAGTCACTTTGAGATTGTGCCTGACTGACATGTAATCCCAAATGGTATTTCTGTGGTGTTAGTTAATCAGTGCTTATTTTGCATGATTTGTGGGCTCAACAGGGGCAGGTCAAAGACAGCAAGCACAGAGAGTAAGTTTACCGTTTAGGCTGTTCAGAAAATGAGCAGGCTGTGTTGGTAATTGAGCAGCAGCATTACTGAACATGTTAACTGAAGAGCAATAAATCAATAAGCAAGCAAATAAATAACATTTCTTATTGTAAAATCAGAAATTACATATCCCTTTTTTGGGAAAGAGAAGGTTTGTAAGCACATGGCATTTAATCTTTTGTTCACAATTTATGCTCCTGTTCAAGACATTTAAAAAAACCCCTTTTTTTACAGGCTCTAATTTTGCTGCTACATTTACTGCCAGTTAAGCAACAGCTTTTAGTATAGGGAGGCCCCACTGAAAATTCACCTTCTGAGTTTTCTTACCCAAGACATTTAAGTCAGAATCTGGACCCAATCTGCCACATCAGAGCTACCAGCAAGTGAGGAGGACTCAAAGATCCTGCTGGTATAAACATACTCCTTGAGGAGCAGCCAAATAGTTTCAAAGTTTGAATTTTTTCTTTTAAGAAAAAAGAAACACTCCCTGGGTAAAGAATGTTCCAGAGTATCTTAGAAAAGATTTATATACTTTCTGGGAATGATAAAATTATTTTAATTAAAAATGAAAGTATGAAATTATGCAATGTGTAAAATTTACAAAATGTCAGATCAGACAGGAATGGGAAATAAAATTTTCTATAATTTAGGGTAATAGTTTTTCTACTAATTAAATCTTAATCTTGTGCAATCTCTTGTGATGTATAAGAGCTATAGGCAATAAGGCAGACTACTATTTTTAAGACGTGGAAAAATAAGATAGAAAATTTCAGCAGCTGTGTTACAGCCCACTCCATACATGTGTCAAATCTTTGTTTTGGTGTCAATACCACTACCTAATAAAACAGAAAAATATAGGCAAGCAAGCAAAAGGAAATGTGCAATGATGCACATCAAATGTGAATATCAATGAAGTAAAGCACCACGTATGTCATTTGCTATTAAAAATAAAATAGACTTGTAATATTTTTTTCTATTCTCACTGCCAAATAAAAAATTATCTAACATATTTGAAGAGACATCGCATTATTCAATCATAATTATGGTTCCATCAGGTATGATGGAGTTCTTCTAAAAAAGTTAGTGGTAGCTTTCGCAGTTCATAGATTTTCACCTAATAGCAAGTTGCATCAGTTAGTTTCCCTCAGTAGTCTAAACTTTTGATTGATCTGAGCCATGTTTAGCTTTAATCTATCCTTGCACATGCCTATGGAAAGAGATGTTCTATTGGATTCTGTCCTTGTAGCTTCAAGTCTTTCTCTGTGTGCATCTAGAGTGGGAAAAGTTTTCAAATCCAAGTAGGGTCAGGATTTAACCCTTATTTGGATTTTATTGTGACTGACTGAAGGAAGACTTGTAACCTCCACAAAAGAACAGGTCAAGACCTAGGGGGAAATACAGAGGATTTACGTGGGGTTTTGACTCTTGGCTTGAGCAAATAGAGTTAATGGCTTGGAAAAGGATTTTAGCTTATTCTGGTATGAAACTCAGTGCTGAGTCACAGAAGAGCCAGAGCTGACAGCTCCACCAAGGATGGGTTGGCAGTGGGGCAGAAAGGAAGTCGATGCTAAGTGGAGAACAGCAGGAGCTTAATGCAGGGCTGGAAGGGATAGACAGAGTGTGTTATGAGTTGGGGGAAGAGCAGATGGGGTGTGACTGCCAACCCACTGGCTAATTAGAAAATCCTGGTTTGTTAAACCTGAGCTCTAAGAGAAAAGTCCTTAATGTGTACAATCTGAAAGAAAGGCCAATTGGTAAGTGTTTTTCTTATGAACACATTCTGAATTAGTCCATAATACCACTTTTATTTATGAAATATGCTTAATATGTTTCCATGACTTGAAATGACAAGATATGCTATTTCCTCTAAGAGAAAAAGCCTTCCAGAAAAAAATTCAAAATACGAGGCATAATACCTCAAAATGTTATATGAGGATAACACTGTTTATTATTATATTAAACAAATATAATTATACTTGTGCTTGACCTGAAAATAAACCTTTGTTCATTTAAAAGCAGTTTATAAGCTAGGAATAAACCATCAGATTTGGGAAAATGGATCCATCAAAACATGTTAATGAGTTATCTTCCTGATAAATCAGAATATAATTCATTGTACATTAAACATACAATTTGAATTTCAATCAGACCGTATTTTAAGTTTCTGAACCCAGTTTTAAGGTGGGTGTGTGCAGAAGGAGGTGTGCTTCCCACACAACACCGAGAAATTCTCGAACACCAGCAGGGCAGCTGAGAACTCAACTTAATTCAACTCAGTTTGGATACTATTTACCCAGAGGTAGTCAGATCCCAGAGTTGAGTCTGGTCCTACAGTACTGCTTCCCCACACCCCACACTTAAATTGCCAGTCGGAAGCCCAGATTATCACCTATGCTTCTGACCAACCTGTTACAAATCGGAGCTTCCAATGACCCTACTTGGACTTCAGACAACAGTTGCAAATACAGGTGATTACCTATAGTTTTGCCTGACTGGCTATAAATCAGAAGTTCCCATGACACCCAGTAGGGTTCAATTAATTTGCTGTATTGGCTCACAAAACTCAAATAAATATTTTACTTATTAAACCACTGGTCTATCGTAAAAGGATGTAACTCAGGCACAGCCAGATGAAAGAGGTGCACAGGGCAGAGTATGGGGGAGGGGGAGGAGGGACGATGCCATTTCCCTGCATCTGTGCATGCTTACCAAACAGGAAGCTCTGGGAACCCTGTCTTTTTGGGTTTTTATGGAGGCTTCCTTAGATAGTTATGACTGATTAAATCATTGACCACTGGCTATTGATCTCAATTTCCAGCCCCTCTCCTGTCCCAGGAGGTTGGGGGTTGGAGGTGACTGAAAGTTCCAGCCCTCTAATCATGTTTAATTCTTTTGATGACCAGCTCCCATTCTTAGGTTCTTCCAAAAGTCATTAACATAACAAGATGCACCTCTGTTCTCTTAACTAAGGAAATTGCAAGCCTTTTAGCTCTTTATCAGAAATGGGAATGAAGACCAAATATAAATTTCTTATAATAAATCACATTATCATAAGCCCTCTCTCAACAGTATATTTCCATCTGCTTTATAGAAAAAATGATTTAATATTGACATATCTGGGGCCACATGCATGTTGGGCAAATATGTGACTAAAGCGTTGCTTGACTATTGTCATTAAAAAATTTTTGTATTGTATTTTTTTCCATTACCATTTAGTCTTTTTATACCCCCCCCCTGCAATCTCCACACTATTGTCCTTGTCCCCGAGCCCTTTATTTTTTGCTCAATCCCCCACTCCCAAACCTCCCCCATCTATTACCTGTCAACTGCTCTCCATCTATGGGTCTGTCTCCATTTTCCTTGTTAGTTTAGTTTGTTCATTAGATTCCACATATGAGTCAAATCATATGGCATTTGTCTTTCTCTGACTGGCATATTTCACTTAGCATAAGGTTCTCCAGGTCCATCGATACTGTCACAAAGGGTAAAATTTTCTTCTTCTTTATTGCTGAGTAGTATTGCATTATGTAAATGTCCCATAGTTGTTTTATCCACTGATCTACTGATGGACACTTGGGCTGCTTCCATATCTTGGTGATTGTAAACAACACTGCAATGAACATAGGGTACTTATGTTATTTTGAGTTAGTGTTTTGGGTTCTTTAAGATATATTTCCAGAAATAGGATCACTGGGTCAAAAGGCAGATCCATTTTTAATTTTGGGGTATCTCCATATTGCTTTCCATGATGGCTGCACCAGTCTGCATTCCCACCAACAGTGCAAAAGGGTTCCCCTTTCTCCACATCTTCGCCAGTATTTGTTGTTTGCTGATTTATTGATGATAACCATTTTAACAGTTGTGAAGTGATATCTCATTGTGGTTTTAATTTGCATTTCTCTGATGATTATAAAGTAGAGAATCTTTTCATATGTCTAGTTCTGTTGAATGATAGACCATATCCAACAAATCACTCTACCCTGATCTAATAATTATTAGTAGTATTAATAATTACTAGTAGTAACAGTAGTAATAGCAATAATAGAAGTATTGTTTGACTGACCAGAGTTGTTACGTTATTATGTTTTTATAACTTAGTATATGGTAGATATGACCTAAAGAGGTGGATTTCATTCTGTTGTTTCCATTGGGAAGTAATTCACTGACTTGAGTGTTCATATTACCAAGATAAAAATACCTTGCAGATAATTATATTTAAAATATTTTATTGTTGCGACTATTGCCCATTTTGGATCAGAAAAAGATAGTATCTTATTTACTCCTCTTGGACTATGTTAGATATATATTTTTCAATTTAATTTATTTATATTTAGAGAGAGGGCAAAGGAGGAAGAGAGGCAGAGAAGCATTGATGTGAGTGAGAAACATCCATCAGTGACATCTCATGCACTTCTGACCAGGGCCAAGTCTGCAACGCAGGCATGTGCCCTGACCAGGAATTGTGGAACTGGTGACCGTATGCTTTGTAGGATGATGCCAAACCAACTGAGTCACACTGGTCAGGGCAGACTATGTTAGATATGTTTTAAAGTTTCCTGCAATGCTTCAAATTACTACGTTTCTGCAGAGTTGGCTTAAGGTAGTTAAGTTCCTGAAAATAATTTATTAAGAAAATTAGGAAATGAGAACATTTTCCTATTACTAGCAACAAGTCCAAAATAACAGCCAAAAAAAATCACATAGTCTATTGGGCAATAATGTTGCCTGGCCCGTGAAGTTCAAAAATTGCTTTGGGGAGAAATTGCTCATGTCTAACAACTTTTTCTCTCTCATTTTTAATTGCAGTAGAAGGGAATGAAATTAATCAGGAATTTAGGGTTTGACAAAATGGCAGACCTGAAAAGAGCTAAAACTTATAATAAAAATATATAAAAATGTTCAGATAGAAGGAATCTCAGGTTATTTAGATCAAACTCTGCATTTTATTAATGAGGAAACTAAGGCTTCAATTAAATGTCTGTCTTTCTTCTTCACTTCCCATTCTCTTCTCAGCCTCCTCAGCCTGGTGTTTATCCACACTGGTTCAGTGAAACCTTGTCAAGGATATTATTGATACCTATCATTTGCCAAATCCAATGATCTATTCTAAGTCCTTCTCAAACTTGATGTCTTTGCAGATTGTAACAAAGTTGTCCACTGCCTCATTATTGACATATACTGCTCACTTAGCTTATGAGATACCACACTGTTCTTCTCTTCCTTCCTGTTTGCTCTCCTGTTTCTTTGTAGGCTCCTCTTCTTTATTTTAGAGAGCCCTGACTCATTTCTTTGTCTTCTCTTTTCTATCTACAGTCATTTCCTATGCAATCTCCTCTAGTCCCATGACCTTCAATATATCATCTAAATGCTGACGATATCTAAATCTTTTCCACCACTACAGACTTCTCTCGTGGGCTCTCCTTTTTTTGTATTCAACCACCTACTCAAGATTCCTTTTTTGTTGTCTAATATGCATCACAAACTTGATCTTAATTAGAACCCTTTTTTCATACTTTTTCCCACTCCTCCTTCACAACCTGTTCCTCTCCAGTTTTTCTTACCTCAGCACCTCAGCACTACACATTCATCTGTTTGCTCAGACCAGAATCCTTGGATTCAGATAAAATGGAAACCAGTGACATATCTCTCCTCTAAAGGGAAATCTTTAATGTTTCTTGTCAATTCAGGATCACATTTAAACCCATTGCTGTAGCTTATAAAAAGCCTGTATGATCTGGCTCCTGCCTAACTTTCTATCATGATTTCCATTTACTTCCTGCTTAGTTCTCTCTCTAGCAACAATGACTTTCTAGCTTTACTGCTTAGAAACCACTTATTTAGACTTAAGTTCTTTTGTACTTGCTCTTCTGTTTCCTAAAGATTCTTCCTAAGATCTTTACATGGCTCACCGCCTAACTTCTTTGACATTTGTGTTCATATTGCACCTCCTGTGATTGACCTTCACTGATCACCCAATGGGAAAAAGTGTCCACCTCTCCCATCACAGATTGTCAATACCTATCCCCATGTTATCCTCATTTATGTTTCTTAGTAGCATTTGTTCATTGTATGTCTCCTGACTAGACTGTAGGCTTCGTGTGGGCAAAATCTTTATCTTCTTCAGCACTATATCCACAGCATTACAAGTGTCTTGAACACAGGTTTTTTTTTATAATAAATATATGTTCAATGAATAAATAAATAAATGGAGTATATTGCTTGAATGCTCTACTTGACTCAGTTTGGCAATTAGGTTTGGAAGCATAGGTGTTTCCAGACAGTGTGATGACTTTGTGCTTCTAATCATTACTCTTTAGCAGATGGCTCATCACTTTGTCACTATTTCTCCTCCTCTGCCTCACATACTTCTCACACACAGACAGTCAGTATAATCCCTGCCTTTCTGTACTAACCCTCTAAGGCTACTTCTTTAGCTACATAAATGTATGGGAGTGTAGGATAAACCTGTTAAAGCTGTTCTTGTTTAGCTGTGAACAGTGGCGGCAATATAGGGTGGATGGAATGACTTTAGCTTAGAACTACATGAAAGATAATGTTGGCCTACCTTCAGTGTTTCTCAACTTCTCTCCATTTTGGCCAAAACAAATACTGCATCTCAGTTTCTGTGAGTTCACTCTCCCTATCTTCTTTCCAAAGTTTCTGATTTTTTTGGTCACTGCTGCACATTTCTTTAAAAAACTCATAACAGAAAATTGAGTCCCCAAACAAAATTCCTTACCATATGTAAAAGAGCATGTCCCTCTCCCAACTAGGGGTATATTCTGAAATCATACAGTAACAGCTCAGCAGTCATTTGCCATCGCCGGCTGAGTAAGCTGGGCTCAGGTTAAAAGGGGGTTATAGGCTGCCGGCCAAAACAGTGACAGCATTGCTGAATTCAGGGATTCAGAAACTCTAGCTGTCCCAAGGATTCTGTGGAGGTGCCATTAATTACATTCCCTGTACTCTATTATTGAGGGTATCTAAATTCAGTTCTTTCATGTGGACCAAAACAAGTATGAAATTTAATCATAGAACTTGTTAACTTATGTTTTTTAAAGAATTATTTAGCATTAGGGTAGAGTGACAAGAGAAAATTGGGACAACCATAACTGAAAAACAATAAAATAAAATAATTATGTTTAAAAAAAGAAACAATGTATAACATTAATTAAAAGATCATGGAAGAGTATTACCATCATAGTCAAACAAAATCAGAAATGAACATGATCACATGTTTTGCACCAAATCGCTCATAAATTTGGATGGAAGATGATTTATACAGATTTTGTGGGTTATAGTGGACCCAATAATAATTCTTAATGATGTTTGAGCTATAGTTTATAGGAGTAATAATAATAGAATGAAAAGAAATCAGAAGGAAATAACTTCCTAATAATATATTATATATGTGACATAGTCACATATATAATAGTTCACAGTAGGGGCTTAAATTGTCATTTTTTACTTCATCCATTTTTATACAAGGTCTTGCAACTGATAAGCAGCTCTTGAGGGCTTCATGATTTGAAAAGCACATTTAGATGAGTCTGTGTTACTCATAATAATGATGCCATTCATTGTCATGTGTGATTTTCTGAGTAGTAAAGGTCATTGCTTTTGAAAGCATCATACTTTTTGTAAAACTCCTCATGACAAAAGTTCTTCAGGATTTTTTTCCCCTGCAACAATATATCAGTACAGTAAACTCTGACAGGTTTGAAAGTGAAGTTTCATTTTGTGGAGCTTTTAAGCTGTCTCCAATGTGTAACTTGGGGACATTTCAATCAGCATTTACATTTTAAAAATTCTTACATTCTAAGAAAATATTTTGCCTTTATATTTATGGAGTACCCAGATAGTGTTACTTTCTATTTAAAGCAATATTTAAAAAGATAATTGTAAAAAAAGTTTGCCTTGTGAATCAACACTTACCTTTGTGATCTTTATCTAAGATATTCAGAAAAGTCAATGTTGAATTTGTTATTATTAAAATCAAGTAGACACTTTTCCACAAGGTTACATCTGTTTACACTGTTTTATTATCTGTTGAATGGTATAATATAAAGTCTTTTTATTGCAGCTTAGCTAAAAAAGTACCATGCCTGTGATAGAGCTGTCAATCAGCATTTAGTCATACAGTATCTATTTCTATCCCTGTTCTTCTTAGCACAGAAGGGCTATTATAGTCTACATTACTGCATAGCTACTTTGGATATAGATATCCTTGAGGGGCAGGATTTATTTTGAAAGAAGATACTCAACATAACATGACATATCATTTAGACATCCTTAAAAGTACACACTCAGGTATTTCAAAGCAAACTATACCAAAGGCTAATTTTAAACATTTAATTTAACATTTTACTAATGCATTTCACTCTTTTCTTACTTTAATAGTACTGCAAAAGACCAAATGGGGTCATGTGACTCTTTGTAATTGCAAGTGTCTTTTTAAAGTGATCCCTGTGCAAATCTTCATCGCATCATCACCTGTGAAGGACTAGCTTTTGTAAGACATTATGCATGTCAAAATTAGTAAGAGGGAACCATTTAAAGCCAAATAAATAGAAAGATAGTGCTGAAATGAATTTATAAACACCTGAAAAGTGAAACTTTTCCAGATGTCCAACGATATATATTTCCAAGTACACCAGTATATATGGAATAAAACTAAAAATTAACAAGACTGATTACAAACCACAAACATGAAAATCAGTCATGCAGCTGTATACCATACTGGATGTGCTTCCAGATGTGATGATAAAAATGGATACAACCTTTTAAAGCATGAGCTTTGGGTATACTGTGCATGTGGCACTCATTAGCTGAGAAATGGATGTTAATCTTTATGACAGTCGATCGCTGTGTTGCATTCCTATGAAGAGCTTATCAGCTGGTCTGACCAGATCATCAAGAGCATCATGACTTAATTTGCAGGAGGATTATTTCCCCTTCCCCTGCAATTTCATGGACTTCATATGCACAAGAAAGTTTTTCAAAAGAAATGACTGAAACATTTAAACTTCCCTATTCCTGCCCAGTCAGGTGACTCAGTTCGTTGAGTATCATCCAGTACACCCAAAAAGTTGTGGATTTGATCCTCAGTTGGGGTGTTTTTGGGAGGCAACAAATGTTTCTCTTTCACATAGATATTTCCCGCTATCTCTTTCTCTTTCTCTCTCTTTCTCTCTAGAATCAATAAACATACCTTGGGTGAGGATTAAATAAATAGCCTTCCCTATGCCCCATAGTTTTGCAGTAAATAGGTAATGACAAAAAGAGATTTAGGTTCACAGATTCCATTTAGAATGCCTCAAGATTGAGTATCTAAATTCTCATGTTCATGGTTGAGACATTAACCTCATTTTCCTAACTAATTTGATTTCCATTGAATAGTTAAAGATGGTCATGTAAGAAAATATTTAGTCTTTTAAAAAAACAGACGTTTTCCCTTTATAGCATATAAATATTATCTTCAGTAAATAATACTTACAAGGGAAATATCATATCATAGCTCAGGAAGAATCAGTAGCATCTCTAGGGGTCTAACAAATATTACTTCTCATAGGAAAGCTATTATATTATTGTGTTTGCCTACATACTCATGGTATTACCATCAGGAAACTTGTGCTTGAGTTAATTATGAAAGTTGTGATAGAATACCAGACCTACCCCTATGAAACTGAGAGCTTGGCATGCTAGACATAACGTAGGAAGAGGTAATTCAAACTTCTCATGTAACTCTGTCAGCACACATTAACCTAGTCAACAATAACTTCTTAGGCAATTTTAGGTGGAGACAACTATTGTGCCAATATTTTCTCTCTGGTGTCCTCTAGGGTGGAAGATACCAGTAAACTGCATTTGTATTCTCATAATAGCAGTTAGATAGAAATTGAAGATGCTCTCTTCAGAAAGAGACTGAACCAGCTCTATTTTTGGTAAAAATCTAGAGTATCATGAACACTTAATTAATGAGTTTATGAAAGTAAGTAAATCACTTCCGTTCAGAGTCTCAATGCTTTGGGCGCAGGTTTAACTCATTCAGTCCAGTATGGAGCTATTTAATGTCCAAAAATTTTGTACTATGCCTTTTTGGTTCTCTGGATTAAGAATTTTTTGAAAATGTCTGACACTTCCATGAACAAAGTCATGAACAATATCTAGATCATTCAATATTAATGAAACATCCTCAATTTCATAAATAGTAAGGTGTTACTTTTAATTAATCTATGAAGAAAGTCCAATCCCAAATTGTAAGCAGTTCACTGAAGATGGGTGGAGGAGTGGCTCATGACAGACAAAATGGAAAAACAAAAGATGAATGAGTCAGATTGTTCTTTCTTTAGAAGTGATTATATATTGAATGACTGTGATGCATAGTAGAGAGAGAGCCTTGGAGGGCAGAGAGGCAGGATGGTGGATCCTGCTGAGTAGAAGCAGGGAGAAACACCTTTAGTGACTCTAGCACAGCTTTTTCCAAAGTGTCTTCTAGAGAATACACGATTAAACACTAGATTAATTCTTAAAGATATTATTTTATAGATACTTTCGTGTGGTACTATTATTGTTTACAGACTCCAAGATATAGCAATACTCAAATTTTTTGACCCTTGAATTTTATTCAATACATATTTCTTTTTTATGTTTTAATATTTTATTCAAAAACTTCAATTTTAAGCATCTGTAAGATATTCTTCAATTCATTATTATTTTACTTTTATATTTTTCAAGGAATATTTAACAAGGTAGATACCATGTACTTTTACAACATGTATTTATATTACAGAAGCTAACATCCGGTGCATTGGGTGAAAACAGTCTGCTTTTAAGTGTATAAACTGAATACAATTTAAAAAATACTGTAATTATAATTTCAGATTTTGGGATTTGAATAGGTGGGGTTAGTGTTTTATTTTACGTTTAGCATAAATTTAACTTCAAGTGAAAGAGGACACAAAAATATGTAATGAGATTACATTTTAGCAATACGTCACTGAATAGGGAAACCAGAAAAGTTTACTACCACCAGAACAAAGAAACAAGTCTAATTTATTAGGTATACCTAGGTTTTATTTTCCTTCAGATAATTTACCTGGGAAAATTTCACTTTCACAAATCAGCTCTTACAAACAAAGCAGCTAATATTTCTAAAAATAAAATCTAGTATCTAGAGTCTCAAAACTCACAAAACCAAATGGAAATGTTTGGTCAAGTCAACTTCACAACACAGGGAATAATCTATACCTAATTTCAGTTGGTAAATTCCAATTCTAAATATAACCAGGGACTACCACTATTATTCTCAACTGTGTTGACAATAGTTTTGTTGTCGAATTGTACAGGATACCATTTTATTTTTGTAACTTTTTATACTATCAGCGAACACAACTGGACAACTATAAAGGTTTGGATTAACTTAATATTTCAAAAATGTCAAAGCTTCATTATACAGTATTTCCTCACTTATCGCGGGTATTACAGTCTAGATGCCCCTGCGATAGGTGAAAATCGATGAAGTAGGAACCTTACATTTATTTTAGTATTTATATATATATTTTAAGGCTTTATAAACCCTTCCCCCACACTTATAAACTGTTCCCAGTCCATTATTAACCTTTTCCACACTTTTATAAACACTACTTATGTTCTTAAACATACTCTACACTCTTAAACCTATGTAACTTTAACAACATATGTATACAGTACTGTAAAACCCCACGATATAGCAAAATATCCGCGATAAATAATTAAATATAATATCTTTAAAAATTCTGCGATACAGTGAGGCCACAATAAGTGAACTGCGATATAGAGAGGGACTACTGTAATCACCGAAATGTAATTTCTTCCACATGCTAGAATAAGAAAGTCTGAAAACATGCTTAACATTATTATAACAGACAAAAAAATTTGCTAAATAATCATTACTAAAAGTTTTTCAGTTGTATGTACAAGTATGTAATTCAATTCAAATACCAGTGGAAATATTACAATGTTAACTCCAATTCTCTATCACACTTCTTGTGATAAAGGACAAAAGCTAAATGCAGAAAGTAAGATCTAGATATCTATCAAACTTTTCTGGAAGGCTGTTTTATATGGTTTCAAAATAGCCTAAATTAGCCATATTATAATGTGAATTCTTACCACAATGCCATATAAACTTAAAGTATATTGATTAACTTAGTGATCTTTAATTCTCTTCTATGGAATAAACCTATTTTAGAGGCTTGGCACAATATTACCAAGAAATTTAAACAAAAAGCTCAAGTCCAGATGTATAACTAAGAAATATTTTCTATATATAACAAAATCACCAATTTAAATTATAAATAGCTTCCATTAATTATGACCACTCAAAAATTCAAACAAAATAAATTAAAAACAGATATGGCAGAAAGTGCTCTGAAGCCATGTTCACAATACAGAGATAAGTGATGGCATTAAGCTAGCAAAAATTCAAATGGGCATATATGTAAATATTTGTATGCAAACTTTCATGAGTAAGATATAGAAAATGATTCATTTCAATAATTTTATGTACAGTTTGTATATAATTTAAAACAAGTAAAACTGAAAATTTTCTATGGAAAAGCCACAATAAAGCCAAATAAAATAACAGTCTTACAAACTGGTCTCTCTTAGGAGAATAATGTTATTCTAAGAAATGCCCTCTTCTTGATCAATCATTTCTGTTTTAACTGAAAAGACATGTGCCAGCATATGTTTTGGAATTTCTGAACCTCTGGCTTTCAAGGCATAACAAGCATTCTCCACTTTGGCCAGACTTTGTTTCAAGGTCTACAGCTACTTAGAAACCTCATAAGGTCCTGTGCTGCCAATGAATGGAAACCCATCATAAATCTGACATAAAACCTGGCTCACTTCAAGGGGGATGTCAATGTCCGCATTCCACATTCTGCTGATACACATCCACGTTAACTCTTCAGTTACAGCAGCCACTCCCAGAAGGTGATCAACAGGTGTGATTTTCGGTCTCCAGGAATCAAAATGCTTATCCCAAGCATCAGATGAGGGGGTCTTATTTTCTTTCCTAGTGTCTTATGTTGTAAATACTAATTGTTTATTAATTTCCTCCAGACTGATAAGTGATTGTGTTTTGGTAAAGTGTCGTTCTGTAATAAAATCGCTATGGAATTGATGCATGTATTCTCCTAAGGGCTCCTGGGATACTTGCAATATCTTTCGTCTGACACCATTTAATTTAATTTCTGATTCAGTCCATATTTCTTCCATATCAGGAGTCCTTGTAATCCTATGGAGCAGGAAAACTGTCCTTTTACTTTCTGCAGCTATAACCGAAGTTTTACAAGTCAGTCCTAGTTGTCATGTCTTGCATAAAGGTCCTACTGAAATGATTTGAAGGCCAGCATCACAGGTGAAGATGAATTAACATCCTTCCTGTCTCTTCTCTGGGTATGTGTGAGAGTGTCATGCTTCCTTTTCCCGAACCCTCTTGATCCTTCTTTGTTGCTCATGTTGTGTCAGCCTGCGGTGAGGTGAGTGGACGCTATGGGCCTCTGAGCTGGAGGAGTGGTGAGTGGAGGCGGGAGTGCCTCCTGAGGCGCCCTTTCCATCCCGCCCCCGTGCACGCACCGGGAGACCTTAGCCATGCCAGCAGTCCCTCAAGCCAAGAAATATTTCTTGATACAAGTCTTCTATATAAAGTTCACCTTGGGTGAAGTGATTAAGAAGTACAATTTAGTAGTTACAAAGTAGTCATGGGGATGTAAAGTAAAATGGGAATATAGATATTATATTAACTATAGATGGTGCCATATGGGTACTTGAAATATCCTGGAGATAACTTTTTGTTTTGTTTTTAATTTTGGTTGAGTTTAAATTATTTTTCTTGGATGTTTTGGGGAGATAACTTTGTAAAGTGTATGGTCATCTAACCATTACGCTCGCCACTTGAAACTCATACAGGATAATATTGAATGTAAACCATGATTAAAAGTAAAATTAAAAAAATTCACATTGGGAAATAAAGTTCTACTTACCTTAATTAGGAGATTCAAGGCTGAAGGCCAGAAAAAAAAAAAAAAAGAAAGAAAACCACTTACACTCAATTTCATAAGCTATACTAGAGTTCTAAGCTAGGGTAGGGATGCTGGGAAAAAGTGATAAAGATTCCAGAGATATTTTAAGGGGTAGAATGAATAGACTTTGGAGATTAATTAGCAAGATATTCATATGGCAGTGTTTAGCAGGCACAGAGAAATGCAGGACTCTAAGCGAAACTTGGGAGTCATTCACATAGAAATAAATACACGATGATGCCAGGCTTGATGAAGTTGCAATGAGAATCTGTGTAGGGTGAGAAGAGAGGAGAATTCTATCTTCAACTTTTGAAAGTCTGCCTACTTGGAAGGACCAAACAAAGGGAAAATGTAAAAATGAGTAGAGTAAAATATGTATATAATGAAGAATTGGGGTAATGGGAACTAATGTTAAGGGAGAGTTTCAAGTTTCAATTTGATTGGTATGGGATAGGAGAAAGACTAAAAAGATGTCATGAGTTTAAGAAGGTGGGCATTAGCATTGTTTAAAATAGGATCTGGCTGGCAAAGCTTCAAGGAGTGAAAGAGAGATAATGAATACAAACTATTTTTTTCAGAGTAAATAAAAATTCCTGAGGAAAACACCGGGTTGGTTGAAAAATAAGTTCTCATTGTTGTTGTCTCTTTTTGTTTTTATTTCTTTTTTTTATTTTGGTGGCAAGACTTTACTGGGTTTATATGCTAAGAAGAAGCCTTTGAGAAGCTTGGGGTTACTGAAGATGTAGAATAGATGTAAAAAACAATGTCATTAAAGTTCTGATTGAGAATTGATTATGATTTCTATGTTAGTGAAAGCAATTTTTGTATGTAAATTAATTATTGGACTGGATATCTGTTACATGCAAGGAAATAAAAATGTAGCTCTGAAAAACCATTTTTTTTAAATTTAAAAGTTAACTAAGCCCTTTCTAATTTCTAAATATTTACATGGGCAACCAATAGAACCTACTCACTCATAATATGAAAACAGAGAAGGAGATTTTAAAAGCTCCACGGCAAGAGAAAGATAGTAGGTCACATAGAAGACACCACAAACTTCTGCCTACTTAATCAGCTATAATATTTTGAGCATTTATATGTAAGTACCCTGATACATGATGTAAAAGATATTATTATAAAACAGGACCCATATTCAAAGATCTTATAATTAACATGATGCGACAATTCAGACCAAAAAATATATATATACTACCATTATGAATCTGGCACTTAGCAGAATGTCAGCCTCTACTTTTTGGAACATAGCTTTGAATCAACAGGTGGCTATATATATATATATATATATATATATGAAAAAATATCTGCTACAAAGCCCAAGTATTTTACTTCATAAAAAGAATCTTGGATCTTGTTAATTTTATTATGTATTATTATTTTGCCAAGAAGTTTGTGTTATTAGACTTCTTCATTACTATGAGTACATAAAATTTAGAATTTTAAAATTTAGATAAATTGTGGCTCAGGCTTTACTCCTGGAGAGTATTTCTTTCTAATTCTGGCAGACAGGGTAGAGGCAGATTGCCCTAATCCAATTTAATTACTGACCTCTCAATCCCGTGAGACGGTTTCTTGGTCTAAGACTAGAGGAAGAACCTCACACTCCAATTAGGAGTTAGCTTATTTATGGCTTGGTATCAGTTTTGTGAGAGTTAGTTTATTTCTCATATGTTCTTAATTCTTAGTATAAACCTTCAGAATTGCAACTGGAATACTAGATAAGCATTCTTTCTCCTTGGTGGACTTCAAACTCCAGTACTTAAGGACTTAGATAAACCAACCTATAACACCAAAAAAGCCCCAAGTTAGATATAAAGAAAATGTTTGTTCTCTGAAAACAGTAGATAAAGGAGTTGTTATAAGAAAGTTTGTACCTGAGAGCATGTGATTATGAAAAACATGTGATTTGGATAAGTATCTGAGTCATATTTACATAAAGAAAATGAAAATATTACAAGTAACAATAATATAAAAGAGTTCTGAGGGAAGATGGTCCCTTATATGAGGTATATAGCATAGTACAAGCTGGTCGAGTAAGAAACATCTGAAGTTTACATTTTCTTGAATGCTCTTATTTTTGAGAAAGAAAAGGATCACTTTAATATTTCAAAACATTATGTCTATAAATCTTTGAGGTACAAATTACTAAACAGTAGTTGAAATCTTAGGCTTTATCTTTTTTCAATGATCAGTCAAATTTGGCACATTCTCTAATTTTCATTTCTGCTCTGACATGAATATAAGACTGGCATACTAAAGTTAATTTCATTCAGTTTAATTGTTTTCTGATTTTTGACTCATTATTTGAGTTGACTAAGTCAAAATGTTAGAAGTGGACAGGGAATTCTGCTAAGTGAAACTTTGAAAGCATGCCGAAATGGAGAGCCAGAATTGACTGAGGTTAAATTTGACTCCACTTATTTTCATATATTTGGAAAGTCATATAAAGATTTAGTTTCTATTTTTCTTGAATCTAGTTTCCTTACTATTTGGCACAGGGAGGCAGACATCATGTGTCAGACTGACTAATACCTGACCAGAGGCAGATATGTGGGTGCTCACGATGGAGAACGCTCCACCAACATATAAATGTGCGCCTGTTACTAAAGAATATAAATGAGACTTCCAAACCCCTGACCAGTTCCTAGATTTTCTCTTGTGTCTATGTTCATGAGTTATAAGAAAGCAAAGTAACATATTTATGATTATGTAATTAATGAGTTAACAAGTGAATTTTCAGTATAACTGCAAAACAACTGAGGGATAACTGCATAAGACAATTCATAAATGTAACTCGTTGTTGTAGGCATAACAATAGTCTTCATGTCCAATTTGATTGTATTATTGGATTGGAATAAAATGCTGTTTAATAATTAGAGTAATGATTAAAAGTACTTCCTGATGAAGAAATCTATAACCCATGGCAAATTATTTCTAAATGTATTCAGAACTACATAAGATAGTTTGCTAGGATCTGGTGGAATAACTTAAAGTATTGCCTTAGTGATGCTTGTAAAATGGGATGCTAACCTAAAATAAATGCAGCATCCATGTATTTAAAATAATTTTTCTTTGGGTTAATCTTCAACTATTTCTAAAGACAAGTGATTGTGTGTGTGTGTGTGTGTGTGCGTGTGTGTGTATGTTTTAGCTTATACAGATGGGGAATAGTTGAACAAGAGTAAAAGTTTATGTAAAACTATGATTTCCATTGATAAATAAGAAACTGTAAATGCACAAGTTTGGAGTAGCTTTTCACAAATTGGCTCTAATAATTCATATGAATACTCTGGTGCTAATGCTATTGGTATTCTTATGACTAATACTGGTGTTACAAATTTATCCAAGTTCTTATATATTCCTGCTCTTGTGCTTTACCCCATAGAACAGAAGTAACTTTTTCTTTTCTGAAATATTTATCTTTAGATTGGTCATGCCTATCACATGAAGTGTTGCTCATATGAGAATCATGGTATCCATTCGCTTCAAAACCTCCTGTTTTATCTTACTTGCGATGGGTAACACAGTATGGAATCTGTGCAAACAAAATCTCTAGAAACCAGATTCTACCTGATGCTAATAATGCTTCCCCTAGGGTATAGTGAGAAGGGTCTCAATTCTCCTCCTCTCCAAGTTCTAACTAGACACAGGAAGCTGTTAAGCCACCCGCGATGGAGTTTCATAAAAGCCACTTCACTTTAGGTGTAACAAAGCTCCTTCCAGAAAGCAAACCACAAACTATTCAGATTGTAGAATTGCCCAAACATCAGGGTCTCTGCTTTTACACAGCACAAAATTGCGGAATAGCACCAGAGGCTCCTTAACACACTAACAACTCTATACAGAAACAAATCTTAGAGTTTCTGATTGAAGCAAAAGCTGAATTGTCATTTCAATTTTCCCTCAAGAAAATTATCCAATTAATCTGAATAGATAGTTTTTGGGGAAAAATCTTGTGTTATTCAAATAATTGCTAGGAAAGATGAATGGAGTGTTTAAAACATTTACTAAAGCTGATGCATTTAAAAACTTACTTCTCAGGCTATTCAGGTCAGGAAATTCTTACAAAGGGTATTTCTCAGGCTTTTTCTTAATACTTAACTGGTGCTCACTGAAGCCACACAAATCAGTTAGAGCCAGCAATCCCAAAATTCAACACCAAAAAAACAAACAGTCCAATTAAAAAATGGGGAAAGAGCTGAATAGACACTTCTCCAGAGAGGACATACACATGGCCAATGACATATAAAAAGATTCTCAGGGTCGCTTATCAGAGAAATGCAAATTAAAACCACAATGAGATATTACCTCACACCTGTTAGAATAGCTACCATGCATAAATGAACAAAAGACAAGTGCTGGTGAGGTTGTGGAGAAAATGGAACCCTTGTGTAGTGTTGGTAGAAATGCAGACTGGTGCAGCCGCTGTGGAAAGCAGTATGTGGTTACTTCAAAAAATTAAAAATGAAACTACCTTATGGCCCAGCAATTCCACCTCTAGGAATTTATCCTAAGAAACTCAAAACAGTAATTCAAAAAAATATATGTACCCCTACATACATTGTAGAATTGTTTATAACAGCCAAGAATTAGAAGAAGCACAAGTGTCCATAAGTAGATGAGTAGACAAAAGAGCTATGGTAGATTCACACAATGAAATACTACTCAACCATAAAAGAGAAAGAAATCTTATTTTTTGCAACAGCATGAATGTACCTGGAGAGCATTATGCTAAGTGAAATAAGCCAGTCAGAGAAAGACAAGCGCTATATGATTTCACTCACATTTGGAATATAATGAACAAAATAAACTAACAAAATAGAAACAGACTCATAGAGAACAGACTGAAAGATGTAAGAGGAGAGGGGATTTGCAGGGCTGAGTGAAAAGGGTGAAGAAATTGGCAAAAAAAAAAAAAAAAATCTCATAGTCACAGACAACAGTTGGGTGATTACCAGAGGAAAAGGAGTGGGGGAGTAGAAGAGGGTTTAGGTGGATAAATAGTGATGGAAGGAGACTTGACTTAGGGTGGTGAACATACAGTAAAGTTCGAATGACGTGTTATAGAATTATACCTCTGAAAGCTATATAACTATATTAACCAATGTCACCCCAATAAATTCAATAAAAAAATAAAAAACAAAACAAAAGGAAAAAATCCCGAGAGATGATTGTTAAGGAAGTCATGCAATCTGCCCCAATTAGGCTTTTTTCCACTTAATTAGACTTTAGTTAATTTCATTGTGTCAACATAAATTTCATTTCTCTAAAATTCCTTAGTTCTTGTCAAGTCCCTTTCAGGAAGGACAAAAGCTAAATGATAACCAGCATGACTTAAGTCAGCAGCACAGATACCTTCTGAAGATTAGGGATTCAGAATAGTCATATAAGCAAGGAAGCAAGCCAGTACTGCACCTTTATTAATAAAGAACGAAAGAAAAATGGATAGATCAGATTACAGCAGCACTTTCTATGGGAGCTTTTACAGCATGTTGAAAAATATCTAATATCCTCACACATCCCCTTCAGTTCAGCGACCATTTACCTCCCTTCCTGAGAAATCAAGTGCTTAGTTGGTATCAGTTGCACACTCATCTCCTTGCTTGGGTCAGGTATATATACCTTTTAAGTAAGGCAAAAAAAGTAAAAATATTATTGTACAGAGAACATACATATGAATCATCGTTTGCTTTGACACATAAAAATTGCATGGGTCATAATATGAAATTTAATATGCAGTTGGCATAATACATACTCCATGATCCCATCTAGTTTTTCTTTGTCATTCAGTTTATATCCAACACTTGACAATTGATACTAACATTTTAGAAAAAAAGGGCTGCCTACTTTTGACTTCTAGGATCTGTTCTACTTGCAAGATTCTTTTATGTTCTACTTTGAGATATTTATTTGTTTAAAGTATATAAGTAACGAAATGACATTAAGTTTGTATTAAGATATCTGCAGTTATTTATAGAGTTAGAAAAGCTAAGTTGTAAATTATCCGATTGTGAAATTATAAACATATGTGTAACACTACATTTCAATCAGGGTATTAACAATACTACACACACAAAATGAATAAAAGACAAAAGATATTTCTAAAATATTTTAGTAGAACTTACTTCTATTACTGAGCAAAAAGGATAAATGTTAAATCATAAAAAGGTTTCATTAATGGGAATTGGAAAATAAGATTAAAAAGAAAAGATATACAATTTAATATATTACATATTATATCTTTTATATTGTACAAAGCAAGTAACCAATAATCACACCATTGTACCTGAAAACAAAACAAAACAAAACTTGTGCATTTTATTTGAAAAACTCAAGTGATAAGATGAGACAGTTTTGCTTAAGGTGATGTACTTTGACCAGAGTAGCAAACCTGTCTTTTGCCTTGTGGCTCCAATAAACAAAACCATCCTGCTTCCTATGGTTGACATACCTATGTCTGTCAGTGCCCTTCTCCTGGACAGCTGCCATGGGAATCAAAAGTCCTGATCAACTAAAATTGCTTTGTTGATACCATGTGACTCTAGAGCAATTGAGAGGTAAATGACTGGTTATAACAACTATTTTCTAATGATATTAAAATGAAAAGGAATTAGAGGTGGTTTTTCATTTAAGAGCCTTTTTTTTTTTCTGGATCAGATACAGTAAACAAGAATTCAACACATGCAGAAATATGCAATTTAAAATTTTATGTTGCATTTCGTTGAAATGTTAACTGAATAACATTGCTTTGGTACATATGTTATATTCATGTCAATATGTTTCATATGCTAAAAAGATCTGTGCAAGAGCGCCTAGCCTTCCCTGTTTACAAAAGAATTAAACAGCTGTGTAAGTTGATAGAAGCAGAGAGGAATTTAATTTAAAAGTTCTAGAACCATTTCAGATTACCCAATCACACTTACCTAATAAATTTTGTGGTTTAATACCGAAAATAAAATATGAGGATAATATTCACTAGATGATCCAATTGAGAAAGAAGAGCCATTTAGCTGAACTGCATGCCAGAGGGCTCTTTGCCTTTCTTTACTTTTTTTAAAAGCTATATTTAATAAGCTATGTTAAATTTCTTCATTAGGTTCTTTTTTTTTGACTCCACAATAGGTTAAACTCATTCATCATCATCATCATCATCATCATCATCATCATCATCATGTTATAATGAAAGCTATAAAATGAGTATTTGACTACAAAAATAATCCCGAGGCTTTCTCTAATGCTACATATTCCAGCCCAAATTCTCAAATCAGTTGCAAGATTTAAGACTGTATGAATAGCAGTCACAATGGAGAAACAGCTAGGAATATGTTTAGATAATTCCCTGGTAATGTCTTATAGAAGTTATTTTGAATGGTGCCAAATCTAAATTTGGCAGTATACTATCCTAAATTTTTCATTGCCATATTTTCCTTATTTAGAAACAATACACCTCTTTCTTATCTTCCACTCTCATCCTAGGAAATTTATTTTGTCAATATCTTAGCAAAATAATTCACAGCAGAAAGGAAATTTATCAACTGTTTTTCTATAATGATTTTTTTAAGTGTTTTATTGTACTATCAGAAAGATGACATTTAACAATATATGTTTGTGCCTGAATATTGCAAGAATAAAATTATTTGCATTGTAAATCATATTGAATTTTCAGCAATTTACCTCATAGTTTATGTTCTATTCATATTATAAGCATTATTGTTTATACTGAATAGTCAAAGAAATATTAGACAATTACCTTTTTCATAAGTACTCTTGAATATGCAAAATGTATACTGCTATGTGAAAAGTGTCTTCATAAATAAAACCTACTCAGACATATTGAAGGGAAGAAGGAGAAGCTCATATCTTTTAATCTGAATAGCCATCTCTTTTTTTATAATTCCATAATATAGGATTTCCAGCTGTTAAGTCTTTTATTTGAGGTGATCTTGGAAATGGAGTGTTTGGGATTTTTAGTTTACCTCGATACAAGCCAACCCAGTCCTGCTTAGAATACTTCAGATTTATATCTGCGAGCTTAATTACTAGATTCTTGAATAAAAGTTGTGTTATCCAATTCTAAAAAATAATGACAAGATAATTCTAAATAGAACTTCATTTGATTTTATTAATAATATATTCTGGAAATTACCCATTTTACTATAAAGTTTGGGTTAGGGTAAATAAAAATTGAAGAATTTAATGAGTGTTATTAATGAAATAGAAACATTCTACATTGTTGTTCATTGTCAAATATTGAGAAACTAATGTATTAGTACCATTATGATATACATATATGGATGGTGCTTCTTGTTGTGTTTATATTTATAAATATTATCCCAAAATATGAATCATATAGTTTGTTCCAAAGTTTTAAAACATGAATTGGTAATAGTACAGATACATTTTCATTTTATTTACAGTAATGAGTTTCATTCTATAAATAAAACTGATAGAAAATAACATCACTTTTAAACACATGAATGAAAATATTGCCACATACAGTTATTGGGGCTTGTTCTGAAAATAAATTGTTTCAATGATGGGGAGAAATCTCCAATGAGGAAATCATGAGGTGAAAACCAACAACACTCATATACAACAATAAAAAACCTTTCAAGCATGAAGAAATTGTAATATATATGGGAATTGTAGGTGCATAAGATAAAACATTCAGAAGCCAGTACACTTTTTCATGCTGTCAGAGTATTCAACGGTACATATGAGCTGTCGTACTTCAGTCAGCAACATCTATAAAAGCTTAGCATTTTACAAAACAACTTCCCTATAGAAACAATTCAACTTCATACTAACAGACATTATGGATACTAACAGATAAAGTAAAATAGTAGTTGCCAGGTTTTGCATCTTTACTATCCTTCTTCTACCTCTTTTTTGATGAGGGTCTGGTAGCCTATGGTGCCAACATCCTTTTCCTTTTGCTAAGTTAGAGAGAGGGTGATGGAGAGGTAGAGGGAGTCAGAAAAGTCAAGAAGTACTAAAGGGCAAATGGGTGTGTAGTTCTCAGAATTCTATTTATCATTTTGTCTTCTACTATCTTTGAGATTTACTATAAGTCTATCTGGGAAAAGAGAAGCAGAAAAAAAAACTATTGAGAAACTCATCATGTTATGCCATCACAGGACAGACACTCCAGAACCACCTTTTATATAAAACATTAATACAGATGTCATGGTTCACATACGAAGTAAAAAGAATCTATGAATTTATTAAGTAAAAGAAAGCTTTATCAATTTGACTATTGTTACCTCCTTCACCCCTCCCAAAAACATTTTGATAGACAAGATTTTGATTTTCCTGATGCTTAGAGTTAATTCTCTTATGCAACTCTTAATTCAAAATGAGCAAAAATATTAGTTTGGTTGAGCTACATTTATTAATTCTATAATTTTTTGTTTTTAAAAATACATTTTATTGATTATGCTATGATAGTTGTCTCAATTTTCCCCCTTTGTTCCCCTCTACCTAACACCACCCTCTCCCTCAGGCAATTCCCATGTCATTGTTCAAGTTCATGGGTCATGTGTATAAGTTCTTTGGCTACTTTATTTTCTATACAATCCACCTGTCTATTCGGTACCTACCAATTGGTACTTCTTAATTCCTGCACCTTTTCCCCCATTCTCCCCCTCCCCACTCCCAGCTGATAACCCTCCAAATGATCCCCATACCTATGATTCTGTTCCTGTTCTGGTTGTTTGCTTAGTTTCTTTTTGTTTTTATTTTTTAGGTTCAGTAGTTGATAGCTGTGAATTTATTGCCATTTTAATGTTCATATGTTTAATCTTCTTTTTCTAATATAATTCCCTTTAACATTTAATATAATAATGGCTTGGAGATGATGAACTCCTTTAGCTTTACCTTGTCTGGGAAGCACTTTACCTGTCCTCCCATTCCAAATGATAGCTTTGCTAGATAGAGCAATCTTGGTTGTAGGTTCCTGCTTTGCACCACTTTGAATACTTCTTGCCAGCCCCTTCCTCCCTGCAAAGTTTCTTTTGGGAAATTAGTTGATAATATTATGGGTACTCCTTTGTAGGTAACTCTCTTCTTTTCTGTTGCTGCTTTTAATATTCTTTCTTTATCTTTAACCTTTAGCATTTAAATTATGATTTGTCTTGGTGTGGTCCTCTTTGGGTCCAACTTGTTTGGGAATCTCTGTGCTTCTTGGTCTTGCATGTCTATTTCCTTCACCAAATTCGGGAAGTTTTTTTTCATTTTTTTTTTCAAATAAGCTTTCACTTTCTTTCAAATAAGCTTTTTCTTCCTCTTCTCCTTCTGGCACCCCTATGATTCAGATATCAATATGCTTGGAGATGTCACAGAGGCTCCTTAGTTTATCCTTTTTTTTAAATTCTTTTTTCTTCTTGCTATTCTGATTGAATGCTTTCTTCTTCCTATGTTCCAAATCATTGATTTGATTTTTGGCTTCATCCCCTCCACTGTTGGTTTCCTGTATATTTTTCTTCACTTAGTGTAGCCTTTATTTTTGCCTGGATCTTTTTTATACTGTTGAAGCACCCAGTGAGATCCTGGAGCATCCTGATCACCAGAGTTTTGACTTCTTCATCTTATAGGTTGCTTATTTCCATTTTGTTTAGTTCTTTTTCTGGAGTTTTGATCTGTTCTTTCATTTGGGCCATATTTCTTTGTCTTCTCAATTTGGCAACCTCCTTGTTTTTTAGGAAGAGCTGCTTTGACACCTGTCTTAGTAGTGTGGCCTATTGTAGAAAAGTGCACCTGTAAGTTGTATGGGGCAGAGACTTAACTAACCAACAGGATGGGGCCACCATGTCACAGCTCTGTGGCTGTGTGGGGGAGGGCTTAGAGAGAGTACAGTGCTGCTGCCTGGCCTTTGTAGTTTTGCCCTGAAGGAAGCTGTCTTCCAGCACTCACCCTGTTTCCAGTCACTTCATTTTCTCCCCATATGCCACTGGTGCCCTTCCAGCTGTTGCCCTGGTGCTGAGTTCCAGAGGTGGTGGGTTTGTGTAAGTCCTAAAACACTTGTGGGCCACTTAGAAGGAGTCTCCTGAGAATCCTGCAGTTTCTTCCACTGTCCCAACCACCACTGGTTTTTACAGCCAGAGATTATAAGGATTTATCTTCATGGCATTGGAACCCTGGCCTGGATGGTCTGGTGTGGGGTTGGTATTCCTCACTTCTGAGGTTTCTCTCCCAATTTTTATCCACCAAGCATAAATGTGGAACCCCCTCTCTGCACCACTCCATGTCTCTCTGTCTCTCTGCTCCTCTCTACCTCTCCATGCCTCCACTCTTTGCCCCTCCTACCCATCTGGGTAAATGTGGCTTCTTTAAATGCTTGGTTGTCTGACTTCCATATAGGTAGATTTTCTGACAAATTTAGGTGATATCTGTTTTGTAGTCTAGTTGTAATTTTTGATGTAGTTGTGTGAGGAGGCAAAGCATATTTACCTACACCTCCTTCTTCACTGGAAGTCTAATCCTTTATATTTTAGAGGAATCCTTTATATATTCTTAAAATATAATGGCATGTACACCTAAAAATTATTAACACTTCCCATTTTACCAATTATATCATCCTTCCTTCTAAGACCAGTCTTTTCATACTCATTTTAGTTTAATTTTAGTGTACCTTTATAATACTAGTATTAAAAATAAAGCATTCAGGTAAAATCACTCAACAGGAACTCCAATATATATATAAAATATTTCTCACTCTGCATTTATAGAAACCTAATACTATATTTTTCCAAGAGAAATAAGAACATTAATGTAAAAAGTCTTTCATTGAAATATATTTACTATGTGTTCCTGTGTATCTAGAAATAAGCAAGATACCATTCTTATCTTCAAGAAGCATAAAGTTTATAGGAAAGATAGATAAGAAATATAACTACTTACTATTCAAAATATGGTCTAAAGACCACATACAGTCATTATTTGAGAGCATGTTAAAACTGTACAATGCCAGGTCGTACCCCAGACCTACTGGAGCAAAACATAAATTTTCACAGAATCTTCACATGATTTGTATGCACATTAAAGTTTAAGAAACACCACTCTGATTCAAACCTGAAAAGTGTTACTGTCATAAACTTATAAGAAGCAAAGTGATGGAGAAGGTTGAAAATGGGAAAGTGTCATGATGGGATGAAAAAATTCTAGTGTCTGAACTTACTTTATTCTTCAAACAGGAGACATCACCAGTCAGGCAACTTTTACTAGCATGAAAATAAATGTTTTAAAAGAAATATTTGTTTTTGATTAACAAATCATTTGAAAATACAGTCATATTGTTGACAATATGTCAGTTTGACAGAAATATAATTATATAAATGCATATCAAAAGAAAGTTTTACTCTTTCAGTGCATTTTATTGGGGTGACACAGGTTAACAAAATTACACAGGTTTCTGGTGGACCATTCCACAACACATCATCCATATATTGTATTGTATGTTCAGCACCCCAAGTCAAATTTCTGTCTATCATCATTTATTTCCCCTAAACCATCCTCCACCTCCCTCAATCACCCCTCCCCCTAATTTTTTCTCAATCTATTTCCTTCACTCCCCTCAACCCTCTCCAACAGCTATCAGACTGCTCTCTATCTATGACTCTTGCTATTTTGTTAGTTCATTTTGTTCATTAGATTCCACATATGAGTAAAATCATATGGTACTTGTCTTTCTCTGATGGGCTTATTTCTCTCAGCATAATTATCTCCAGGTCCATCTATGCTGTGAAAGGTAAGATTTCTTTTTTTATGGATGAGTAGTATTCTATTGTGCAAGTGTACCACAGCTGTTTCATCCACTCATCTACTGATGAGGACTTGGGTTGTTTCCAAATCTTGGCTATTGTAAATAACACTGTAATTAATATAGGGGTGCATATACTTTTTGAATGGATTAAAGACTTAAATACTAGACTCAAAACCATAAAAATCCTAGAGGGAAATATAAGCAGTAAAATCTTGGACATTGTTCATAGGAATATTATTTCTGATATATCCTCAAGTAAGGGAAACAAAAGAAAAATAAGCAAATGAAACTATTTCACACTAAAAGTTTTTGCATGACAAAGGAAACCATAAAAAATGAAAAAAACCCACTAAATGTGAGAACATATTCACTGATACAATTGAAAAGGGGTTAATATCCAAAATTTATAAAGAACTTACAAAACTGAACACCAAACAAAAACAATCAATCTAATTTTAAAAAGTGGGGGCGGGGGAGACAAAACACCTGTATAGACACTTCTCCAAAAGGCAAATAGACATATGAAAAGATGCTCAATGTCACTAATCATCAGAGAGATGCAAATTAAAACCACAGTGAGCTACCCTCTCACATCTCTCAGAATGGCTATCATCACTATATCAACAAACAAGTGTTAGTGAGGTTATGGAGAAAAGGGAATCTTAGTGCACTGTTGTTGAATGAAGATTGGTGCAGCCACTGTGGAAAGCAGTATGGAATTAACTCAAAAAATTAAAAATGGGACTACCTTATGACTCAGTGATTCCACTTCTGGAAATTTATCCAGAGAAATCCAACAGTTTTACTTTTTATTTCATCCACCTTAAGTTTTGCAGAGGAATGAGTGACCATGGTGGCAGTGACAACATAGGAAGCTTTTCTGAGTCAAGATTCTAATCCAGACTACATCAGTAGAACCAGGTTACATAAAGAAGATCATTAAGAAACAGAGGCAGTTAAAATAATTTTCATGTTTTTTGCAAGGTTTTAAATAGGTATGGGAATAAGAAGGTCACAGCAATATGTTTTTATCATGTCTAATTTATGCAAATCAATACCTCAGTCATTCTCCTTCTGCCTCTTCACATTGACTTCTCCATTAGGATACTGTGAACATGTTGACTGTAACCAGGAGTCATATGAGCAATTGACTATTCTATACTTTGCCTTTACATGTTATACGGGTGTGTTTGAATGTTAGCTCTTACATATTAAAGATCAAATAAAGGATATCTTCTGGGATATTTTTTCTGAATGTGACTGTGTATACATATATGAATAAGTGACATGCAAGAATCACAGATAAGGGCTGAGAAAAACATACGTGGTATTAATCCATAATTCCATGATTAAGACACAGATACAAAAGTAAAAAAAAAACCCACAAAAAAACTGTACCTTGAATGCAAATGGAGATACTAAATTATTTTAAAATAATTCTTGTTAACATGTCATATTTACTTGGGGTATATCTCAAAAAGCAAGGGTATCTTGGGATATAATAGTTATTATCTGGAGCTAAATTAGGAAAATAAATTGTTACAAAAAAAGCTTTATATTTGGAACTTGATCCAGTTATTTTTTTAAAATTTTTAAGTGTATTTTATTGATTATATTGTTACAATAATTCCAATTTTCCCCTTTGTGCCCCTCCACCCAGCACACCCTCCCCCAGCAATCCCCACCCCCCAAGTCCATGCCCATGGGTCATACACACAAGCTCTCTCACTTCACCCTTTCATGTATTCTTCTTCTTTTAAAAAAATAAGTAAATGATTAATAATTTTAGCAATAAAAAATAACAATCCCTCCATCTCAGATTTAAGACCCTTTATAATCCTATAAAGGACAATGGGTGAAGGTCTTGAGCTCCTCTAGCTGCTTCAAGCTGGACATGGTCGTCGTCCACCTTACCTTTGGGTCCAGAAATCCCTAATAAGAGTGGGGGTGTAGATGGGAGGGTGGTCTTCCCACATGGGGAAGGATCGTGCGGACTCCAGGTGAGTTGGCTGTCCCCAGGCAATGGCGAGCTTGGTTTAACAGGCTGGCATCCTTGTTGTATTCTGGGGGCAACAGATTTGGCAACAGGGTTAAAAGACATCATTCAATCCATAACCACTAGATAACAAAAGGCAGGGATTAATTTTTCAATGTCACACATTAGGAAAAAAAAAAAGGGCTTCTTTGGAGGAAGGTGTTCCAGGCACATCTCACCTGTCCAAAACCCTTTTGCCCATTATACTTAGTTTGGGCTGAGGGAAATATTTTAGGTTCCCCCCCCGCCCCCAGACCTCTGGGCCCTTTCTGTCCAAGCCATTAGGATAGAAAAGAGAAGCCAGTTTTAAAGTGAAGCCCACAGACCACCCCATAGTTTACCAACCCAGCCACTTAGTTCAGCCAAACCATTGAGTCTCAGGAGGCAGTGCTGCAGACAGGATTAAGTGAGGCCTATACGTACAGAAAATTACTCAGGTAATGAGATCATAGGCTTATGCCCTTTAAAAACAGAAAACACATGTTAATTTATGTAACATAACCCACAAACAAGTCTCTAAATATGTAAGACTGTCTTATTTGAAAGACATCCAGTTGCAAGGCATTTGACATTCTTCTTGCCTGTGAATTAAACATCTTTGATGATACCACAGACGTAGTTTAACTTTCAAATGAAAACAAATTTTAAATGAAAAGAAACTTTAAAGACAGTTAGCTGCACTACTTTATAGTCTACCACTGAGCATTGTGATTTTCCTTGAATAACAATTTTTCTCCCTAATATTACCCTCCTTGTCATTAAAAGGACTGCATTAAGTCCATTTTTAATTTTTCCCATTCATTTGCATAAACACAACAAGAACAGCAAATGATCACTTATGATCTTTAGTTCTGCTTTGCTGGAACTTACACAACGAACATTTAGGGTGACCTTCAGTCGGCCCTTTAGGGCACAGAAGCTGGGCCACATACCTGGCATTCAGCCTTGTCTGTACACACCTGTCTTTTCCAAGTCCTTCTGGTTTTCTATTGTGCCTTAAGGTCCCTTCTAGCCATCTTTCAGGAAAACAACCTTCATTCCTTCCCTGGAAAGATTGCTGTGGACTGCACAACCAACCACGGTACCAGGCCTTTTATCTCGTGGGCTTTTATTTCCTTTGAAAGTCAATCCCAGTTCCTAAGGGCTTTTTGGTAACAACCAGAGCTCAAGCAGGTCTCCTTTAGGCATGACATTCCGGTCAACGTCTTGGTAAAAAAGAAAACCTCTATTAACAACTGGTCTTATTAGTTTTATGCAAAGAAACTTATGCCATTACTTACTTCTTTAGAATCTCAAACTCTGGAGGGATCAGGTAGGGAGAAAAATATACAGTGTGAAGGAAAATTCCTGTCCTAATATTCACTGAACTGGCATTTCCATTTTTGATATTTTCATTTTTCCCCAACTAAATTTTTTTTTCCTTTACAGTTGTCCCACTTTTTCCCCCCTCTCTTGCTTCTCTGCACCCTGTCCCCACATTCAGTCCCCACTCAGTTGTCCATGTCTGTGGGTCATTTATACATGTCCTTTGACTAGACCCTTCCACTTCTTACCCCATTCTCTCCCTCCCACCCCCCCCTTGTTACTCCTAGTCTACTCCTTGTTTACATACCTCTGGTTCAGTTTTGCTCATTTGTTTGTGTTGTTCATCAGTTTCCTGTAATAGGTGACAGCATAAGGTATTTTTCTTTTGTTGCCTGGCTTATTTCACTAAGCATAATTCTCTCTAGTTCCATCCATGTTGTTGCAAATGGTAGAAGTTCATTGTTTCCTTCTGCTACATAGTACTCCATTGTGTAAATGTACCATAGTTTTTTGATCCACTCATCTACAGATGGGCACGTAGGTTGTTTCCAGCACTTGGCTATTGTAAATAGTGCTGCTATGAACATAGGGGTGCATAGGTTTTTTTGAATGGTGTTTCAGGATTTTTTGGATATAATTCTAGCAATGGAATTGCTGGTTCAAAATGCAGTTCCATTTTCAGGTTTTTGAGGAAATTCCATACTGTTTTTCATAGTGGTTGCACCAGTTTGCATTCCCACCAGCAATGCACCAGGGTTCCCATTTATCTGCATCCTCTCCAGCACAAGCTGTTTGTTCATTTGTTGATTTGTTGATGATGGCCATTCTGACTGCTGTGAGGTAGTATCTCATTGTGGTTTTTATTTGCATCTCTCTGATGGCTAGTGATGTTGAGCATTCTTTCATATATCTATGGACCCTCTGTAGGTTCTCTTTGGAGAAGTATTTGTTCAGGTCCTTTCACCATTTTTTAATTGGGTTGTCTGTCTTCTTGGTGTTGAGTCGTATGAGTTCTTTATATATTTTGGAGAACAATCTCTTGTTTGAGGTATCATTGGCAAATATATTTTTCCATATGGTTGGTTTCCTTTTCACCTTGCTGATGTTTTCTTTAGCTGAGCAGAAACTTTTTAGTTTGATGTAGTCCCATTTGTTTATTCTTTCCTTTATTTCCCTTGCCTTAGGAGATATATCAGTGAAAATGTTGCTACATGGGATATCTGAAATTTTCCTGTCTATTTTTTCCTCTAGGACTTTTATGGTGCCATGGCTTACATTTAAATCTTTGATCCATTTTAAGTTTATTCTGGTGTATGATGTAACTTGGTGGTTTAGTTTCATTTTTTTGCATGTCCCTGTCCAGTTCTCCTAACATCATTTGTTGAAGAGGCTCTTTTCACTCCATTTGATGTTCCTTCCCTCTTTGTCAAATATTAGTTTACCATATAGACCTGGATTTATTTCTGGGCTCTCTATTCTGTTCCATTGATCTATATGTCTGTTCTTATGCCAGTACCAGACTGTTTTGATTACCATGGCCTTGTAGTATAGTTTGATATCAGGTATTGTGATTCCTCCTACTGTGTTCTTCTTCCTCAAAATTGCCGTGGCTATTCGAGATCTTTTTCGGTTCCATATAAATTTTTGAAATATTTGTTCTAGGTCTGTGAAAAATGTCACTGGTATTTTAATAGGAATTGTATTGAATCTATAAATTGCTTTGGGTAGTATGGACATTTTAATGATGTTGATTCTTCCCATCCATGAGCATGGTATACGCTTCCACTTATTTTATCTTTCTTAATTTCTTTCTTCAGTGTTATATAGTTTTTTGAGTACTGGTCTTTACCTCCTTGGTTAAGTTTATTCCTAGGTACTTTATTTTTCTTGTTGTTATGGTAAATGGGATTTTTCTTTTAGTTTCTATCTCTGAGATTTTATTGTTGGTATACAGAAATGCCTTCGATCTTTGAATATTGACTTTGTACCCTGCTATTTTGCCAAAGTCACTTATTAGGTCGAGTAGTTTTTTTGTGGAGTCTATAGGGTTTTCTATGTACACTATCATGTTATCTGCAAATAATGACAGTTTTACTTCCTCTTTTCCAATTTGGATGCCTTTTTTTTCTCTTTCTTGTCTGATTGCTGTGGCTAGAATTTCTAAGACTATGTCGAAATGGAGTGGAGAGAGTGGACATCCTTATCTTGTTGCTGACCTCAGTGGAAATGCTCTCAGTTTTTTCCCATTGAGTATGATGTTGGCTTCAGGTTTCTCATATATGGCCTTTATTGTTTTGAGGTATGCTCCCTCTATTTCCATTTTGCTGAGAGTTTTCATCATAAATGGGTGTTGTACTTTATCAAATGCTTTTTCTGCATCTATTAATATGATCATGTGGTTTTTGTCTTTCGTTTTGTTTAGGTGGTGTATTATGTTTATTGATTTATGAATATTAAACCATCCTTGCATCCCTGGATGAATCTCACTTGATTGTGGTGTATGATCCTTCTAATGTGTTGCTGGATCCCGTTTGCCAATATTTTGTTGAGGATTTTAGCATCTATGTTCATCAGCGATATTGGCCTGTAGTTTTCTTTCTTTGTGTGTCTTGACCTGGTTTTGGAATTAGGGTAATACTGGCTTCATAGAATGAGTTTGGGAGTCTTCTCTCTTCTTGGATCTTTTGGAATAGTCTGAGGAGGATAGAAGTTAGTTCTTTCCTAAATGTTTTGTAGAATTCACCTGTGAAGCCATCCAGTCGAGGGCTTTTGTGTGCTGGGATTTTTTTGATTACTGCTTCAATTTCACTAGTTGTTATTTGTCTACTCAGACTTTCTGCTTCTTCTTGATTCAGTTTTGGAAGACTATATGTTTCAGGAATTTTATCCATTTCCTCTAGGTTGTCAAATTTCTTGCCATACAGTTGTTCGTAATAATTTCTTACAATCCTTTGTATTTCTGTGGTATCGGTTGTAATTTCTCCTCTTTCGTTTCTGATTTTATTTATTTGGGTTCTTTCTCTTTTTTTCTTGATGAGCCTGGTTAAAGGCTTATCAATTTTTTATATCTTTTCAAAGAACCAGCTCCTACTTATGTTGATCTTTGAATTGTTCTTTTAGTCTCTATGTTTTTTAATTGTGCTCTGATCTTGATGATTCCCTTCCTTCTACTTGATCTGGGCTTTGCTTGTTGTTCTTCCTCTAGTTCTTGTAGCTGTGGGGTTAAATTTTTTATTAGAGATTCTTCTAGCTTTTTTAGATAGGCCTGTATTGCTATGAACTTTCCTCTCAGGACTGCTTTCTCTGTATCCCATAGGTTTTGGGTTGTTGTGTGTTCATTATCATAGGTTTCCAGAAACTTTTTGATTTCTTCCTTGGTGTCATTTTTAACCCATTCATTATTTAATAGCATGTTATTCATTCTCCATGAGTTTGAATGTTTTTGAGTTTTTTTCCTTGAGGTTGATTTCCAGTTTTAAGCCATTGTGATCTGAGAAGATGCTTGATATAATTTCAATTTTCTTGAATTTATTGAGGCTTGTTTTGTGTCCTACCATGTGGTCTATCTTTGAAAATGTCCCACGTACACTTGAGAAGAATGTATATTTTACTTCTTTGGGGTAAAATTTCTATATATATCGACCAAGTCTATTTGATCTAGAGTGTTGTTCAGTGCCTCGATATCTTTGGTGTTTCTTTGCTTCGAAGATCTGTCCATTGTTGACAATGGGGTGTTAAAGTCACCTACTATGAGTGTGTTTCTGTCTACATCTTTCTTGGAGTCTTTCAAAATTTTACTTACATATTTGGGTGCTCCTAAGTTGGGTGCATCAATTATTTTATTAATAATCACTTGATTTAGTAAGGCATAAGCATTTTTAGATTTTGAATCTCTTTAATTTTTTGTTATATTTTATTGATTATTTTATTAGAGTTGTTCCAATTTTTCCCCTTTGACCCTCTCCACCCAGCACCTCCCACTCCCTCAGGCAGTCCCTATACTATTGTTCATGTACATGAGTCATGTGTATAACTTCTTTACTCCATTTTTTATACTGTGTTTTATATCCCCAAGGCTATTCTGTAACTACCAATTGTACTTATCAATCCCCTCATCTTTTCACTTATTCATTTACACCCACCTTTCATCTAGTAACCATCAAAATGTTCTCCACATACATAATTTTATCTCTGTTATTCTTAGCTTAGTTTGATTTTTAGCCTCTATTGTTGATAGATATATATTTGTTGTCATTTCATTGTTCATAGTTTTGGTCTTCTCCTTTTTAAAAAATAAATCCCTTTAACGTTTCATATAATCATGGTATGGTGATGATGAACTCCATAGTTTTTTCTTGTCTGGGAAGCTCTTTATCTGCCATTTTATTCTAAAGTATATTTTTGCTGGATAGAGCAATCTTGGCTGTAGGTCCCTGTGTTTCATGACTTTGAATGTTTCTTGCCAATCCTTTCTAACCTACAAAGGATTATATTTTTGTTGTGAAATCAGCTGACAGTCTTATGGGAATCCCCTGTAGGAAGATCCAAGATGGAGGATGAATAAGTGGAAGCTAAACTATCCTCCTCCCAGGACCAATCTGGAATTAAAACTACATTATAGAGAAATCATCCAGAATAACCAACTGAATAGTGCCTGGAAAGAAACCTTATAACCATGGATAAAGAGAAGAAACCATTTTACCACAACATGACAGATTGACTCAACAACTGAAGGAGACAACCGCAGACAGTGAATTTCTGGTAGTCTAGAACAGGCTGCCTCAGGCCAGACTGGGACACCATCTGACATAACTAGGGACAGATTCAGAAAGAGAAGATAGTGCACCTGTACAACAACATACAAGACATGTGGGCAGAGTGACTCACAGTCAGCCGGCTGGAGGGAAGGGCCCACCAAAGAATGACCCAACAACAACAAACCCCATTTACAACCAGAGAGCCCACATATATGACATTAAGGGCATTTCAAGAACACCAGGTTCATGAGATCAAGAAGACTGCACAACTGACTCCCACAGGTCTCCTATCACAGAAGTTCACACCATGAAGGCAGAGTCAAAGCAGAGCTTACAATCTAAGAAGCAGAGGCAAATAAGAAGAATAACCTAAAATGGGGAGACAAAGAAACAACTGCCAATCAAAAGGAGAGGATAAATCTCCAGAAAGAGTGCTAAATGAAATAGAGGCAAGCAAACTATCAGATATCGTGTTCAAATTAATGGTTATAAGAATGCTCAATGAGCTCATTAAGAACTATAAAGAACTCCAGGGAAACTATAAGGAACTTACTGCAAAATACACCAGCATGAGAAAGGATGTAGAAACTATCAAGGAGGAAATGAAGAATACAATATCTGAAATGAAGAATGCATCAGAAGGAATTAAAATCAGGCTAGATGAAGCAGAGGGTTAAATCAGCCTTCAGAGGCATAGCCTCCCCTATCACCCAAGCTGCATACTCAAGCTGCACCCTATGTGTGGGTTGAGTACACTCTCCTCTTATAGTTGAAACTTGATTGCTGTTGTCAGGTCAATGGGTGGAATATACCTAGGCCAGTCAGCTGCAAGGACTGGCTGTGACCACTTACCCTCAACCCTTCATACAGGATCAGCTGTGCAGAGGAAGGGTGGTGGCACTCTGAAGTGGTCTGTAGATGTCCACTGGGTGTGCATGTTCTGGGATTTCTCAAGTGGTACAGGCCAAGATCAGCCCCCACTTGTTTTTTCCTGGGGCCACCCTGCCTGAGCTATAAAGCAATCTGAGATGGCTGCTACTTATACTGGGCTTGGAGAGTCCCAGGTAAAGCCAACTGTGAATCTAAGCTGGCTGTTGCTAGTGCTGGGCCTGGAGTCACGTAGCAAGTGGCAAGGGGGCTAAGGGCTCATTGGTGCCAGCTATTGCTTGTTTGATAGAATTGAGGAAGTTGTGAAGCATGAGCCAAGACCAGCCATTCATATGGAAAAGTTATGGTTTTAACAGTTTGGGTGGGCCTGTAATTTGGGTGGGACAGAGGTGTGGGGCTCTCCAGAATGAGCCAAACAGTGTTAAGCAGGTTGATGGAGTCTCATATATGGCAACTACCTGCCAGCTTTGTGGCTCTGTGTGGAAAGGGCTCAGAAAAGGGACAATGCCCTCCGCCTGCCTTTCTGTCTGAAAGAAAGCTGTCCCAGCTCTCACCTTGATGCCAGACACTTCAGTTTCTCCTTGTTTGTTACTGTGGCCTTTCAAGCTGCTACCCTAGTGCTAGATCTCAGAACAAGTGATCCTGACTAAGTCTGTTTGTGGGTTCCTGAAGGTGATCTGTTTGAGCCTTAGCTGTTTCTTCAACCAACTCAATCCCTGTTTGTCTTTGCTGCCAGAAGTAATGAGGACTAATCTTCCTGGCACTGGAACCCTGGCCTACGGGGCCTGTTGGGATTCCTCACTCCCAAGATCCTCCTCCTGATTTTTTTTTCCATCCACATAAATGTGGGATCAACCTGTTCTGTATCTCCACTTCTCCTACTAGTCTGGATGGAAGTGGTTACTTTAATTCCATAGTTGTCAGACTTCCATTCAACTCGATATCTGACAGTTCTGACTGATGGTTATTCTATATTTTATTTTTATTTTTATGTGGTTCTGTGAGGTGGAAAGCTGTGTTTACATTTGCTGCCATCCTGACCAGAAGAGAGCCTTTTTTATTCTTTATATATGAGGGGGAACCCCCCAAAACAGAATTTATTTATTAAAAAAATTTGTATTTATTCTTACACGTTTTAACTTAAGTCATCTTTAAGGTATTCTCCATTTGATGCAGTACACCTATCAAGAAGTTTTTTTCCACTGCTTAAAACAGTTTTTGAACTAGTCTTTTTTTCAAAAATATTTTTTTTAATTTATTTTTAGAGAGAGAGGAGAAAGGGAGAAAGAGAGGGGAGAGAAACATTTATCTGTGGTTGCCTGGACCACAACCCAGGTATATGCTCTGACTGGGAATTTAACCACGACCCTTTAGTTCACAGACCAAAGCTCAATTCATTGAGTCATACCAGCTAGGACTGAACTAGTCTTTTGATTCCTTAGTGCTTCGGCCATTTTTTGTTTCACCTTTTCCATATTAGCAAAATGTTTCCCTTTAAGGACTTTTTTCATCTAGGGAAATTAAAAAAAAAGTTGCTTGGGGCAAGAGCCAGTGAATAGGGTGGGTGGGGCATGGAAGTTATGTTGTTTTGGGGTCAAAAACTGGTGAACACTCAATGAGGTATGGGCCAGTGTGCTTGTAAATCACCCGTCATAAAATGGAAAAATGCACTGAAAGAGTCTTCAAAAAAAAAAAAAAAAAGAATCACTGAAGCTGAATGCAGCCTCTCACAATGCCAGCTGGTACACTGGTACAGATGGGCTCCTGTTGTAGAACACTCGCGTAGTGGGAGCAGCTTGTACTACATGGGGCCTGCCTTCCAAAAGATAATTCTGTTTTTTTTTTTTTTTTTTTTTTTTTTGTGTGTGTGTCCTTCTTCATATGTATCAGTTTTCAGATCTAACTATAGTTAGAATATAATTCATTGTCATAGTTTATGTTTTATATTCATTCAATTGAGGTTTTCTTCTTTGGATAAAAAAATTCAGGGGAAAATTCTTAGACATAAAAAACTGACTATAATTTTTAAAAGATATGTTTTTATATACCATATAAGGTCACCTTACAAAATGTTTGATTTTTTTCTAATACATTCTAAATGTTTCAAGTATTTCTAAATATCTAGTCTAAATAATCTTTCTGAATTGCAACCCTATTATTAGGAACTCTTTGTAGGATTATTCCAAATAGTAACTTTTGTTGTAAATATATGATTAGTTTATTCAGATTATACTAATGCTTTCAAAAAGCCTCTTCTGCATGTGCCAGTGATAAATTTGTTAAACTTAAAATATTCCTATTTATATTTAACTAAGAATTGATGCTTGGGGACTATGCAGAAAACATAATCTACTTGCAATAGTTTATAAGAAGGGGAATTTAGTTCAGAAAATTAATTGTACAGGTGATGAAATAGCTGAGAAAAATAACTGGTAACAATAGGGATAAAGTAATTTAGAGATCAACACCACCAGGGATTCGCTAATATCCTTGGACTAGAGAATCAAGTGGAGAAAACTGGAAGACTGAAGCATGGAATCAGTGAGCCTCTCAGGTTAGAAGACAGAACCAAGGTGGGCCTGGATGGTGGCAGCTGGAGTCACAGAAGTGACAATATTCTACTGGTGACACTGCTAAGAGAGGGGACAGTCTAGCTGCCTCCCTCATCCTACCCTTCATCTCTCATCTTCACCCCTATTGACTGACCCAAGTCAGAAATTAGCTAGCATGGGAGCCAAGAAAATCAGCCATCAGGGATCAGAAGGATAAGGACTCAATCTGCTAGCAAACAGGCCCAAGACCTGCAAAATTATCTTACAGGTTTTTATAAACAAATGTAAAAAGTAAAGTTTTAAAAACGATTTATGACAGTAAAGACAGGAATGTACACATTGCCCTCAAACTTAGCTCTCCTGAGAAATCTAGCACCTGCATTTTTTACTCATCAAAGAGGGCAGTGAATTGCAAAAGAAATCACAGCAGAAAGGGAATTATATTAATCAAAGCAATTTCTGGTGAAAGAAGGTATGGAAATCTCTAAGCAAGTTACAGAAAGAAAGCTACACTCTTCAAACCACTGAATTGAAAACAAAGCTTCAGATGATAACTATATGATTTGACAAAGATACCTCAAATTGCTCAGGGAAATCTCTTTCTTTGCAGTAATGTTTCAGGCTATTTAAAACAGAATTCAGTCAAGGAACTAAACAAAGATGCTAGGATTGGACATAGAAGACAGATGAATTTGGCTGTTATCCATGTACAAATGAAAGCCAAAATTATGCTGACTAAAAATGGAGCCAAGCAATGTCATATAGATTTGAAAACCATGTTGTGCCAAGGAAGATGTTAATGTTTTTCAATTTTCAGGTTTAGTGAGGATTAGAAATTGTTTGATTTTTAATCTAATATACATCCTAAATACCTCTTCAACTTTGGTGTGCCCTGTTTTCTTTTAAATTCTAGATTCGGCAGTTTGGTCTAGATTTCAAGCTTGAATGGGTGGTACAATCCAGTATTTTGGTTCATTTAGGTATATCTTATTGATTTGTATTACATGACTTATCAGTTGATATTAACTCATTGTAGTAAAGAGATTTTACAATTATTTGTAGGTCTTAGACAACCAGTTGAGCCAGTTATATCCTTGAAGGAGACACACTAGGACTTTACTAGATGTGAAGTATTAGAGGGATGTTTCCTGCTTTCTCTTTCTTGTGCCCTATGACTGAATATAAAGATCAAGAATCATTTTTTGTTTAGCATAATAATGTAGAGCAACTAGACCAAAGAAATATGTGGTTGAATCAATTGCAAGTGTGGGATTTGTGAGCATATTTTCAAACATGTTCAAAAGCTCATGTGCACATGTATATTTATACATTAGGGACTGTTAACATTTCCTAATATTTAAATCTCTGAAGTGACTATTATAACATTTTGTATCCTCAGATAAGAAATAAAGTTTAACTGGGAAAGAAATCTTTCATAAACCTTTTAAAGGTTGCCATTATTTTTGTAAATCTGCGGATGATAGCTAAAGTAATTGCAATCTTCCAAAAGATAAACCTCATAATGTTAAATGACACTTGTATATTTGTACCACTACTTTGTTCCAGAAAGGATGTCCAGAGAGTTGTTTTAAAGGTATGTAAAATGGAACAAGTAGCACGAGAAAAATTGAGTGAAATTAGATAAACACATGTGTGTGGGTGTGTGTCTGTATTTACTGTAGTTTGTTTTCATTGTTAACAGGATACAAAATAACCCTAGTAGCACCATTAAATGTTCAGGTTATATAAGGAGGTGATAATGGTAATAATATATGTCAACATATTTTATAAATATTATAGAATAGTACAACCATGAGATATTATTATAATTATTTTATTTGAGCCTTAAAACACTCAGAAGAAAGAACAATATTAAAGCCTACTGCTTTGTTTTTGATGGTTTTAAAATCAGAAAAGATGTAAAATTTTTCATAAAATAGACCTTTAAAACTTATCTTTTTCTTCAACTTCATATTATTAATGTGACTTTCTCACTATAGAAATTGTATACAATTAAAGACACTTTTAAGATATAAGAGGGTGAAGTAAGTGGAAGCTACATTAACCTCCTCCCAGGACCAATCTGGAATTATAACTAAATTGTCAAGAAATCATCCTGAACAACCAACTGAACACTAGCTGGAGAGAAGCATTATACCAAAGAGAAGTTGAAGAAACCATGTGCAAGAGGGCTAGCAGGGCTCCCATGGATGGCAGCTGAAGTTTTGGAGGGATATTTCAGTGGCTGGGAGGATGCCCCTGAGCAGTGTGGGGTCTGAACCCTAAGTGGACTCCCCAGCCTACAGCACCAGATCTGGAAAATAACCCAGGTAATATCCATCTGTGTAAAGCAGCAGGGTTTCTGCCTGCCACAGAGAGATGGCTAGAGATGCAGAGAGTCTATTAAAAGGCCTGTACACAAAATTTTGTTGCAGCCACTTACCCTGGGCTCTGGCACAGGGAGTGCAGGGTGGAATAGAGATGTTTGAAGAGAGTCTGGGGTTGGTGACTCTAAGGAGAGACCTGAAGGAACAGCCACCAGGATCTCTGTGCTGAGTCATTCCCCATACTGCAGGAGCCACCTTGCTTAGGCAGATCACAGCACTCCAAGTGGCACCAACCTGAGGGGGAGCAATAGCCCCACCTGCAGGAATTTTAGCAAACATTCTGAGAACTAACACCTATCCTTCTCAAACTATTTCATAAAATTCAAGGGCGAAGGCTCCCAAACTCAATTTATGAGGCCAGCAGTTTCTAATTTAAAAACCAGATAAAGACAATACAAAGAAAGAATGTTACAGGCCAATAACCCTGGTAAACAGAGATGCTAAAATCCTCAACAAAGTATTAGCAAGCTGAATACAGCAATGCATGAAAAAGTCATACATCAGGATTAAGTGGGATTTATTCTGGGAATGCAAGCTTGTTACAACATTAGCAAATCAATAAATGTGATTCACCAGATAAACAAAGTGAAGTATAAAAAAACATATGATCATATCAATAGATGCAGAAAAAGCCTTTGATAAAATCCAGCACCAATTTATGATAAAAATTCTCAGTAAAGCAGGATTAGAAGGAACATACCTCAACGTAATAAAAACCATGTATGAAAAATCCAGTGCCCAATCATATTCGATGGGCAACAATTACAAACATTCTCCTTAAGATTGGAAATAAGACAGAGATGTCCACTTTTACCTCTCTTATTCAACATAGTATTGGAAGTCCTAGCCACAGTAGACAAGAAGAAATAAAAGGCATCTCAATTGGAAATGAAGAAGTAAAGCTGTCATTGTTTGCAGATGACATGATACTGTACATAGAAAACCCTGAAGATTCCACCAAAAAACAATAAATGAATTCTGCAAAGTAGCAGGATACAAAATTGATACCCAGCAATCAGCTGCATTTTTATATGCCAATGATCAACTAACAGAAAGGAAAATTAAGAAAACAATACCATTTATAATTACTTCAAAAAGAATAAGATACCTAGGAATAAACCTATCTAAGGATGTAAAAGACCTGTACTTGGAAAATTATAAGACACTGAAGAAAGAAATCAAAGAAGATACAAATAAGTGGAAGCACATATTGTGTTCATGGATAAGAACAATTAACATTATTAAAATGTCCATATTATCCAAAGTAATCTATAGATTCAATGAAATTTATATCAAGATTCTAATGATGTATTTCACAGAACTATGGATCCACAAAAGGTCCTGCATAGCAACAGTGATCCTGAAAAAGAAGGACAACGTTGGAGGAATCACACTACCTAATATCAAACTATAGTATAAGGCCATAGTAATCGAAACAGCATGGTACCGGCATGAAAACAGACACACAAATCAATGGAACAGAATAGAGAACCCGGAAATAAACCCACACCTTTGTAGTCAATTAATATTTGATAGAGAAAGCAAGCACATACAATGCACTAAAGATAGTTTATTCAATAAATGATGTTGGACAGATAACATGCCAAAAAAAAAAAAAAAGAAAAAGAAACTAGACCACCTTCTTACACCACACACAAATTAAATTCAAAAGGTACTAAAGCTTAAATCTTATACATGAAACCATAAAAAATCATTGAAGAAACCATACGCAGCAAAAATCTAGGATATTGCTCATAGTAATAGTTTATTAGCTATGTCTCCCAGGCAAGGGAAACAAAAGAACAATTAACAAATGGGACTGTATCAAACTAAAAAAGTTTTTTGTACAACTAAGGAAATCATCAACAAAATAAAAAGACAACCCACAGAATGGGAGAACATATTCACTGATACACCTGGTAAGGGGCTAATATCCAAAACATAAAAAACTTATGAAACACAACAAGAGAACAAATAATCCAATTAAAATGGTCAAAGGACCTGAATAGACACTTCTCCAAAGAGGACATACAGATGGCCAATAGACATATGAAAAGATGCTCAACATCACTAATCTTCATAGAAATTCAAGTTAAAACCACAAAGAGATATCACTTCACAATGGTCAGAATGTCATCAATAAATCAATAAACAACAAGTGCTGGGAAGGATGTGGAGAAAGAGAAACCTTTTACACTGTTGATTGGAATGCAGACTGGTGCAGCCACTGTGGAAAGCAGTATAGAGATACCTCAAAAAATTAAAAATAGATTGGTCTTTGGACCCAACTATCCTACTTCTGAGAATATATGTGAAAGAACCCAAAACACTAATTTGAAAGAACATAAGCACCCCTATGACTATTGCAGTGTTATTTACAATCACCAAGATGTGGAAGCAATCAAAGTGTCCATCAATAGATGAGTGGATAAAACAACTGTGGGACATTCACACAATGGTATACTACTCAAACATAAAAAAAAAAAAAAGAAGAAGAAAATTTTACCCTTGTGACATTATGGATGGACCTGGAGAATATTATGCTAAGTGATATAAGCCAGTCAAAGAAAGACAAATTCTGTATGATTTCACTCAAATGTGGAATCCAGTGAACAAACTGAACTAACAAGGAAAATGGGGAGAGATTCATAGATGGAGAGCAGATGACAGCTAGTGATGTGGGGAGAGAAAGGGGTAGAGAGTGAGCAAAAAGGAAAAAGGACTCATGGGCATGGACAACAGTGTGGTGATTGCTGGGTGGAAGGTGTTATAAGGTGACTCAATGATAATGGAAAATAATACAATAAAGATTAAGTCAATCAATAAGTAAATCAATAAATAAAATAAAGGCACTTTGTAGTGATTGGATCCTCCAATTTTAAACCTGGAATTTATTTCAATGTCTTAAGTCACTATGGGAACCTTGTCTCCTAATCTTTGTTCCTTGTACAACTGTCAGATATAAAAACTTGATGACTCTGTAGCCCTGAATTACCTCTGATTTTCCTGCTTCTGCTTCCAGACCTCAGAATATTTCTGGTAATGTCCATGGTCCTATCTGCATGTGTTGCTCATCTTGTCCCTCATCCTGTTCTCATTTTTCTCACTTCTCACTTGCTTCAGCTTCCAGGTTTCTGCTGAATTCTGCCTTATGTCAGTTGTGTGAACATACCACTGGTGAGCTTCTTTGCAAATGGTCACTCTGTTGTCCCAGCTAGATGTGCTGCACTAATTTCTCTTACTTTTGCCCTCATCCCTCCAGGCTGTCTCAGGATTTTAATACACATTTGCCCTCATCTCCCTTGTCATCACATTATAGTTAAGACATTTTATTCTCATTTCTCTTCCTTGTTTTCTTATTATAGTCCTAAAACAGTAAGTTTTAAGTTATGAAAATAACTTAAAAACATCTTCAAAAACAAGTTCATTCATTCATTCATCATTTTCCCTGCTTTGTAAAAATAGCCACAATCCAGAAGCGTGAGAGATAATTAGTTACAATATGATGTAATATGTTTATGATGGAAGAATGTTTCAAATACTACAAGAGCCCAGAGGTACTTGGAGAGGGGGCAGGGGTGAGAATAACAACTTTTCCAGGAACATATGACATTTCACCTAGATCTCCAAGGATTTACAGGAAAGTGTGGCAAACGTCTTCAGAGGAGTGGGAAAGCTTAGAAAGTATGAAACTTGATATAAAGAGGACTAATACTTAGATGGGAACAGAGTGCCAGGCTTAGAAGACAAGTGGTAAGAAATGGCACTGGTCTTGTAGGTTGGGGCTTCTTATAGAACCCAGATGCATCTGAATTGAAAACCCATCCTCTTAACTGCTTTGCATTATTATCCCAGGAAGGCCTGCCAAATTTTATCTATAATAAATCCATAATATAGTTCAGAAACTAGTTTACTCAAAGACATAAGAGTCTGTATCATCAGATGTTATAATGCAGGCTTAGCAAACAACTATCTACAGTAACATCAGTCAGGAATTCTATGAGACTGTGATACAGCAGCTTTACGATAAATATGGAACTCTGTGAAATCTGGAGAATGAATGTTTCACTGAAATATGACTGCCCCTCAGCTCTACAGATCAATCTCATGAGAAATGCCAACTCTTTTTCTAGAAATCGTAGAAATCCAGATGTTAGTTAACAACTGGCTGTCAGTCTGTTCAATGTCTCTGTGCCTCTGATTCTATTTTGTTCATTAGTTTATATTATTCATTGAATTCTACATAAAAGTGATATCATATGGTATTTGTCTTTCATTGGCTGCTTTTTCACTTAGCATAATGTTTTCCAAGTCCTTCCAGGCTGTAAAAAAGGTAAGATTTTCTTCTTTATTATAGCCAAATAGTATTCCATTGTGTAAACATACCACAGCTCTTTATTCCTTTTATTTTTTTAAATTTCAGATTAAATGTACCGCAACATTTTTTCCTTTTTCTTTTTTTAAAGTATATTTTATTATGTTGTTAGAGTAGTTTGAGTTTTTTCTCCTTTGCTCCCCTCTGCCTAGTACCCACCTTCCCTCTAGACATCCCACCTCCCTTAGTTCATGTCCATGGATCGTGCATATACATTCTTTGGCTTCACCCTTTCCTATATTATTCTTAACTTCTCCATCTAGTTTGTATTTACCAATTATGCTTCTTAATCCCTGCACAATTTTCCCATTTCCCCCTGCCTCCTCCCAGCTGATAACTTTCCAAATGATCCCCATACCTATGATTCTGTTCCTATTCTGGTTTGCTCAGCTGGATTTTGTTCTTATTTTTTAGATTCAGTTGTTTATAGTTATGAGTTTGTTGTCATTTTAATGTTCATAATTTTGACATTTTTCTTATGTAAGTGCCTTTGACATTTCATATGATAATAAATTGGTGATGATAAGCTCCCTTAGCTTTACCTTGTCTGGGAAGCACTTTATCTGCCCTCCATTCTAAATGATAGCTTTTCTGGATAGAGTAATCTTGGTTCTAAGTCTTTGCTTTTTCATCACTTTGAATTCTTCTTGCCAGTCCCTTCTTGCCTGCAAAGTTTCTTTTGAGAAATCAGCTGATTGTCTTACAGGTATCCCTTTGTAGGTAACTCTCTGCTTTTCTCTTGCTACTTTTAAGATTCTCTCTTTATCTTTAACTTGTGGCATTTTAATTATGATGTGTCTTGGTGTGGTCCTCTTTGGGTCTAGTTTGTTTGGGACTCTCTGTGCTTCCTGTACTTGTATGTCTATTTCCTTTGCCAAATATGGGGAGTTTTCCTTCTTTATTTTCTCACAGAAGTTTTTGACTTCTTGCTCTTCCTCTTCTTCTTCTGGCATTCCTGTGGTTTGGATGTTGGCATGTTTAAAGATGTCCCAGATATTCCTAAGCATCTTCTCATTTTTTTCAGTTCTTGTTTCCTCATTCTGTACTGGTCGGCTGTTGTTTTCCTCCTTATGTTCTAAATCATTGATTTGAATCCCAGTTTCCTTCCCTTCACCATTGGTTTTGTGTGGATTTTCCTTTGTTTCATTTAGCATAGCCTTCACTTCTTCCCTTATGTGTTTGCCATACTTAACTATATCTGTCAAGCCCATGAGCATCTTTATCACCAGTGTTTTGAACTTAACATCTTTTAGGTTGGTTATTTCCTCATTTGTTAGGTTGGCTATCTCCTTGTCACTTAGTTCTCCCACTGGAACCTTGATCCATTCCCCCTTTTGGGCCATACTTCTGTCTCCTCATCTTTACAGGCTCCTGTATTTCTTTGCCTCTGTGTCTTATGTAGAGGTGTAGTTCCTGTTACGTCGAAGGGGTGGAGCCTTAGGTTTTATGATCATAAGAGGGTGACCTGTTTCACCACGTTGTGGTGCTCGCTGTATGTGGGAGAGGGGTCTGAGAGGGAACAATGTCGCTCACTCAGCAGTAGCCCTTTTTGCAGGCACTTCTCCTACTTCCCATATGGGACTGATGCCTCTCTATTTGTTGTCCTGGCTGTTGTTCCCAGACTGGTTGGGTCTACGGATGTTTTAGGACTGTGGGGGCCCTTTAAACAAGTGAACTCTGCTGCAAGACTGGCTGTTTCTTCCTCTACTCTAACCCCCACTGGTTTGCAGAGTCAGAAACAATGAGTCTTTATTTTCTCTGGTGCTGGGACCATGAGCTGTGTGGTCTGGTCTCATGTTGGGAGTGCTCCCCAAGTGTCCCTCCTAACTTTCTAAAACGTGTGACCGTGCTCTCTGGCAGCCTGCCACTGCCACCACTGCTGCTGTCACCATAGTGCATCCTCTCCTCCCCAGCTTCACCCCTCCTGTCTGGATGAGTATTTCTTCTTTATATCTTTGTTTGTTGGACTTCTGTGCAGGTTGGTTTTCTGGAACTTCTGATTGTCTCTAGTTTTGAGGTAGTTGTATTCCTTCTTAGTTGTGAAGGGAGACGCAGAGTGTCTATTGAAGCCTCCATCTTGGCTGGAAGATTCTGTTACTTTTTTTTTTTTATCTCAGATTAAATGCCACTTTGTCCCCTCTTAAATGTCTGCTTCAGGTCACTGCCCTTTTCTTTAGAACTTCTCACTATTAAAATTAAATGACTATTTGACAATTTTAGTCGCACTATTCTATAGCTTTATGAGGTCAGGGTTTGTATCATGGAGGAGAGCACGTTTCACACAGCAGGAACTCATTATTAGTTGGATAAATAGATCAGGGATTCATCTATTCATAGATCCGGTATCACGTTTAGTATTTCTTGTGATATTTATATAAATTAATGCATACAATATGTTTAGCATAGCACTAGGAATATAGTAGTTGCTCAGTTAGTGTGTTGTATATTCTTAGATATATATTTTTACTTCCATGGTTAGAAACAGAAAAGAAAAGGATAACACAAATCACAACTTATATTTTCTAATACAATTCCAGAGATGGATTTCCTGAGATGTTTTATATTAGGTTTTCCAAAAAGCAGACCTCACGGCGTAGGTGCAATGTCATAACTTTTGATGTTAACCCAGGAAGCATGGTAATGGAGTGGGAAGTTGAGGCAGGGATGAAAGGAAAGCCAATAACAGTTTGTTAATTAGCAAATCACCACTGGGCTCCATCCTGCTAGAGATGCTCTAAAAGAAACACTATGTTAAACATAATAATCTTACAGTAGTCACACCAATGAGCAAAACAGTTGCTTTATTGCTATATAAACTTCTGTCCCTCAATAGTTAGGAGTTGCCATTAAGAAGCAATAAAGGAAAATCCTGATGCATATTTTTACTGATTGATTTTATACTTTTTTTTGTCATGATCCCTGAAGTTCTTTGTAAGAATCACATGTGCTTTCTTCATAGTAAGTGTTTACTTTTCCTAGAATTATCCTAAATTGGTGTGAATTGTTAAAAAATTTGTAAAAAAATACACACCCTTTGATCCACATTATCTACCTTAAGATGCTTTTCGTAAGGCAATACTATAATATATACTCTTATTTTTCTTATTTTACATATATATTATTTTTTGTAGAAAAAGAGAACTAAAATGTGTAGAGAATAAAATTTAGAAGCACTGCCACAACACAGATATAAGTTATTAAATATAAAATATTCATTTTTTTGAAAATAATAAAATTTTACTACCCATGTTTATGGTAAACTTCTGCTCATTTTCATAAGGCTAGCTTGTAATAAGGGTGCTATCCTAAAACATTCTGAAGCATATTTAAAGAGACTATATCAGTTTTAAAACAATTATATAACAGTCCAATAATATTGCCTAGGGCTAGTTATACAATAAATAAATTTCAAAATAGCAACTTAAAAAGAAAGCAGTTAATGTCAAATCAAAGTACTTATTTCCCAGATGAAGAGCTCAGGTTAACTGTATTTATTTCTATTATAGTAGTGTTAGTGCCAATCATGCACCGTAATACTTCCGTGGCTTTTATTGTCATGTAGCTCCCTGCCCTCATCATCTCCCTCCTCCATACCCCATTTTTGTGTCCCTTGCATGCCAAAGTTGTGCCAAAGCTAAGGTGGCAATTCTTAACATAGAGGGTATAGAGACAACTGTACTCTGCATCTTGTTTCCTATCTTGTACTCTTCACATTTCCAGCCCCCACTTTTCTCACCTTTCCATCTAAAGCTACTTCTTCCATCTTTACTATGATTCTCTTTTCTTTCTGCTTTCAGAGGAAAATAGTAAGTCTCTTCCATGGTAAAAGAAAAAAAAACAAAAACAAAAGTCTCTCTTTGCATCCAAGTTCTCTAATGACTGACCATCGTGTTTCTGTTTACAGCAAATGTTATGTGGGGATTCCTTTTACTGTCCTCAAACCTCATCTCTCCCCAGCCCTTCATAACACTGGAGAACACAATTCTCATTGAGTTAGATACGACACTTGATTTTGACTAACTTTTGGCATCTGAATCAAAAATGACCCCAATTTTTCTCTATCACATCAACTTTTTAAGGTACAGGTTATCCTCCCTTTGTCCCAAAATTCATACAAAATGTAAATACTAAGGAAAATAAAGAAAAACTTACCTGAATATACTATTTATTTAGAGTTATTTTATTCATATAAAGGCTATATATTGTTACTGTAAGTCAAATTGTGTACAAGTAGTAAAGTTCTGCTACCAAACATACATATTAAGGCATTTTATCTTTTCAAACGACAGGCTAGGAAATGCCAAAATGAGATACTTGAAACAGTGTCCTTCAGTTGGCAAAACTTTAACAAATTGCTTCATGAGACCTAGTTTTATGTGCAGAGGTGGAAATAGAATCTTCTTTCTGTCAACAGGTGGCTCATGTCGAATGTTTGGTTCAACAGGTTTGAGGTCAGATTTTGGAGGCCAATTCAACTCCACCCAATGCTTCTCATGAGCTTTGCTGTCCCACATACACAGAAAACAGGGATACTTGGTGTATCCACATTGATGACCAAGAAGGAAGTAGACCATTTTAAGGTCAAGACAGATGATCCAATTGTCCTTGTGATATTACAACAGATCAATGACTCTCTTGATGTCTTCATATTCTTCATGAAAACAAACTGAATGGCCAATTAGGACTGCACCAAATAAATTTTCATTGTGGTGGAGCACACACTTCAAGCTCCACTTTGAGCTGTTGATGAACAGTCGCTATTCAGTTGTGTTCTAGATTGGAATTCCCAATTCTTCCACTAAACCATGTATGTTATGGCAATACATAAAGCCCCCATCACTTTGAAAGTACTGCAGAAATGCACTTTCTCTTGATCGAAAATAGTATACCTTTGCTCCTTTTTCAAACAAGTTTTTCTCATGCAGTCTTTTTTTTTTTAATGTGTTTTATTGATTACAGTGTTACATTTGTTCCAATTTCCCTTCCCTCTGCTCCCCTCCACCTGGTGGTCCCCCTCCCTCCCCTTGTCCCCCCCTTTTAGTCCATGTCCATTAGTTGTGCATATAGTTCTTCTCAACCTCTCTGTGTCTATTCCATTCCCTCCTACTATGTTTCTTAATTCCTATACCATCTCCCTCCCTCTCCCCCTTCCCCCTCCCTGCTGACCTCCCCCCATATGTTCCCCATACCTATAGTTCTTTTTCCACTCTCATTGCCTATTAAGTTTGCCTTTGTTTCAATTCCCTAGCTTCTATTGTTGTTTCTTGTGATGCAGTTTTCATTTTAGTATTCATAGTTTTGATCCTCCTTTTTCTAAACCAATCCCTTTAACATCTCATATAACAGTGGTTTGGATCTAATGAACTCTTTCAGTTTTATTTTGTCCTGGAAACGCTTTCTCTGCCCTTCTATTCTGAATGACAGCTTCGCTGGATAAAGTATTCATGGTTGTAGGTTTTGGATTTTCATTGCTTTGAATATTTCTTGCCAGTCCCTTCTTGCCTTCAGGGTCTCCCTAGAGAAGTCAGCTGATAGCCTAATTGGGACCCCTTTGTACATGATTCTTTTCTTCTCTCTTGCTGCTTTTAAGATTCTCTCTTTATTTTTAACTTTTGACATTTTGATTATAATGTGTCTTGAAGTGGTTCTCCCTGGGTCCAGTTTTTCTGGAATTCTCTGTGCTTCCTGGACCTGTAAGTCTATTTCCTTCCCCAAGTTTGGGAAGTTCTGCTTTATTATATTTTCACATAATTTTTCAATTTCTAGTTCTTCTTCTTCACCCTCTGGCAATCTGATAATTTGTATGTTCGATCTCCTATAGCTGTCCCAGAGGTTCCTGATCCTCTCATCATTTTCCTTGCTTCCTGTTTCCTCTCTCTGCACGGGTTGACTGTTTGTTCCTTCTCTATGTTCTGGTTTGTTGATATGAACTCTGGATTTTATTTTCTCACCATCTGTCTCATATGTGGTTTTGTTCCTTTCAGTATGAGTGTTTTTCAATTCTTTCTCATCTTTTTCCAGATCTTTTGTTAATTCTGTAAGCCACCTGATAACAATGGCCCTGAACTGAGCCTCTGATAGGTTTCTTATTTGTTCATCTGTCAGGTTCTTCATTTGTTGCCTGGTGAGCTGCGCCACTGGGATTTCTATAGTTGTCTGCCTCATTTTGACAGATGCGTTTTGTTTTCATGGGCCGGCTATAGGGAGCAGTGCCTGTGTACTCGTCACAACCCAGCGACCGGCGGTGATACGCAACCTTTTTCGCCACGCTGTGGCACTTTGTCATCAATGCCCAGTGACCAGTGGCAATCCACAACCTATTTTGCAGCGCTGTGGTGCTTTGTGTGGGGGCGAGGGTCCAAGATGGATTCTTGCAGTTATTCCACTAGGAGACTGGGATATGTCCTCCCGCCCTCTGGGCCTCACCATTAGAGGTGATGTGGTGGCTCCTTTTTCCAGCATTGGGGTCGCAAGCTGCCAGGGTTAGACTGCAGCTGAGATTGCTCTCCCTGCCGCTGTCCCTGGTGCTACCACAAATAGCACCGCCCCCTTTTGCTCTTCTTACCTGCCCAAAGAGTGCCGCTGGTTTATAACTTTGTACGATGGGCTTCCATGTAGTCTTATTCTCTGGAATTTCTAGTTATTTTTTGTTTTGAAGTAGTTGTATTCCTCTCAAGTTGTAGAGGGAGACTGAGCATGTCCGTCTAAGCCTCCATCTTGGCCGTCTCATGCAGTCTTGATGCTAGGAATTCTGAAGCTTTTTTGGATAGTCTCAGATCTCGTGCCAAATCATTTAACTCATGCTGATCAAATCCCTTATTAACTGAGTCATGTTTAATTTCAAGTTCTTCATCGTTGCTGTCACTTAGTTCTTCACCATACTCCTGTTTTTCAAAAGAGGGTAGTTCAGTGAAAACTGGCACTGGAATTTCAGCTGAATGAGGCACTGGACATATAGCTGATGGTAGACTAGGATACTCTATTTTACATTTATTTTTCTTGTTATATCCTGATGTTTTCACTATACAAAAGTAACAGTCACTTGAATGATCTCTGGACTCTAGCCAAACCATAAGTATAGCAAATGGAAATTTATCATGTGTTCCCTTCATCCACATCGACAAACTCTCAACACACTGCTTGCACACCTTGTGAAGGGTCCAAGACTTATCTTGATCACCAAGTTTTACTTTAAAATATGCAAAATAGACTTGCCTGACAAATGCACTGTTTTCCCTTTGACTGGGAATGATGAAACTGCCACAGATATAACAAAATAAATCAGGGTTGTTTAGGCACTTATGATGAGAAATAGCAGAGGCAGACATATGTAAAGAAAAAAATAAATTCTGCTAATTCCTTGTATACAGACAAGAACTTGGACTACACTTCAGAATACGATTCACTATATAGAGTAGTACAGAACCTCTCACCACACTGTCTTATGTGTAACTGAATAGCCTAGACAAGTATGAACCTGTCACTGGTCTCCAAGATTTTCTTCTAACCCTTCCCACTTGAGAGAGGTTTGCTTTCAGCCAATAGGAGAGCAGTAGTGCTTCCCTCAATCCAGGCTCAATTAGCCTAGAGTGGTTGCATTAAGAGAAGCTGTAGAGAAAAACTTGATACGATAGAAGAAATCTCCTGCAGTTTTGATATCAGCATGCCTATTTAAGTCTAAAACAGCTGGAAAATCGAACTCAACAGAAATTATGTTAAAAAATTTCCCCTGTGTAATCTGTTTGTTCCAGTGACCTTAGCAAGGCCATGAGCTGAGCCACTCTTCAAAACTGAGTCACATTGACAGCATCTTTCATCACTCTTGGCTGCCATGATATCACAATTATTTTAGGTTTGTTAGCTTGTCTGGTTTTATTTGGTTTTAATATGTTTAAATATGTTTCAGAATGTTTTAGGATAGCACCATTATTACAAGCCAGCCTTATGAAAATGAGCATAAGTTTACCATAAACATGGGTAGTAAAATTTTATTATTTTCTATAACTTTATTACACATGGATTTCCTAAGCTTGATAACATCTATTAATTCTTTAAAATTATTCAATGAATGTTAATAAGCACATTATTACATGGTGAGAACACACAATGAACAGAGAACAGGAGCTTATATTTTGGTGATGAATACACATAACAAATCAATATGCAAAAAATATTTTTAAAAAGCAATTTCTATGGTTATACAGGCTAAAGAAGACTAAGAAACAAAACAGGTATGACTGAATAACCAGGGAGATAGTGGTTAGTTTGGAGAAGGTAGCCCTGAGGCTGAGAAGAGATGACATCAGGCAAAAATTACTGTTGAAGAAGGTGCCATGAAGAAACAGCTGGTACAAATGCTTTGAGGCAGGATAGAGGCTAATGGGTTTGAGACACTAAACAGAGATCAATGAACATGGATGTAGAAATTAGGGTACTAGTGACATGGCATGAGATTGAAGAGGTAGACTTGAGCCACAAGGATATTTCGACCCATAATCCAGAGTTCAGATTTATTTCAAAGGCAATGAGAAGACACTGAAGCATATTTAGCAAGAGACAAATACATTATTTTTAAAAACTCCACTTTTTAAGTTAAGTGCAGCTAGGGAAAATTACAGATACAGTATGTGAATAGCTCACTGAAATTTTATAAATTGAACACATGTATGTAACCAGTATCTAGGCCTACAAATAAAATATTACTCCTATCCCAGATGTCCCCTTATGTTCTCTTTCAGTCACTACCTGTTCTCTGTCCTCTGCCCAGAGTAACACTGTCCTGACTTCTAACATTGATTCATTTCACCTGCTTTTGAAATTGTGAACTATAATTATATACAGAGTACATGAATTATAAATGTACAGTATTTCATAAATAAAATAGTCATATACCCACCAACTGGGTATAGAGACATATAGAATGTCTCTATTTCTCCTTGTAGGTCTCACAACTGTGTATATTTAATAAGTGCATACAAATTTAGAAATATTATACTTTATTAATTCTTTTTTATTATGAAATATCTCTCTTCATATCTAATAATATCACTTTCCTATTAAATGATCTGCTTTATCTGATATTAATGTACTTATACGATCTTTTTGTTTTTGGTTAGAAGCTTTGTAGCTTCACTGGAGAGGACACTCCAGCGTCATCGCAAGATGTCGACTCAACACGGGAGGAGACAGATACCGGTTATAAGCTCATCCGATTGGCGAAGGAAACGAGCGCCAGGGGTCTCCTCTGACGGTGGGAGAGGTCATCGCACCTCACTGGACAGCTACCGTCTCGCCATGGCTCGCCTGCCCCACTGGGTGCGTGGGGATCAGAGAGGCGCCTCTCGAAAAGTGGGCCACAAAACACCCGCACCAGTTAATTCCAAGCAAACAACAAGAAAGAAGCCTCCGGCTCTTCGCCTCGCTAGCTGGAACATCAGGACCATGTGCCCCGGACTTACTGCAGACCTTCCGTGGATCAATGGTGCCAGGAAAACCGCTGTCATCTATAGGGAACTGGCATGACTAAACATCGACATTGCGGCTCTACAGGAGACCCGGTTGGCCGACAACGGAACTATCAGAGAAACCAACTACACCTTCTACTGGCAAGGGAAGTCTCCGGACCAACCAAGACAGCACGGTGTTGGGTTCGCTGTGAAGAACACGCTTGTTAACTCCATAGAGCCACCCACAGGAGGCACAGAGAGATTACTTACCCTCCGATTGTCAATAACTTTCGGCCCAGTCAGCATTCTTAGCGCGTACGCCCCAACCCTCTGCGCCACCACTGAAGAGAAAGAACAGTTCTACCATGCACTGGACGAAGCGTTATCCAAGATCCCCAGAAGTAACGCTCTTTATCTCCTTGGAGACTTCAACGCAAGAGTAGGAGCCGACCACATGGCCTGGCCCACCTGCCTCGGAAACTTTGGGAGAGGAAAGATCAATGAGAATGGTCAGCGACTGCTTGAGCTTTTGTGTCACCACGGCCTGTGCGTGACAAACACATTCTTCAAGTGCAAAGAGATCCACCAGGTGTCATGGAGGCACCCCCGCTCCCGTCATTGGCACCAGCTTGACCTCGTCATCACCAGAAGAACGGATATTGGCAGCACCCTCCTCACCCACAGCTACCACAGTGCAGACTGCGACACGGACCATGCCCTCGTGGTAAGCAAGGTGCGCATAATGCCGAAGAGGTTGCACCACTCCAAGATGAAGGGTCGCCCACGCATCAACACCAGTTGTGCCAGCAACCCAGTTAAGACCCAGCAATTCATCAACAAGATGGAAGATGCACTCGGCGAGGGAGTGGCGGCAGATGACATTATCGAATCCAATTGGCCACGTCTCCGCGACGCCATATACAACTCCGCCATTATTGCTTACGGGAAGAAAGAGCGGAAGAACGCTGACTGGTACGAGGCTCACTGGGAAGAAATGGAACCCGTGATCGAGGCTAAGAGGAAGGCCCTACTGGCTTACAAGGTCACGCCCACTCCCAGTACACTTCAAGCTCTACGGGCTGCCAGGAACAAAGTCCAGAAGACCGCCCGCCACTGTGCCAACACCTATTGGATAAACCTGTGCAGAAGCATTCAGGAAGCCGCCGATATAGGCAACGCACGAGGAATGTATGAGGGTATCAAGAAGGCAACAGGCCCAATCCCCTCCAAGATCGCCCCCCTTAAGTCCAAGACAGGTGAGGTCCTCACTGACCAGGAACAGCAAATGCGGCGGTGGACCGAGCACTACCTCGAGCTGTACGCAACGAAGAACACCGTAACAGACACTGCTCTTAAAGCCATCCCAGACCTACCAGTCATGGAGGAGCTAGACACCCCACCTACTGCGGCAGAGCTCAGCAAAGCCATCGACCGCCTCGCTTGCGGGAAAGCACCAGGAAGCGACGGAATCCCTCCAGAAATCCTAAAGAGTGGGAAACCAGTCCTGCTACAGCCGCTCCACCATCTACTCTGTCTCTGCTGGAAGGAGGGTTACATCCCCCAGGATATGAGAGACGCCAACATTATCACCATGTACAAGAACAAAGGAGACCGCAGCGACTGCAACAACTACCGGGGCATCTCTCTCCTCAGCGTCATCGGCAAAGTATTCGCCCGGGTCGCTCTTGCCCGCCTGCAGACCCTTGCTTCCCGCGTCTACCCAGAGTCCCAGTGTGGCTTCAGAGCTGGCCGCTCAACAGTGGACATGATCTTCTCCCTACGCCAGCTGCAGGAGAAGTGTCACGAGCAGCATAAACCACTCTACCTCGCCTTTATTGACCTCACGAAGGCGTTTGATCTGGTCAGTCGAAGCGGACTCTTCAGCTTGCTACGGAAGATTGGCTGTCCACCACATCTGCTTGCTGTGGTCATGTCCTTTCACGACAACATGCACAGCACGGTGTCCTACAACGGCGCAACCTCTGAGGCCTTCCCAGTCAGCAGCGGAGTAAAGCAGGGCTGCGTCCTCGCGCCTACGCTGTTCGGAATCTTCTTCTCCATGCTCCTCCAATACGCCTTTAAGGACTGCAGCGAGGGTGTCTTCATTCACACCAGATCCGATGGCAAGCTCTACAACCTGGCCCGTCTACGAGCCAAGACCAAAGTCAAAGAGGTGCTCATCCGTGAGATGCTCTTCGCCGACGACGCAGCTTTGACATCACACTCCGAAGAGGGACTCCAGCAGCTAGTCACTTGCCTTTCCCACGCATGCAAGGAGTTCGGACTAGCCATCAGCCTGACGAAGACGAATGTTATGGCTCAAGGCACGGGGACTCCCCCATGCATCACCATCGACGGATACACCCTGGAGGTTGTCAACGACTTCACTTACCTCGGGTCCACCATCTCGAGCTCTCTGTCAGTCGACTTGGAGGTCAACCGGAGAATCGCCAGGGCAGCCACAGTTATGGCCAGACTGAACCGGCGAGCGTGGAACAATTCCAGCCTCACTGAGAAAACCAGACTGCGCATCTACCAAGCCTGCGTACTCAGCACTCTCCTCTATGGCAGCGAGACGTGGACCACCTACGCAAGGCACGAAAGGAAACTCAACAGCTTCCACATGAGGTGCCTGCGACGCGTCCTGCATGTCGCCTGGCAGGATAAGGTCCCCAACACCGAGGTGCTGAAGCGAGCCAATATGAGCAGTTTGCATGCAGTTCTTAGCGAGAGACGCCTCAGGTGGCTCGGCCATGTCAAAAGAATGGATGCAGGCCGTATCCCCAAAGACCTCCTCTACGGCGAGCTAGCAGAAGGCAAGAGGATGACAGGGCGCCCAAAACTGCGGTTCAAAGACATCTGCAAAAAGGACATGACACAATGCTCCATCAATCTCAACACATGGGAAGTTCAAGCAGACGACCGCCTAGCCTGGAGGCTCGCGGTCAGGCAAGGTACGTCACGCGCGGAGGCTGCGCGCAACGAGGAGGCGGTCCAGAAAAGATCGAGGCGGAAGCAGCGTCAGCAGCAGCAACAACAGCCATCTGCCTTCACCTGTACCAAGTGCGGCAGGGATTGTCACTCCCGAGTCGGACTGCACAGCCATTCTCGGCGGTGCAGATAGACTCTCAAGAAGCTACGCCATCGTCTCTCGAGACGGACGGCTGCCGATGATGATACCCACCAACTGATTTAAGAAACAGGACATTTTCAACACCCTATAAGGCCCCCATATTACACTTCAAGAACAACCTCTTTCCTCCCTCTTAAATAACAGCTATCTGGATTTTTATAGTAATAACCCTACTTAAATATGAATCCTTAAACACTATAGTATAGTTATTCCTGTTTTTGAATTTGTTCAATATTACATTTTTTAAATTTGCTAATAGTTGTTATGTGAGCTATAGTTTGTTTTTATTGTTGTTATAGCATTCTAATACATGAGTATACCACAATTAATCTATTCTTACTATAACAGGTATTTGTTCTTCCATTTTTGAATAATATTAATAATTTTTAAATAAATAATCTTGTACATATATTTTAACGCAAGTCAAAATATCTCAACTTCGGCACTGTTGACAACTGAGGCTGAATAATTCTTTTTTTGTTGGAATGGTTGTCTTATATCAATACATTGTAGGGTGTTTAGCAGTATCACTTGGCTCTAACTACTAACTGTCAGGAACACTTTCCAACCAAGCTGTGAAAACACAATATGTCCCCAGATATTGAGAAATGTCCTCTGGGGCAGAATTCACCCCTGGTTGAGAATTACTGATGTACATATATGCACACTTCTTCAAGGATGTATAACTGGACTGGAATTGCTGTAACTCGTCACTTTTAAAACTAAAGAGATTACTAAAACATTTCTTAAAGATTTTCCCATTTGTATGACTACTCTCATATATAAAACTCTAATTTTATCATGTCCTTGTGGCACTAGATATTACCGTCGTCGGCAGCCGTCCGTCTCGAGAGACGATGGTGTAACTTCTTAAGAGTCTATCTGCACCGCCGAGAATGGCTGTGCAGTCCAACTCGGGAGTGACACGGTATCTGTCTCCTCCCCTGTTAAATCGACATCTTGCGATGACGCTGGAGTGTCCTCTCCAGTGAAGCTGAAGCTACAGAGCCTGGGCAGGGTGATATGGAGGGTCTGCTGTTGCCCATGCAGCAGACCCCCCCCTCTCTTCGCAGCTGAAGGGCCCAAGGGAAAGACGGAGTCAATACAGCTTGGCTTCAGGTGCGCCGCAGGAGTTGCCGGTGTTGACTACAACGTCAAACCGCCTTAAGGACTCCGGCTCCGGATTTTCTGTCGGGGTTTACTCCCTTAGCCTTTCCCCTGAAGAGGTATGCCGCAAGGCAGCGGAGGGTTTTTGGAGTCAGAGTTTTCCTTCTCTGATGTGCCCTGACTGGAAGATGGAACCAGCGACACTGGTTGATATTACCAGGTTGTTAAATATTAGCAATTCTGGTGTGTTCATAGCAAAATTTCATTTTTATTTTAAATTGCATTTCTCTACTAATGAGATTGTCATTCTTCTTATAATATTTATTAGTCACTTGAATTTACTCTCTCATGAAGTGACTACAAATATTTTGACCATATATCTAATAGATGGTATATATTTTAGGCACTGACTTGTGGGAGTTGTATTATTATTATAACACATTCTGGATATAAGACCCCTTTATGCTATGTCTGTATATACATGTGGGTGTGCACACACACACTGTAACTTCTCTAATCAGTGGTTTACATAGCAATATGACTCTATAATAAAGGCAAAGACCAAGAATAACCAGGATGCTCTTGAAAAAGAACAAGCTATGAGGCAAAGGTGATGACTACTACACTACAGAAATGAGGCAAGAGCACAGAGGAAAAAGCCTGTACTACTTGACATAATATCTATTAAAGTCACACTAGTAGAGTCTGGTATAGTCTCAAATATAGATGAATAGACCAAGTCCTCTAATTAATGCACACATGTTCATATGTTTTATTTAAGAGAAAGACAGCATTATAGAGCAGTGAGGAAAGTAATATATTTTAATAAGTGAAGCTGGGAAATTAGTATGAATTTAGGGAGATAAAAGTTCCTACCTTATACCATACATAAAAATCAAATGTTGGTAACTTTTCAACCTTATGTTTAAGGCAAAACTATAAAACATTAAAAAATATATGAAAACCTTTTTACAGCTTTGGTGTTTTTCAGTGGGACACAAATTTCAAAATAAACATAGATTTGACTACTTTAAACTAAGGAGTATTTATCTGAGCCTTGTTTTGTTGATCCCTCTCTGAAATGCTGGCTGACTTCTTCACATCCTTGACTCAACTTTCACAATGTCAATGAAGCTTTATTTGGCCATTCTATGCAAAATGGTAGTCCCTGCTCCACCACTATTAATCACATTGCCCATTTTCAGTTCCTTAATTTTTTTTCTTTTCTTTTCTTTTTTTGTCTTAGCGCTCAGCACCATTTAATACATTAAAACAATTGAGGTCAGAAATTTTTGCCATTTTAATTTTAATGCTATATTCCTAGAACCTAGTCCAGAAGTAAGTGGCAAATAATAGGCATTAATAAATATGCATTGAATGGATAAACTGTCCTCTTCCAAAATTTCTGTGGCTCTTATTTGTTTTTCCTTAAGCACCCAATGCTCCAAAGAGAGACCTGTGTTCCTCATCAGATGGTCCGCCCACCTGAAGCTTATGTCCAACCTAGTCCTAAGTATGTCTTGAGTGTGTTTCTATTCATATTCACTGATAACGTGAAGTTCAGATTGCTTTTATCTTTCACCTAGCTACCTTTGGATTGCCCTCACTCCACATTTTTTCCCTCATGTTATAATCCTCCACTGTAGCCTGAGTGACATTTCTTAATACTGACTAAGAAATCATCTTTATTTCAGTGTCTCCCATTGTCAAGATGAAATGTATGTTCTTTCGTGATATGCCCTAAAAGCCTTAATTTCTTCATCCTCTGGAGTGATCAATAGCCCACTTTTGTAAAGTACCACCCCCAATGTATTTCTCCCTATCTCTTATCTTTGAACTTGACTCATTTCTACTCCCCATTTAAGCTTCAACTTGAATATTTCTTTCAAGCGGTCTTCCCATTCACCTTGATGTCCTATTTAAGTTCTTTTCTTTTTTTTTTTTGTTTTTGTTTTTGTTTTTTGATATGTTGCCACAGCCATTTGTACTTCCATCATCACACTTTATTACACAATATTTGATGGCCTGGATAAGTGCCTAAGTGCGTCCCCCACCGGATGTAAAGAAAATGATTGTAAAGACCCTGACTCCCTTGGCCTTGATCAGGATTTCTAATGCTTTCCAAATTCCTGTAATATGACATTTAGATGCTCAGCGAATACATGTAGAATGAATAAGTGCCCTCTCCACTCCACAGAAAAACCCGAGTTAGAGTTTACAACGGAGGGAATCAAGTGATAATAGAGTGTGAAATTAAAAATGAAAAAAGACCCTATGTTTAGAATATGTGTCTTTGTGCAGATAACCGCATGAACATACGCAATCAGCATGGTCATACTGAGTATTTTCATGATGTCATTTACACTTTATATTTATTTTTTATTTTTAGAGAGAGGAAAGGAGAAAGAGAGGGAGAGAAACATTGATGTGAGAGAGAAACATACATGCCCTGACCAGGACCTAACCAAGAATCAAAATGGCAACCTTTCACTGTGCAGTACAATGTCCAATCAACTGAGCCACACTGGTCATGGAGATATTATTTATGATTTTAGAGTTAAAAATTTTATCATGATTAATATTATTTTTAAAAAGCATTGCAAGAAATTAATAGGGCTATTTTTCTTTTATTTTTCTTCAACATTATTAGCATTTTCAATGCCTGAGAATAGACATAAAATGCTAATTATCATAAAATTTTCATTTTAAAAATTTAGATGTTGTCTATTCCTGAAAATATTGTTTTGAATTTATGCAAAAGTTTAACCTATTTGAAATAATTCTCACAGTAATAAATTCAAAATCATGTCTAAATATCAGGTTGTGTTCCTATTTCTGAATTTAATAACTCTAATAAATAATATCTACAAAAAAATAAAACCTACAATTCTTTGCAGAAAGATTATCACCCCAAAATATCAAGGTAACCTGCTTTACATATTTGTACGTCTTCCTTCCAATTCCTTACTTTAGAAAGTATCAGAAGAAATTAATTCAATGCAATTCATAACTACTGATAAGAAAGAATAAATTAAATCAAGGCCCTTTCCAAAATTATATTCTTCCTAAAAATTGGCATATTTCTTATAAACTGAATATAGCAGTAAAATTAAAGACAAAAGTTATGCAGTAATTGCTCTTAGATTCAGAGCTCACCCTTAGAGTCAATGGTCCCTAATGTCTGGTAATACTGGGGAAAGATTTGATAACAGTCCTGACAATCACTGAGGAGGATGCAGTGAAAAGGGTCCACTTAGGCACATATGGTGGGAACTTCCCCCTATTCAGGGCCTCTGGAAATTGATATGCTCCCAGATTGACAAAATTGCTGGGTGTGATCTCTCTCTGGAGTCCAGGGAGTTTCCTCTGGGAGAGCCCAGTGCTAGGACATATGTCTCAGGACATTTGCAAAGAAGACACTGAGTGGATGAGAGTGATAAAAGTTGTCTGATGATTACAGACAGTGAGGCATTCTTCATCTTTCAGTAGGTGGAGGTCATTCTGCATCAAGAAACATGAGCAGATCATGTCATTGCAAATAGGCACCCAAGAGCACTGGCATCCCCAGAACAAAAGCCTCAGTCACTGAAATTGTTAGAAACCATGTCTTTACTCCTACTGATGACTCTAAGTTATACACTGACATGCTAAAAGAGAATGTGTAGAGTAGTTTTTAGGGAAGGTGGGTTGAAATATACTAAAACATATTTATAAAGGACTATGTTTTTTCAATGTTCACTGTTACTCTCAAAATGAAATTTTGATGGTAAAAATAATGTTGTTCAAGGTTCCTCAAGGATATGTTAAACTCTTTCTCAAAAAAACAGACAAACAAAAAAACAGGCAGTTGTTATTTTGCCAACCAAGTAGTGTTAAATTTAAAAGAAAGTTATATATATTTTGGTCTGGATGTATATATGACTTATGCATTACACATGGAAGAAGAAATTTTACAGAAATGCAAATGTTTTTATTGTTGTGATATTTTGTGGGAATGGCAGTACTTCCAGAGACATCTAATTCCCAGCACAGAGGGGTTATGGATCAACTAAGAAAGCCAGAAAAAGGAAATGCCACGCACACACATGTAACTAAAGAGAAGTATTGTCCAAACCCTAGGCGTATACAAAATACCATGAAAGAAGCAAACCTGTCAGTTAGACTGGGCTTTCTGTTTTTGCTCTGTTTCCCACTACCTCAATCACAACAGAGGCTTATGATATTTTAACTATAAGTAAATATAGAGATATATACACATATATTTAAATATAGAATCTCACTGTTTTTAATTTACAAAATATTAAAATTCATTTTCCTCAGAATGGTTGGAACATAAGCTACTCTGATTAAGTAAATGCTATATTTGTCTTAACTGAGGTTTATTATATATAATGTGTGATATATCCAATTTCAAAGACTGTGAATATGGTAAATAAACACAATACACTCATATCCTAAATATGTTTAATCTTTTTCATTTTGGATGATTTAAAAGATGCTTGAATATATTTTTGTTATTAGAATAGTTAATATTTTAAATTTTGTATAAAATATTACCAATAAACATTAACACAGAATGCTATTTAGAGTTTGAATTGCTAATAAAGTGAGAATGTTTTCTTATTTGAAGTATAGTTATATTATTTATCTATGTATTTGAAATTGGCCTATATAAATTTTGGTTGTTCAAGAGGTAATCTCCTGATGTCAGATTTTAAAAATCCCAGAATTTAATACCTTAGTTTTCTTTCTGCCTTTGAATATTTATTGCCTCATCACAACTCCATTAGAGAGGAGTCAGGATATTTTTTAAATGGAAAACAATACACAAAATACTATTTACAATATACAACATGTGTTCGGTCTACCATATTCCCCATTTTCAGATAATAAAATCATTTCTAGGGTTTTAAGTGACTTGTTCAGATGTACAAAGCTAATAAGTGGTAAACACCTAAACCATCAGGATGGATTAAAACACAATTATTTTGTCCTGTAAAATGGGGCAATAAACAATTTCACACTTATTTGGAAGTTTAAAAGTATGGAAAATTACTCCTAACTTTAAATAAAATGGGGTTCTCTAAGTAGTTATGCAATGTTTCTGGAACAGGGGCATTTTCAGAGACTGCTTTTCCAGCAGCAATTGGCTGGGTCCAAACAACAGAGTTAAGATACAGTCAATCATAGGGCTAGCAGCCTGTGGCAGATTCAAACCCAGGCTCTCTGGCACCAGAGTTCACACTTGTAAGCACTGTTCCATCAGCTTCTACTATTGATCAGTTTTGCCAGTTACTACAAATGATATTAAAGTGGTTGGTAAAAAACCCTTTTCACTATTAATTAAACTTATATCTGTGATCTCTCCCTGCAATGAAAAATGTCCCTTTCTTTTCATATCACAGAATATTGCCAGTCTGTTATAATTTTCTCCTAACTGCTGAGGGAAAGTAGTTATAAAACATTAGTAACAATTTGCTAATCCAGTCAAATGAAGTACTGGTACAATGTGATATTTCTATAAATAAAAATTTCCTCTATAACTTGTTCAAAATTGAAGATTTTTTTTTAAAAAAGAAAGACATATAGGTTTGAAGTAGTGACTTCAAGTGGCTTAATATTAACTAATAGATAAGAATATTATAGTATATTAGCTGAGTATAAATGGTAATTGTAAAGGTCTTAAAAGTGCTTCATTTTCTTACTTAGATAACCATTTCCCTAAAATTATTAATCATATTATGAATTTTATCTACAAGCTATTGAAGATAATTCACAGACAGGGAGACCAGGCTTACTTTATTATGAATTACTACTTTAAGTTCCACATAATATGAATTCAAATTAGCATTTTCTTTTAGGTAAATTAAAGATGCATATACTACAGATTGATAGAGTTTTACAATTCTCTAGCTCTCAGAAGAAAGAAACTCAATCAATCATAGTATAATGATGCCATTGAATAACTATAATGAAATAATAATTGACCTTAGCCACGTACTAAAATGTGACATCTTGAATTCAGTTGCCAATATAAACTACAATTACCAAATCACTTGGTGATTTAGAAAATCAAATCATATTCTTTCTAGCAATTCTTCTGACTTGGCATTACCTTCTAAATTTCAGGCTTACCCAGGTCTGCTGTGGTGTTATAACTGTCTGCATTTATTGACAAGCAAATATTTTCTGATCTGTTGCCACAAAGAATCACCCAAACTGAGAGGCCAGATTAAAAAGTAAAATCCTGTCAAATGTCCAATTCTCAACATGACTTATTATTATGTATTGCTATTTTTTGTACCCTCAGAGTTAAGTCTTGTTAATTTTAGCACATTTAAAAGAATCCTAAATCATGGGTTTAAAACTAATCAGGCCGAACAGACATTTATTTATCCAGCAAAGCATGGCAATAAACAATTTTGTTTCCAAATGCTAATTCAGAAGTTTAAAAGTTGAACACATTGCTAATTTTAAGTAAAATGGATTACTTCAAGTAGGCAGAAAAACATACACAGATTGAAAAACTATTCTTGAATGATCCATCTGATGCCCACATTTACTGATAATACATAGGGATCTTCAGTTTTTCAGTTGTCACTAAAGAGCAAGGTCTTGGGAACGTAAGAACAAGTATGAAATTGTTTGCATTACCTAGTTTTTTATTTTATTTTATTGATCTTTAAGAGACGGGGGGAGAGAGAGAGAGAGATGCATCAGTTGTTTCCATATTTGCCCTGAACAGGAATTGCACCCACAATCTTTTGGTGTACTGGACGATGCTCCAACCAACTGAGCCACCTGGCCAGGGCTGCCTCAGGTCTTTAAATCTGGAACGAAATCTAGACCTAAAAATGTTAGTTAGAGTTAATGGTCTAGGAGTTTGTAATGTTTGACCTGGCACAATGAATTGCTTGATGATTACATTTAAATCTTTCCTGTTCTCTTTTTTCTGTATTTATTTTAGTTATTAACATAATAAGGTTAAAAGAAAAGAGACGGTGAACACTGATTTCCTTAGATGCAATTTCAGAAAGTTGAGAATTTACCAAGTCAGGAAAGCTTTAATTCACAACACTGAAACCCCATGATACACTAAAATAGTACATTGTCAAAAGTACCAAACTACTGGAAAAAAGGTGTTAAGGTGGTGATATTTCTAATTTTAGTCTATTCATATATTATAGTCCTATAACACCTTGCCTCTGAGGAGAACAGGATGCTTTATATTTAGAAAAAGACAGAAATGCAAATCAAAGTGAAATTTCAGCCAGAATTATATTGAAAAGATTAAGTCATAGAAAAAAAGATAAATACATAAGGAAAAAATAGACTGAGCGATAGGAATCCATGCAGGTCCTGGCAAGATGTTATGTTTTTCCTAATACCTTCCCTACATTTAACAGCAAGGACAGACAACAAATGCTGTCCAAGGTGGTAGAGCTCATGTTTGGTCTAGTCTAATGTGTCTTTATATAGCCCTATAATTTGACCATTTCCATCATTCCCTAGCATCATTAAGGTTTAGTTCATAATTTGCTTAAAGAATTATATAAGTGCCCAAGCTTATCTTATGAATTATTATTTACACATATGATTTTGTACCTCACAACAGTGGCAGGGATGATGACTCAGAGAGTACTTTTCAGCTATTACAGACATCTTTTGTAATTCATATATTTCACAGAAGTTAAGGTATTCATTCTATTCAGGTATGGTAAATCTATTGTGTTGTCAAAAGATGTCAATGGAAAACTTGCAATAATTAGAAAATACAAACATAAATTTTACTTTCACTTATGGTACCTCTACACAGACATGAATTAAGATGGTCTATGTTCAAATCCTGCTATATTAACATCCACTGATTACTACCTGAATTATCTTGGGCAAGCTATTTAACCCCTCTGTGCCCCAGTTTCCACATCTATTCAAATGAATACATAACATTTTTTTGAGTCATAGGTCGTCGTCGGCAGCCGTCCGTCTCGAGAGACGATGGTGTAGCTTCTCAAGAGTCTATCTGCACCGCCGAGAATGGCTGTGCAGTCCGACTCGGGAGTGACATGGTATCTGTCTCCTCCCGTGTTGAATCGACATCTTGTGATGACGCTGAAGCTACAGAGCCTGGGCAGGGTGATATGGAGGGTCTGCTGTTGCCCATGCAGCAGACCCCCCCTCTCTTCGCAGCTGAAGGGTCCAAGGGAAAGACGGAGTCAATACAGCTTGGCTTCAGGTGCGCCGCAGGAGTTGCCGGTGTTGACTACAACGTCAAACCGCCTTAGGGACTCCGGCTCCGGATTTTCTGTCGGGGTTTACTCCCTTAGCCTTTCCCCTGAAGAGGTATGCCGCAAGGCAGCGGAGGGTTTTTGGAGTCAGAGTTTTCCTTCTCTGATGTGCCCTGACTGGAAGATCGAACCAGCGACACTTAGCTCGCAGGCCGACGCTCAATCCACTGAGCTAAACCAGCCAGGGCCCGAGTCATAGGTATTGTGAAGATAATTATGTGGCACCTAGAAACAGCATAATAAATTTATTAAATGCACAGTAGACATTTTTGGTTCAGCCTATTAATAACAGTGTAGGAATTTGATTCATTGCCCCTTGAAAACACTCTATGCCCTTTCTCCAGGGAATAGAAGCTCATAACTTGGGAGCCATAACTCTACTAGGTCTCTCCTTAGGGCGTCTTGGGATAAATTATGACACAAGAAAGAGTGCGTAGGGTTGTGTTGAGAGACAGTAAAAGAAGACAAGCCATTATTTTGGACAGATCTTGATTACTACAGAGTTGCTTTGTTTAACATAGACCTACATAGGCTCCTTTACAAATACAGTAAAGAAATAATCATGCTCATTTTTATCTTCTACTCAACAATGTCTTGTATTTCTCTGAAGTAAGGCACAGGTTCATCAGACACAAAAATAATAGCTGAACCTGTTATGCTTCTTTAGAAGACTACAAAAAATGGCTAAAGAGAAACTACATACATTAAAATATTGAAAATTACATAAGTTTGATAGCTTAGGATAACTAGAAAATTTTGATCCAATTTTTTGAAAGAACTGGGCAATGATGCAATAAGAAATAAAGAACTTCTTCATATGACTTTCCTGTGGATGCCCCCTAGAGGTGGGGCTAAGAACACTGGTCCACGCAGCGAAGTCTATAGGCCCTGGGATTTGGGCTTGGTCCTGGCTGTCCACCAATCTACCATGAGCTTAATCTCAGGCAGGACAAAAATGTTAACACAACTTCCAGTTCATACCCAACAGAGTAAATCTTGTATTTTGGATTCTCATGATGAAAAATAAAGTCAGTCATAAGACTTGAAGACTGTCTTACCCATTTCTTAATTATGCTGATTCCCATTAGTAGACTTGAGTTGATTCACAGAGCATGCTCTCTGGATGGTATCAAATTTATTCAAAAAGGTAAAGAACGCTTATGAATATTCAGGCACCCACTCACCTTCCACAAATCCCTAGTGAACTGAAAGTTTTATGGCAACAATGATTCTTAAGCAGTATTTCTAAACATAAAACGTCTGTTGGAAAATATAAATAATTAATTGTTATCTTTACTATCTGGTCAGTTGCTGTAATTTAAAACTTGAATTACTCAGTCTCCCAGTTCAGATTTTTTCATATTCTGTTCATTTATACCCTCATCTCAAAGACTTTCCCAAGATTAAATGAACATTCTGAATCCTCTAATGGGTATTGTCAGGCTGGCTGCTCTCCCAGGTGCAGAGTCAGCACTTCGAGACCGTGCACTTTTCTCCATTAATTGATAAGTGACACCACTTTCCTGGGTTCGTAGTCAGAGACATAAGAACTGCAGTCCAGCTACACTGTGGAGCTTCACACACACATACACACACATACTTAAATTCTAGTTCTTTTTTAAAATAGAAAAGCAATCTAAAAAAATATATATGTATATAAAAGCTATAATATATTTTATGTATGTGACTGTTCCATATAGCTAGCAACAAATGAATTTTTCTACCCTTAATTCTAGCAACTTGTACCCCATCATTCATACATTCAGTGAACAAACTTGAGTGCTTGTCAGGCACTGAGCTCTGTAGATACTTTAGGAGCCCCAAGTCCAATGGGAGACATTTTTAAAAGGGCAAAAAAGAAAAGAAAACAAACAAAAAAAAAAACCCCAAAACAAAAACAAAAACAAAAACAAAAACAAAAGCTGTGTGATAAAGTACTTGGGGTACAGAGGTCTGAACAATTAACGGCATCAGGGAAAGCTACTGAAAACTTCTTAAAAGAAATTATTTTTCTGTTAAGTCTTAAGAGATTAGCATGAGTTAGCTAGGTAAGCACATAGCACGCACAGGAACCTGGAGTTCTGATAGTGTGCTGATGCGACTGAAGTGTCTGAGCTGCACACTGGCAGAAAAGATGGGTGAGTAACCTAAGTGGCTGGAGATAAGACCAGAAGGGCAGATGAAGGCTAATTTTGCAATCCTATATGCAAAGCTACAGAATTTAGGTAATATTCTTTTGATATATTTGAACAATTGGGGATTTTAAAATTTGGAAAGGACCAGATCACTGTTAATGTTTTAAAGGCAATAATTTTGTGTAGAATGAATTGAAGTGGAGGGTGAGGCTCTGGAGACTGGGTCCAACAATGTTAAATGAGATGGAGAATGAAAGCTTAGAGACCCAAATAGGACAGTGGCAGAAAAAAAAATTAAATGTTTCAATAATCCATGTAACTACTGATTACCATCATAAAGAGATTTACCACATAGTAGAAATTAAAGATGTGTAAAAATAGTTAATTAAGTGTATCTACATTTCATTTTAATTTTACTGCCTCATGTTAAAAGGCCATTTATTCTTGCTTTCTTTATAACTTTACTTTTCATTATTTCTAAACACACACACTTAGACTTCTGTGTACACCATTATAATTGAACTCTTCCAGAAATTTCCTAATCTCATAGGTTTTTTTAGGCTTCTTCCATGCTTTTCTGTGGCATTTGATATTGTTGACCATTTCCTCTTTTGGAACTGCCTTCCTTTGGCTTCCATGTCATTATTCTTTCAACGTTATTATCCTACTTCTCCAATAACTTTCTCTCAAGGTTTCCAGCATCATGGTTCTATGTTTCCACTACAGCCCCTTCTCAGTCTGCCAAGCCGTCTCATTCACTTCCACATCACAGTGTGTCTGCCGATGACTCCAATTAGACATTTATTCAATAAACATTTCTAAGCACCAACCTGTGCTGGCTCTACACTCCATGCTGGGATTTTGTCATAAACATCTCTATTCCCTTTTCTCAAACTGCCATTCACTTGAAAGAGTAGTGGGAGAAGATCAATAGCAGGATGTTATAGTGTTACCATAGACAGACAGCGCTGGGGAGTCTCCCCTATTGGCCAAGATTCTACTGGGGGAGGCTCTGTGCCAAAAGCTAGAAAGATGAATGGACAGGAGCTGAGCGTGCCAAAAGCTAGAAAGATGAATGGACAGGAGCTGAGCATGCCAAAAACTAGCAAGATAACGGGATAAGAAAAAGGCCCTCCACTCCCTATCCCTATAAGAACCGGGAACTTGAGCAGGAAGGGGAGATGGTCTTTGAGACAGGTGTCCACCATTCTCCCCAGTGGCAGAGCACCTGAATAAAACCTCTTTCCTTTTCCACCAACATCTGCCTCATGAGTTTGGCTTTCATTGCAGCAGGCAGCCAAACCTGCTGGATTTTTTTTTAAGTTACAATGTGATGACAATAACTATAAATATGTTTTGTGTTGAGTAAAGGAAACATAGAAGCTAGTTTGGCAAAGGAATAAATTGCTGGTAGAGGAGATATGGAAAAAGTGAAAGTACCCTCTTCCTTATATTTCATCCTTTCTCAGGAGTCAGGGTAAAGAGTGGCAAGTGATGATGTTGTTAAGAAGGCAGGATTAAGATGAAGAAGCTTAGATTTGAGTTTATAGGTCATGGGAGCCACTGAAGTGCCGATCCATCCAGTGGGCATGTGAAGGAATGATTAGAAGGGGCAATGCTAGAGTCAGTGATTAGTTAGTATGCTGCTGCTATTGATAACATGAAAGACAATAAAAGGCTGACAATATTTCAGTGGTAGTGTGATGAAGCAAAAGGGGCAGTTTCAAGAAGTTTATAGGAAATAAAATTAATAGATTTCATAGTTGATCTGATGAGACACGAGGAAGAGAGATTAATCTTGGCAGTGTGCTGAGTATCCCTAATTGTCTCGGTGCCAATATCCTCTTGCTCACCCATCAGGGCCCAGGATGAGTGTCACCCAACATGAGAAATTTTCCTTTGGGCCACCATAATATCTTGTATATACTGCTAGTATTTCACAAATGACATTTTATTATAGTTATTTCTGTGAATTTATTTTCTATAACTGGACTCTTGCAAGTTCCTCCAGGACTGTCACATGAAAGTTGTTCAATAATGTTTGTTTTAACTCATAAATGAAAATAAATTTGTTTTTTTTTGAAAATGGACTATTAACATTTTCTGTTAAAGTTTTACTTTTAGAAGTTATCTTTTGGAAGCTAAGAAAGTATTTATGGCTGATTTATTTTGTATTACTTATTTAATCTACACTTTTTGTGTCAATTTATTTCAGACAGAGCCATACCAGTAACTAGCATTATTTTACTGTCTTATTAAACTTATTAATGATTTACACATTAAAATTATTGACTATTTGTTATAGTAATATCAATTATATTCAATTTAATAATGTAAAAATTTTAATCACTTTCAAAATTAACAATTATTCTAACAGGATATTTTATATCTATTTTATTATTTTAGAGAATGTGTATAGAAAGTATGTACAAGATTTTCATGCAATTGTTTCAGTGCTCTTAGCAATGTAATAATGTTTTCTATCTGCACATCATCTTTTATCAGGGGACCCCACAAACATTTGAATTGGTAAATCCCTATACATCTTAGAAAAGTGAATGTGGTGATTCTTCTTTGAAAAATAATAAACAATATTTTTGAAGAAATACAAAGCAATATATTTTTTGCCTAGAAAATCTTGACAGTCATGAAATTAGCACAGGGAGTGTCTGACACCAGACTTGCTCTCATGATGCAAAGCTGTTAAAAATATAACTGCAGTAACTAACCTTGGGGACTGGGTTTCAACTCTGTGGGAACACACTGAAAAGAACACTTTATGAAACTGTGTATTAGAGAATTTCATTAGGTCTCAAATTCAAACTGAATTAATATGAGACTTTCTCCCTCTGAGGGTCTCAATATTTTACGTCCATGGTTATTACAGGATTTTATTAGAATTTGTGGTAAAAGAATTCCAAGTGCTATCAAGAGAAAGTTAATAGTGTGATATTTTTAAAACAAACAAAAGTTTCTTATTAAGATTTGTGAATTCTTTATAATCCCTTTTACAGTTTTAAGTCTAGGATCATCAACTCACCACTAGGGAATTACTGTAGGAGTATTGACTATTAGTCTTAAATCACAAAATTCTTCACAAATAATAAATAAAGTTGAGTCTATTGCCAATTACAAGAATGCAAAAGCAGATAGCACCTGGAATGCACTATATAACATGCATATTGAGGCCAAATCCTTGGTTCAACTTCACTGGGAAATGAAGGTGCTTATCAATTACCAAGATTTTTAAAGATAAAGAATATTCAGATTGTGAGGGTTATAAACCATTAGAATCCCTTTTTAGAACAATGGTTTGGTATTTGGCATCAAAATATGAATATATAATATTTTAACCTAGTCTTTTATGTTCTTTTAAGTATCTGAACAACAGCAAGTTGTCTGACAGTTCACCTCAATTCTGATACTCTCTTCCTGAAGATAGCACCAGATTTCACAGGTTGAGGGCTCAGTCCCACAAAACTGTTCCCCCACCCCACTTCATATGCCAGGCACAAGCCTAGACTGTTACCTGTACCTCTGACTGACAAGTTACAAATAAGAAGTTCTAATGACTCCCTTCAACTCAAGATGTCAATCACAAGTCCAGGTAGTTACCTGTATATACCTATATATGTGTATATACACATATGAATATATGTATAAATATTTGAATACATTTGTATGAGCATAGAGATAGGTGGGGAAGGAATCAGAACTATTCTCACTTTTATTGAGAAGAAAAGAGGTAGCCTTAAAGGGGAGAGATGAGAAAGATTTAAAAAATTATATATATATACACACACACACACAGACACACACACACATAAATATATTAGTTAAAATAAGTGGATTTGTTTCACTATTTGAGAAAGTCTATTTAGTAAGAAAGGAAATAATAAAGGTCAGAGTAAAAATAACATAGTAGAATCTTTAAAAATATACAAAAGATGAATGAAATGAAGAGCTGGTTTTTGAAAAAATTGAAAAAAATTGATAAAGCTTTAACTAAACTCATCAGTAAAAAAAGAGAGGGAATCCAAATAAATAAAATCAGAAATCAAAGGGAAGATGTGATAACTGTCATCAAGAAATATAAGGATTATAAGAAAATACTATAAACAATTATATGCCTATGAATTGGACAACATAGAAAAAATTGACAAATATCTAGAAACATACAATTCCAAAACTGAATCAGGAAGAAACAGAGAACCTGAATAAACCAATTACTACTAATGAAATTGAAGCAGTAATCAAAAAACTTCCAGCAAACAAAAGTTGTGGACTGGATGGCTTGACGGGTATATTTTACCAACCATTCAAATAAGAACTAATGCTTATCCTTCTCAAATTATTCCAAAAAATTCAAGAGGAGGAAAGACTTCCAAATTATTTTTATGAGGCTCATATTACCATAATTCCAAAACCAGATAAAGACACTACAAAAGAAAATTATATGCAATGTCTTTGATGAACATAGATGCAAAAATCCTCAACAAAATACGAACAAACAAAATTCAGCAATATATTAAAAAATCATACATTATGATCAACTAGGATTTATTCCTGGGATCAAACTCCATTCAATATCTGCAAATCAATAAGTGTGGTACATCAAATAAACAAAATGAAAGATAAAAATTATATAATCTTATCAGTAGATGGAGAATAAGCATTTGATAAAATCTAGCTCCCATTTATAGTAAAAACTCTCAGAAAAGTGGGAATAGAAGGGACATACCTCAACATAATAAAGGTTACATATATAAACCCACAGCTAATATCAGGCTCAATGGGTAAAGCTAAAAGTGTTTTTGTTAAGATCAAGAACAAGACAAGGATGTCTACTTTTACCACTCTTATTCAATAAAACATTGCAAGTCCTAAACATAGCAATCAGACAAAAAATAAAATAGAATGCATTCAAATTGGAAAAAATGAAGCAAATTTTTATTATTTGCAGATCACATAATACTGTAGAGAATCCTAAAGTCTCCCCCCCAAAAAATATTAGGACTGATAAATGAATTTAGTAAAGTAGCAGGATACAAAATTCATGTCCATAAATTGGTTGAATTTTTATTAATCAATAACTATGAGAAACATTAATTAAGAAAACCACCCTGTTTACAATTGCATTAAAAAAATAGCTGAGGAAGGGTACACCTTGAGTACCCAGGTTGGGTGATAGGGGGGGCTGTGCCACTGAACCCTACAGGACACCTACTACATTAGGCCATACTACAAAGACACAGAGTCAAAGCAGCTCTACCCAATACACAGAAACAAACATAGGGAGACTGACAAATTGAAGACGCAAAGAAATATGGCCCAAATGAAAAAACGGAACAAAACCCCAGAAAAAGAACTAAACAAAATGGAGATAGCCAACCTATCAGATTCAGAATCCAAAACACTGGTGATCAGGATACTCAGAGAAATCATTGAGTACAACCACAAAATAAAAGAAGTGAAGGTTGTACAAAATGAAATTACAACAAAATACATAGAAAACCAACAGTGATGGGAAGGAAGCCAGGATTCAAACCAATGATTTGGAACAAAAGGAAGAAATAAACATTCACTCAGAACAGAAAGAAGAAATAAGAATTTAAAAAACGAGGAGAGGATTAAGAACATCTGGGACAACTTTAAATGTACCAACATCAGGATCATAGGGGTGCTTTCATTATTTTTTCATATAAGTTTTCAATTTCTTGCTCTTCCTCTTCTCCTTTGACACCCCATGAACTTCCTTAATTTGGTGAAGGAAACAGACATATAAGTCCAAGAAGCACAGAAAGTCCCAAACAGGTTGGACCCAAAGAGGATCACATCAAAACACATCATAATTAAAACACCAAAGGTCAAAGATAAAGAGAGAATCTTAAAAGCAGCAAGAAAAGAGAGCTGCCTACAAAGGAGTTCCCATAAGACTATCAACTGATTTCTCAAAAGAAACTTTGCAGGCAAGAAGGGACTGGCAAGAAGTATTCAATGTGATGAAAAACAAGTACCTACAACCAAGATTACTCTATCCAGAAAAACTATCATTTAGAATAGAAGGGCAGATAAAGTGTGTCCCAATTAAGGTAAAGCTAAAGGATTCATCATCACCAAACTGGAATTATATGAAATGTTAAAAGGAAAGAAGAAGATCAAAACTATAAACATTAAAATGACAACAAACTCAAAACTATCAACTGAACCTGAAAAACAAAAACAAACTAAGCAAACAACAAGAACAGAAACAGAATTATAGGTATGGGGATCATTTGGAGGGTTATCAGCTTGGAGGGGGAAGGGGAGAAATGGGGAAATGGTGCAGGGATCCAAGAAGCATAATGGTATGAACAAAATAGACAGGGGGTTTGCTAAAAATAGTATAGGAAAGGGTGAAGCCAAAGAACTTACATGCATGACCAATGAACATGGACTAAGTGGGGGGGGGCAGGGGAAGTGCTGGAGAAAAGGGGGGTATCAAGCAGAGGAAGACAACGGGAAAAAATCTATACCATTGTAACAGCATAAAAAAATATATATACTTAAACATTTTTTTAATATATAGTGTTTGTAAACTCTAGAATATTTATAGCTTCACTTATTTGTCCAATATATACAGAAAACACTCTTTTTACAAACCCATAAGTGATATATTTAAGCCTAAAATAGAGCATTTGCCTCTAAAATATAATACAATAATTAGCATAGAAATAGATTTTAAAACTATATGCATTTTTAAATGCTGATTGTGAACATCTCAAAATAAATAGCTGAAAAATGGTTAAAAAATACCTGAAAATAAATTTATCCAAGGAGCTAAGAGATCTATATTTGGAAAACTATAAGACATAAAGAAAGAAATTAGAGAAGATACAAATAAGAGAAGCATGTACTGTACTCATGGATAGGAAGAATTAACATTATTAAAATGTCCACACTACCTAAAGCAATCAATAGATTCAATGCAATCTTGATCTAAACATCAATGGCTTTTTTCACAGACCTAGAACAATAATCCTAAAATGTATGTGAAACTGCAAAAGACTGAATAGCCACAGGGATCTTGAGAAAGAAAAACAGAGTTGGAGGTTTCATACTACCTGATATTAAATTACACTACAATGCTGTAATAACCAAAACAGCACGGTACTGATGTAAAAACAGACACACAGATCAGTGAACAGAACAAAGAGCCCAGAAATAAACAACACTTATATATTCAGTTAATCTATGACAAAGAAGGCAAACCTATACAATGGGATAAAGACAGTCTATTTTAAAAATGGTTATGAGAAAACTGGACAGATATATGTAAGTAAATTAAACTATACTGCTTTGTTACACCATATAAAAGCACAAACTCAAAATAGATTAAAGACAAATATAAGTCCCAAAACCACAAAACTTCTTAGAAGAAAACACAAATAGTAAACTTTTTGACATTATTCTTAGTAATATTTTGGGGGGTATGCCTCCTTCAGCAAGGTAAACAAAAGAAATTGGACTACATCAAACTAAAAGGTTTTTTCACAGTAAAAATACCATCAACAAAACGAAAAGATAAGCTATGGAATGAGAGAAGATATTCACTAATGATACATTCTATAAAGGGTTAATTTTAAAAATGTATAAAGACCTCATACAACTTAACACCAAAAAAGAAACCAAACAAACTGATCAAAAATGGGCAGAAGACATGACAGACATTTCTCCAAGGGGGACATACAGATGACCAATGGACATATGAAAAGATGTTCAACATCACTAATCATCAGGAAATGCAAATTAAAACTGTGATATATCACCTCACACTTGTCAGAATGGCTATCATTAATAAATCAACAAACTACTGTTGGTGAGGATGCAGAGAAAAGGGAACTCTTGTGCAATGTTGGTTGGATTGCAAATGAGTGCAGCCACAATGAAAAATAGTTTGGAGGTTCCTAAAAGATTAAAAATAGAACTGTAATATGACTCAGGAATCTTACTTCTGGTTATTTATCAGAAGAAACCTATGATACTATTTTGAAAAGATATTTGCATGTCTATGTTTATTGCAGCATTATTTACAGTAGCCAAATACAGAACCAACCTGTGTCTGTAAATAGATATGAATTAAGAAGATATGGTGCATATATAAAATGGAATATTACTCTGCCACAGAAAAGAATGAAATCTCACAATTTCAACAACATGGATGAACATAGAAGCTTTTTCCTAAGTGAGATATGTCAAACAAAAAGACAAATAACACATGATTTCATTTATCTGTAAATTCTAAAAAAGACAAAATAAACAAAACAGAAACAAACTCATAGATACAGAAAACATTTTGGTAGTTGCCAGAGTGGAGGGGAGTTGGGTGCTGGGTAAAAGAGGCAAAGGGATTAAGAAGTACAAATTGGTAGTTATAGAATAGACATGGGGTGTAAGGGGCAACACAGAGAATATAGCGAATGATATTGTAATAACTACATATGGTGCCAGGTGGATACTGGACTTATTGGGTTGATCATTTTGTATATTACATAAATGTCTAACCACTCTGCTGTACACCTGAAATTAACATAATATCAAATGTCAACAGTAATTAAAAAAAACTTATAAAAGAAAACAAAGTGAAGATATAGCTCCTCGAAAAGAGGCAAAATAACTATTATTTGCACACTTTCAAAATACTGATGCAACAATTACCAAACGTGAATTGAGAATGACTGAAAACAAGGGAATATTCAGGTGCTTGGGATAGAACCATAAATGACATACTTGACTTCAAGGTGCTCATTGTCCCAAGTGTGAGACTGACAGCATTTTGCAGCATGACTTTTTTTATATGTGTCCTGTAAGATGATATGAGGTTCAGCAGTGTCAGGAACCTGCTGGGCATTGGAGCGAACTGGACAAAACACCTCCAAGGAGACTATTTGATCTTGATGTTAAAGGCACAGATTAAAACTGACAATTGGGGGGAAAAGGAGAGAAAAAAATATTTACAGATATACAGTGCTCCTCTGGTACCACCTGCCAGCAATGTTTTCTAAAAAGAGACTCTTCCTCATTTCTACTGCTTCAGGACAGTAGATGCTGCTCTTTTTGGCACCAGTTCATCCAGGGTGGACAAAAAAAGAATTCTTCAGGATTTGATCTCAGGATTTTCTTAAGTGTCTAGAATGAAGCATGTAAAATTTGAGAGTTACAGTAAGCCATGTTCTGCCATTTAAACTGAACCACAAAAGCAACCAGCACACAGCAAGAGAGAACATTAAATAGCTGGGCTCAGAAAACAGAAACTTGAAGTTTAAGGTTAAGAGCCCAACTCTGTGTACTCATTTTTTAAAATCCTCACTTGAGTATGTTTTTCTCACTGTCATTGTTTAGGGTGGTGGGGGGTTGCTTTCCTGTACACACGCCAACCCTGACTGGGGATAAAACCCAAGACTTGGATATGGACCTTGACCAGGAATCGAACCTGTGACCTTTCGGTCCATGGGACAATGCTCCAACTAACTGAGCCACACCAGCCAGGGCCCAACTCCATGTATTCTTTAGGCCAAACTTCATTCTTATTGTTAGGTCCCATTAGCCACTCTGCTTTACTTATTATTATAATTTCCTTTTTCTTTTCTCCTTCTTCCTTTTTTTCTTTTTTTTTTTTTGTTTCATTTAATTCAAATTTTTTACTGTGAAGCTCTTTTCAAGCCAAAGGAGAAATATTATCAGATTTTGTTTTAGAAAGCAATAATAGCAGTATTAAATATAGATTAGAGAAGGAAAAGATGGTTAAGAAATTCTTGTCATATCTATGGTAAAAATGGTCAATGCTTGATCTAAGGTGGTGATGGTACGAGAAAGATGAGGTTACATCTCAGAGATATTTCAAATAGAATGTCCAGAACTCAGAACTATGTGACAGGTGGAAGAGATGAAAGAGCGGAGGAGGCTAATTCCATGGTGTTCAGTTTGGACACCTGACATAATGGAGATTTCTGTGACACGTAACTTTGAGGTGAAGAAAATGGAAGAATTGGGGGGTAAATCCTAGAACTTTTGATCACATTTTTAAAATGGACCCTTTGTGCTGCTATCTGAAACATGCTGATATTAGATTCTATCGCACTGGGTTTCTTAAATTTTTTAAATTATTTTTTAATACTCACCTGAGGATATGTTTGTTTGTCTTTATTGATTTTAGAGAGAAAGGAAGGGAGAAAGAGAGAGAGAGAGAAACATCCATGTGAGGAAGAAACACGGATTGGTGGCCTCCTATATGCACCCTGACCAGGGATCAAACCCACAACTGAGGTATGTACCCTGACTAGGAATCGAATCTGCGCCCTTTTGGTATCAGGATGAAGCTCCAAACAACTGAGTCACCCAGCCAGGACTATTTCATTGGGTTTAAACTTTCTCCTTACGGCTCAATAAAACATAAATATGGGACATGTTTGAATTTTTCCCAGTTATAAAATCTACAGTATGGATAAATACTATTTTAAGTGTAAATCTAATATGATCAATGACTTTTAAATATCTTACTCAGCTAATTGCTTTGGATCAGGATTTTTTTAAATAATAAAATAATTCTGTTTGGGAAACAAGCTGTTTAGAACTGAAGTGAGGTGGTGGCACCCTCTCCTTTTTGAATTCTGCTGTATTATTCCCCAAGGCAATCTCCTGAATGAATCTTTTTCCTTTGTTGTATAAAAGCCTTCAAATGCAGTGAAGAACATTCATTTTTCTACTTGATTTTGTTACATTGCCAGGAATAGCACGGGGTCCCTTTAGTGAGTGAGACTAAGGGCACTAAAATGGTTGGAAATCACTGAAAACAGTAGCAGGTTTATTTGAGCAAAATCGGCAGGGTGGTGTAATATACATTTTTAAAAATGCATTTTCATTAAAATTAAAAATGAGCTTCCAAACAAACTCTGGAAAGGGCTCCAAATACAGCCTTACAAACCCAAAATGAAATCAATAAAAAGAAACCAGCCAAGCAGCAAGTTGAGAAAACACCAATTAGAGATTTTAACAAACAGAGAAGCTCACTGTGGGGTACAGTTTTTAAATTAGACAAGAGAAATTTGGGCTTTTTTCTCCACCTCGGCACCACTCCACTGTTCTCTCCTTGGAACTGAAATTGATGGGATTCAGAATGCTCCCCAGGAAGAAACCACAAACAAGCGGGTGCTTGCAGCATTATATCTGAGCAGATGAAAGCAAATATTATTCTGATAGCTTTTCATTTTGCCCTCCAAGGAGCTTTGCATTATTATCCATGACCAGGGATTTTAATAGTCAAACGACCACAAATTTGTGAAACACTCAATTTCTGCCTGGTTTCAGAGTGCAGCTGTGAGTTAACCATGGAAGTTAACTCAGGTCTCTCCAGCCAAGGAATTTTTTGAAGTAAATCATACTCTGATAGCCTGTCTCAGCTATTGTGCCTCCCTAGTTGGCCTTCTAGTAAACTGTCGTGTAAATGAGGTTCATCTTCAGTCCCAGCTCCCATCCTAGTTATCAAGTGTGGCGAGACACTCCTGAATGTAGTCCTGTGCTGGCAGGACCCCCTCTTCTGCTTCTCCCTGGTTGGCTATCCTCCAAGTTTATTTGCCATCTCCTATTTTAACTGCCCTATTGTGTTCTGAGACCCTCAGGAATAAGCTTTGTGCTTCTTCCCAGGTGATGCAATATTGATTGTCATGAAAAATCACCTTTTCAGTGGGCAGTAGTTGTGTTTTTGTTTCATCAATTCTGCTGAACAAAAAGCCATTCACAAAATCTGAGGAATTATAAAGCAAGTTTTATGTGTGGATTATTTTATTTGATTATTGCTACTTGATATATATCCATGGCTATGTATGTCTATGGATATATATGAATGTATGTTTGTAAATGTGTGTACATATATGTGTATACACAAATATATATGCATGCACATATACACATGTACTACATACATATTTTTTCCCTAACCCTAAGGCTATTTTGTTTGAGGATGTAGTTTTAGGTTCCCATATAATAAACGCCCATTTATTAAAGGAAGATCTTCCATGTTAATTGTTGTCTTTTAACAATGAGTTTTAAGTCGAAGCTCATCATTTTTGGTGATGTATAGGTTATAGAGATATTTTTATAGTACGAGGCCCACCAATCTAAGAAAAGAACTCCTAAAATATATTTAGAATCCCTGCACTTTCATCACCTTTACTGGCACCAGCCTCACCACCACGCTATCAGCTTTTCTCTCCTAATCACCTTCTTTACTTCTCTACCCTGTCTCCACCTGTATGTTCTCAACCCAGCACACAGAGTTATCTTTAACACACATCACATCATTCAGACTTTCCACTGGCTCCTCATTTCCCTCAGGTTAAAAACGAAAGTCTTTGAATTGCCTTCTAGGTTCTACTCATTTCCTCCACCTCTGGGTCCTGGGTCCTGCCATCTGGCTCTTCTCTCTTAGCACAGCTCCATCAGCATTGAGCCCTTATGGACATGCTTCCACCTAAAGCCTTCTCTCTGCTGGAATATTTTTTTCCTTAGATATCTTTTTGATTAATTCCCCGCCCTCCGTCTTCAAGTCTTTGCTCAGTAAGTCTTACTTTGATTCCCTCCCCCACAAACATCATCCCCCTCTCAACTTTCCCAAGTGCCCATTCTTTTTTTTTTTCTGTAGCATTTATCACCTGCATACAATCTAATTTAGTTTTCCTTATTTTTGTTTTTACTCTTTATCTCCCTTGCCCAAATATAACTTCTCTGAGGGTGGGGATCTTTGTCTAACTTTGCCCTTCAACCCCTAAATAGGAGCTTGTACATAGTAGATGATTAGTAAATATTTGCTGAAAGAATGAACACTGCCCACTTATATTCAAAATCATGGATGATATTTTCCATTTTTAATAAATTATGTGCATGTCTATGTGCACATACTCATACCATTTTAATTATGAGTTTCTTATTTTAGCATGTAAGGAAATGGATTCATTTATTTTTTGGTAAAATATGGTTAAGAAAATGTTAGCCTGTTTAAGAAGAGGTCTCTATTAACTGCATGCCTGATTTGGTAAACAACATTTAATAAGCACCTGCTCTCTGTTGTATATTTGAAGTATACATTAAACATGTCATGAATCAGAAATATCAGTGTTGGGTGGGGAGCACTGACTTGGAAACAAAAGGACACAATATAGATTGATAAGTGAATGGTACAATCATGCACAAGGAGAAGAAGTGACAAGCACGAAAGTAAGTCAGAACAAAAGGTAGACACTGCTGAGATTAGAACATGATCAAGGCACTTTTAACATAACTCTATATAGCAGGACACATATATGAGGGCCCAAGATTGTATTTGTCTATTTTTTAAAATTATTTACTTATTTTGTTTTGTTTATTTATTTATTTTCAGACAGAGGGGAAAGGAGAAAGAGAGGGAGAGAAACATCACTGTGTGGTTGATTCTCACTCACGCCCCCAACTGGGGACTTGACGTGCAACCTAGTCATGTGCTCTGACTGGGAATTGAACCAGCGACACCTGGCTCACAGGTGGACGCTCAATCCACTGAGCCACAGCAGCCAGGGCTGTATTTGTCTATCTTATCCCATAAAAAAGACCTGAACACATTTCTCCTTCATCACTCTGTTCTTAATGTTCCAGCTTCATTTAGGCCAGGCTGTGGACAAAAGTACAGCAACAGCTGGGGACAGAGTACCACAGGGGAAGCCTTTGTAGAGAGCTCATATGATGTCATATTTAGACTTCACAGTGTACACAGTGAACACCAGCAATGATGAGAACATGGTGAACTGCTGTAATCTAGGAGTAAAACACAGAGCAAAGTCTATCGCTACTTAGAGAGTAAATGCTCATTCTTGCTCTAGGAGTAGAGAGTTCTAGCCCACTGCTCACAGGATGGAGAAAACAGTAACAATCAAGAATATCATCTAAATGCCAATATTAAAAAAGGTAAGCATAAATTGTGTCTATTTATTATACTTATTTAGCTAGTTCCAGGTCAGGATTTTGTGCTTGAGTTAAGTTTCTATGGAAATTCTTACTCCATTGCCATTATGAAGAGACAACTCTGTTTCAACAGGTTTTGGATTCTGGTCCAGGCTCCAGCCTGTCTCAAAATCCAAACAGAATCCCAAAATCTGTTTCTGCCTCTATCAGAACTTGCTGTATTTTCTTTGCCTCCTGCCACCACACAGTTGGATGGACACCAAGTATAGAAAATTTCAGCCTCAGAGGAACATTTTAAGAAAGTTACGAGCCAGATTCAATTACTGGTATAATAAGCATTATCTCTGAAATAATATCATTGCAATATACCTTCAACACATCTTAAAATAACTACAAATTTAAACTCTAGATAAAGATGGACTTGGGTTGGAATGCTCGTTTTGCAACTTATTAGCTATTGTACTTTGTGCTTTAGGCTTTTTTTATTTTATTTGTAAAATGGGGACAATTAAAATTACATCATAGAGGTACTGAAAGAGTCTAATGAGACAATGTATATACCATACTGAGTTGGTGCCTGAATCTCAACTAAGGTTCAACAGATCAGTTGTAATTGCTGTCATAGTGATTATAATTTTCATAAACTGATATCTAAACATTCTTTAAATTTTCTATGTGCAAAATGAGTCCAGTAGTTAACATCATTTCTGCTCCATGGTTATGCTCTCTCCCTAGAGGAAAGAACAGTAGATAAAAATGACGACGACAATTCTTTAACAAGGGTTTTCTTAATAAAAGTGTAATTATGTGGTGAGAATGTTATCAGTAGAAGCTGATTCAAAAAGCAAGTTTTTGAGAATTTTAAAAGATAAATCATTTAAGGTTTTTTATGCCTTAATATATAGGATAGGCTGTACATATATTTAGAAATAACAGTTTTACTTACTAGTTACAGAATCCATTCATTTGGTACACAATGCACCCCCTTTCTTTCCCTTCTTCTTCCCCCCTTTCTCCCCTCATTAATAGATTTAGAACTGACAGTGCTTTCACTTCTAAGTATAAAGAATAATTTTCTTCTGAACATAGAGACAACTATGAAATCAAAGTTTAAAATACAGACCTCTTCTAACAGTGATTTAGATTTCCATTAAACTTCCTCCCACTTTCTCAAATTAAAGTTTGAAAAGCAGAGCTCAGAAATAATCTGGCAGGCAGAGTGCTTCGTTCATTTCCAGCAAGGAAGCACCACCAATTTGATTCCTACCATAACAATTTTTGCTGTTGCCAGTGCATCAAAAATTTTTAACACAGCTTTTCAAGTGATAGAAATCATCCCGTCACTTTGTTTCATAAAACTGACACCCTGGGGAAATGCAAAATAGAGTAAGAACTCGAGCAAAGCTGCTCCTAAAACCCTTGCTAGGTATTCCTGAAATTCTCTTTTCCTCTTCAACTAATGTCATCAAGTCCCAATCGCTTGTTGTTATTTTCTCCTTGTTCTGCACATGCTCTCCCACATCCCTTGGCTTCCCTCAGCACGGGAGCTGGTGTTTTTAAAAGTGTTACTCCTAGATAGGGATTCTACCTCTGACTAATTTGAATGCAGTGACAAAAAAGAAAAGAAACTTGATGGAATTATTTCACACACAAAGCAATAAACACATGGAATAAATTACTACAGGAGATGATTCAAAGAGTTTAAGAAACACCTGGATTTGTTTCTGGAGGCAGTGGATTAGAGAGTACAGCGAGAAGCAGCAGGAGCATGGAATGAAAGCACACTCATAACGCAATGTTAAAGCTCTAACTTCCTATTGAAATGGCACCTCTTGCATTTATCAGGAGCACCAGCTCTTAATGCAAGTCTATTTTAAGGGAAAAGTTTCTCAAATACCCTGACTGTATGACAGGAACTACCTTCCTAATGGGCTTGGTATCTGGCTTTGAGGAAAGGGCGTGAGTGATGGAAGGTTCTTTTCAATCCAGAAAGAGAGGGAAAGTATCTTATATGTAGGAACTAAACTTCAGCGATTGGCTTAGATATGATCCAGGCCTCCCATATTGGCCACATCTCTGACCTCCCCTCTCTGCAGGCACATTTAGACCTTTCAGAAAGAGCCCTGAGTTGGTAATTATGTTGCTGTTTCCCCTCCAAGCTCTTCCCCTCATTCTTCAGTCCATAGGCCTCTTTTCTGTGACGTCTCAGTTAATTGTCACTCCTCCCACTGGGGTCCCATACATACCACATGCACAATGTCTTCATGTGTTCACTTTATTAATCTTTATCTCTTCCACACTCCACAAAAGGCCTGGCTTATTGAAGATGTTTAATCTTTTCTTTTTTTAAGATTATTTTTTTAATTTTAGAGAGAGGGCAAGGGAAGGAGAAATAAAGGGAGAGAAACATGGATGTGAGAGAGAAACACTGATCAGTTGCCTCTTGTACATGTCCTGACCAGGGACTAAACCCACAACCTAGGCATGTGCCCTGACAGGGAACTGAACCCACAACTTTTCACTTTGCAATACAACACCCAACCAACTGAGCCACACTGATCAGGGTGAGATGTTAAATATTTTCAAATTTTATTTGCCTCACTTTGTTTCAGAGGATTTAAATTGCTTGATAAAAGTAATAGCTAACACGAGCTCAAGTGCTTTGTCATACCCATCAATTTTGCTCATTTCATGCTTGAATATGGAAAAGAAGTTTGACCAATGGACAAAAGCTAAAACAATGTTAAGTTAATAATGCATGTGTTTGCAACATATAGTTCATTTAATTTTCCTTTTCAGAAGAGTCGCTCGTTCTTTTCAAATTTCTTCCACCTTGTATTTTGTCCAGCAACCAGCTAACTACATGTTCAATCTGGACAGGAACTTGCAAACTAAATGCTCTTTAGTGAAAGAAAACAAAGGCATAGTCATTTATTTTCTTCTTCACAATGATAATGCCCTATGAGATTTTATCACTGGAAGGAACAGCATCTTGAGTATTAAAATGCTCTGAGACAAACAATGCAAAAAACAATGTAGGGGAGCCTCCTAGATTGACAACCTGGACTAAGACTAGAGGGATTAAATGGGTGTCTAGTTCATTACTAAAATACATACTAAAACCTCGATAGCTTCTTTGCAAAGTTAGTGCATGTGCTTAATTTAGACTCACTGTTTAGCACTCAAGCAGTTACCATATATGGGTGGGGTAGTGAGGCGAATTAGGTGTTGGAATCATGATGTCACAGAGACTCCAGCGTAGCAAAGAGACCAGAGCTTTGTGAGTACAGTTGCATATGGACTATTGTAGTGTTCTTCTAATTTATAAAGCTGGAGCATACATTCCATTACTCTTGTTCTTAGATTTTCAGACAGCCATAATTTCTGGTCTTTTGTTTGAAAGAAATGCCTGCCTGGAAAAATTGAAGGTGCTGGCAAGCTTACTAAAAGACATTTTATTGTAGCACACTGTATTCTTTATTCACTACCCCGTCCCATACCCCCGACTCTTAGGTATAGGGGATGGGGCACAAGATTTGAGAAAGATGTAAATTATGAAACTGAAATAACATTAAAGCAATTATGGACAGGATCTTGTCAAATGTTCCCTTAGCCAGAAAAACACTAGTGTGTAGTAATGTGCATCTAAGGATACCTCAAAGACTATATTCTCAGAGTGAAATTATTTGTGAAATACAAGTTATATTGGATTCCTTTTAAAGAAAAGAACAAAAGTTAAAATTCAGGTTACATATCAGGAAGACTGAAGTAGGCAATCAAATTTAAACTACTACATCAGATTTATTTGACATGATTTCAAAATAAACTAAGTTCAGTAAACCTGTTGGCAAAGAAGTATAGTTTGTGAAGCGATTAACAGAGACACAATCTGTAATTACGCGTTGCTGAAAGCAGGCCACTAATGAGAGAATGACTCACGTTTTGGGGTGAAGGGAGGAGGGGTCTCTCAGAAACTGTAATTTGATTTACAAAACTCTAAATAGCTAATGGCAGGTAACTCTTGCCAACTAACCAGCCAACTCTTGTAAGCTCATTAACACAACTCCATGGTCTCACTAAAGGAGAAACCATATGGAGGTGTCACTAAAAGCTGGAGATGGGAGACTATAATTCCTGTTCAGTCCTTCTGTGAGTTGGTCATATGGGCATTGATTTGAGCTTTTGTTTATCTGACATGATCTGTTCTTAAGAAAGAAGAGAAAATAAATTTTTAGGAGTTGTTGGTTCCACCCCCCACCCCGACACACAACCTTACACTGCAGTGTTCAACTAATTATTAAACTTCTTTATTCTGCTCTTGTTCCTCCAGGTTCTCATATCTGTGTCACATTTTAGTTCCAGCAAAAACAATTGAATAGTAGCATTACACAAGTGCCTAATTCACTGTTTGCTTGAGTGCTGATCGGAGGCAGTTGTTAAGTTGCTTTTCACTGATTTCCCTGGTGATTGCAAACCTGTGGCTATAAGACCATTTTTAACTCTTTATGCACATGGACTTTGTAAACACAATATGAGGCAACACACCTTCATAAAGCACCATTTTGTAAGGGACTCTGTTTACTTATTCCCATCTAACCAGAGTACCATACTAGTGTGTATATAGGTGCTGCAATTTTCACTTGTTATTCATCTGGTCCAGGAATCCCTAAAAAAAAGCAAACAAACAAATAAATAAATAAATTAGAATAACACATGAGCAGTTTTAAAATAGTACTAAAAGTTATTTAATAATAAACAAGTCTTCTAGTCTATTTTCCTATTTCCTCAGTACTATTCCCAAGAAGCAATTTTAACCAATTAGGTATAAAGTCTTTTATTGCTTTAAATAATAAGCTTTAATCACCAGTCCTTGATTTATTAAATTGACAGATTAGCTAGCTAGTGCTTCTGGACATCGTAGATGAAAATTTAGCTCACTTCTATCTCCTGTCCCCCTTACTCTCTTTGAATTTCTATTTTTAATTTCTTAATTTTTTTAGTTTATTAAATAATACAATCACGTTTATTACTTTATATATACAATATGTATAAAATAATAAATATATTTTATTTATATAGTAGCAAATATTTTATCAATTTTAAACTGTAATTATTACCTCCCCATTTTGAAAGAGGGGAATATTAACAAACTATTGCCCCCATTTTTCTTTTTGTTTTCATCTCTAACATTTTATTAGCTTTATTCTTACTTTTCCATCACTAAGATTGATGGCATTTGCATTCTGTTTGGATAAAAATAAGATTACTTTTGCCAACAGCAAAACTTATTAATCATATGCTTTTGTAAGTATTGTGCTTTTGTTTCCTTTCTTATGAATTTGAAAGCATGGCTTTATTATTAAATTAGAAAGTTCCTAGAGTCACACTTGACAGTCTTTTCTTTTCTTACATTAATCCAATTGTTCAAGTAAATTAGTTTGCTCCATATTTGGACTGTGAGTCTTTTATTCCATTTTCTGTTTTCCCAGAGTTTCTAATTGGATATATCTAATACCATCAAGCTCCATAATCAATTTATCATTCTTTGAATTCAATGTCATTATTCTTGTACTCCATCTGATACCCTTATGGTACATGGATTAATTGCTTTCTAGATCTGGTACAGAGGTTGATTCCATTTTTTTTTTTTTTTTTTGTATTTAGTGTTTTCTATTTTGTTGGTTTCTTCTCCAAATGACTATGTACAGTTGAATTTCGAAGTAAGTATGGATCTAAAAATAGTTTAATTTTCCTTTCATATTGGTTACTAGTTTGGTTGGGTAGAACACCTAAGATTAAAACCAATTTTCTCTAAACTTTAAAGGTTTGACTTCTATTAGCAGGTATTTTCATGAGAAGCTAGATAGCAGCCTATAATCATTAATATTTTTTGAGGAAATATGTAACCATTTCCATCTGTTACTTTGAGCTTAATTATTTATCTTTAGTGCTTTAGACTTTAATAATAATGTCTTGGTATAAATGGTTTTTCTTCATCTTTTATTTAGATGTGTGTGTACGCATGTGAGAGCCCACCATTGCTTTGACTAGACCTAGCAAGAGGGCTTGAATAATGGTGGTGGTTGCCTTATCTTCATCTTGCCCTCACTTCACTAAAAAATGCCATTAGTGTTTTCACCATTTACCCCACTTTCAACTGGTGAATTTAGATAGAAATGCATTTTCATAATTTTTCTATCAAAATGCTCTTTTTAAAAATAGGATCAAGTCCAAATTCCTTTATAGCATATATTGAGGTGATCCTATCACATCTTCTTTGTTGTGGTAAAAAATATTATTACTATATTCTCTAGTATTAAATTGTAGTTGTAAACTAACATTCTGGTAATAATGTAATTTTTAAACAGCAATTGGGTTTAATTTTCTATTATTTTGTCATTTCTATATATTCATGGATAAGTTGAAAACGTAGTTTTCTTTTTGCTAATATTGACTTTAATATAGTAATATACTAGCTTCAGTTTAATTAGAAAGATTTGCAAATATTATGTTCTGAAATGTTTTATAGCCAAGCATGGCAATCATCTCATGTTTGACAATGAGAAGAGTGAAGTATTTATTTATAAAATTATTTATATTTTTAACTTTAAAAAAAGAAACAATACATTCAGTACATATGTGGCTTCTATGGTTATTAATTTCTTCAAGTTCATTTAGAAATTTGAGTATGTCATATTTTTCTAGATGAATTTCTATTTCATCTCTATGTTCAAATTTACCATCATAGAGTTTTACTTAGCACATTAATCCTCTCTGTGGTTAAATTTATGTCATCGCATTTAATTTTTTTAAATTTGTTTCCTCTCTTTAAACTTTCTTGCTTTGCTTAACTAAAATTGTTTGATTTAATTTACATATCAATTCTTAAATACATTGATCAATTCTGTTTTTTAGTTTATTATTTTTATCTTTATTAAATTTTGTTAATATTCCTATTAACATGTTTTGATATTTAAAATCTTGAAATAACATTTTTACTTATTTATATTATTTTTGTCTAACAATAAAAACATTTAAGTCTATGAACTTGCTTCTACTTATAACTTTAGTTGCATTCAATTAGTTATGATGTGTAGTTTTCTTATTGCCCTTATTCCTGAAATATTCACTTGGAAATTTTAATTTATCATTTGATTCAAGAATTATAGTATTTGTTGATTCTCAAGTGGAACTTGCTTTATTAAACATTTTTATTACTTTGAAATTTCTCTCTTGTTGGTTATTGAAAATGTGTCCATTTATTTTCTTCCTTTTATTGTATTAAAATTATCTTTGTGGCTTACCATATGATTAGTTTGATTAATAACTATGGGTGCATGAAAAAGATGTATTTTTCTCTTTTACAGTAAATTGTGAATATTTACATATAACTTATGTTCTATATACTCTGCCTAATTGATCTAAGTTATACACATGTGTACATACTTGTGTCTTCTAAAAGTATCTTCCCGCATGTTCATACATTTAAAAAATATTTTCTTCATATGTAATTTGGAATGGAAATATTAACATAGTTATATAATCATTGCAGAATATGCATTTCAAAAATGTTATTGTCTCATTTAATATTTTCTCTTATTTTTGTGATATCAATACTTTATCTTATTTCTTTGTATTTTTTACGATCTCAAATATTTTTTAAAATATTTTAAAATTTATTTTTAGGGAGAGGGGAAGGGAAGGAGAAAATGAAGGGGAGAAACATCAGTATGTGATAGAAAAATAAATCGTTTGCCTTTTGTACACACCCAGGTGACCGAACCTGCAACCCGGACATGTGCCCTGATAGGAAATCCAACCAGTAATATTCTGCCCAACCAGCTGAGCCACATCAGTCAGGACAGTCTTAAATACTTTTTATCATAAGTTTCATTTACTGTTAGTTTATTTAAGGTATAGATTATTCAACATGTTGTCAGAATTTATTTTTAATTGAAGAGTTTCAAAAGTTTTGTGGAGGGTATTAATTTACTTTCACTGCCATAATTGACATGTTTGTTCAAAACTGTCATTCTAATTTTTCTTGAATGTTTCATTGTGATTTCCTTTGTTTTCTGTATATTTACCCATCCATTCATTTATTCACTCAATAAATACTGATTCCCTTCAACACCAAAAGAAATTTGTTGGGCACTCATGTAGCAAATGTAAACAAGTCAGACACCATCACTATGCTCATGAAACTCGCTCTTACAGGGGAAATTGTTTAAAATGATAATACATTGTGTGCAATGCATAATGGCAGGTAGTCTGCTTGCCGCTGGGGAGGGGCATACGAAGCACATGCTTTGGCAGAGGGAATTGTAAGGCAGTTTCTTGAGGACGTAATACCTGAAGTAAGTATTCATGGGTGAATAAAAGTCTGAGGACAGATGGCAGAGGAAGCTTGGGGTTAAATAGTGAGAACAATAAGTTCAAAGGCTCAGGAGCCAGATTGTGTGGCATTTTGGGAAAACAAAATAAAACAGAATGAAGGGTGGTGTTTAAGAGGTAGGCAAGTGGGAATGAGACAGAGGCTGAGTAATTTTATTTTTAGGCCTACTGTCATTCAAGGGTATGTTTGCGTGTGCGTGTGCTCACACTACGGCTTGGGAGAGACATCTAGATATCTGTATGTATAAGAGTTGGAATCATGTGGATGTTATTTACCCCAAAAAATGTGGGGAACAGGAGAGATTACATCCTAGGCGAGGATACCAAAATTGTAGACAGGTAGCAAGCTAAAAGTGATGAAAGAAGGCTGCTTAGGATGACACCATAACAGAAAGTATGGTCTCACAGATGTCACCAAAGAGTGTTTCACAAAAGGGAGAGGAATCAGAAGTTTAATGTGTTTCTACATGGCATGTATCTTATTTGATAGACAACTACAACTTAAGATACATATCTAGCTTACTATTTGCCTTGAACTCCATACAAGTTCCAAAGTATGGCTGTATCAGTCCTGTTTCCTGGCACAGTGCCCATCAAAAAATCCTGCTATGTCAGACATTGGTCTGTGGTTGTGAAAGGTATAATTTTTAGCACTACTCAATCTATCCATGGCCTGCCCTTTGCCTCAGCCCTCACTTTTCTTATCAGGGGTCATCTTAAGTTTTTGCTTGAGCTGTATTTTAACTGACACTGTGCTGTGTGTGTTTTTTTTTGGGGGGGGGGGCTTCTCTAAGCTTCTTGGACCTGAGGTTTGCTGTCTCCAAATCATTTTTTTTAATTTAATTTTTATTTTTTATTACAGTTGTCCTACTTTTTCCCTTATTTCTCCCCACTGCTGCACCCAGCCTACCCCTTCTCCCACAGTCAATCCCCACTGTCTCGTCCATGTCCATGGGTTATCTATACTAGTTCCTTTACTAAAATTTCATATATTCCACATAGAAATACTTTTGCTGATATATCTCTTAGGGTAAGGGAAATAAAGGAAAAAAATAAACAAATGGGACTACATCAAAATAAAGAGTTTCTGCTCAGCAAAAGAAAACATCAGCAAGATGAAAAGGTAAACAACCATATGGGAAAATATATTTGCCAATGATACCTCAGACAAGGGATTGATCTCCAAAATATGTAAAGAACTTACATGACTCAACACCAAGAAGACAGACAACCCAATTAAAAAATGGGCAAAGGACCTGAACAAACACTCTTCCGAAGAGGACATACAGAGGGTCCATAGAAACATGAAAGAATGCTCAACATCACTAGCCATCAGAGAGATGCAAGTAAAAAACCACAATGAGGGCTCAGGCTCTTAGGCTCCTGGACTGGCTGGCTCTGGTTCTCAGGCTCTTCTTCCTCAAGGCTGCCTGGATGATTGTACTGTAGCTCTCTGTATTTCCTAGACAGTGTGAAAACTGCTGCCTCAGATGAAAGCATCAGTGAAGACCCTGCTTTGCAGAGATTCAGACTTTGGAGAAGAAGAGGCTGGGAGAGCTCATTACTAGATCACTGAACTGAGAAATAAAAACCTGGAGGAGGAAAGATGCTGGCGGAGTAGGTAGTGGTGTTCTTTGCTTGCTCCCATCGCGGAAGGACTTGGAGTGCAAACACGGAGAGGAGTGAGTGAGTGCAGACTTCAGACAGCGTGAACAGGGAAGGGAGTGTGGGAGCACCATGAAGGAGGGTGGAAAGTTCTGCCAAACTCTCCAGGCTGAGTCTCTGGGTCTCCCAGACAGAGGCCTCTGCCACACCGTACCCGAAACGGGGCAGCTGCTGACCAGCTCATTAGCCGGGATCTGCTTGGAGGCTTCCCCCTCCCAAGGGTGGACCGACCAGCAAAGTCCAGGAGAGAGTCAGTGAGGAGGTTTGGTTGAAACAGCTGGAGGTGTGGGAAGACAGTGAACAGCCCGGACTGTGAGAAACTGTATGAACTGAGTATAGGTGGGGACTCCCTTGGCTGGCAACCCTGGGCTGACAACTCTGTGCTCTGGGTGCTCACACCAGGGCTCCATCAAATAAATGGGCAGAACTGAGCCAGGGTGAGGGGCCCATATTGGAAAGCTGTGGTGGAACTGCAGACTCAGTAAGAACCCCGGGTGGGCAGGGGGCACGCACAGGCATACAGGCAGGGACGCGAGCTGGTGCTGCAGCTTGGAGGCAACACAGAGACTTTTCTGGAGGAACAGAGAGAGGACCTGAGGCCAGGCAGGGACTATGGGCATGCACACTGGCCCACCAGCAGAACAGCGTTGCTAGACAAGCCTGAGGAGGGCTGAGGGTGCCGCAGGAGCAGGGGGCAGGGGACTCGACTAAGTGCGGCTCACAGCAGAATGGTGGCAGACCTACGAGTGAGAGACTAGCAACCCCAGAATCAAGCTGGATCTCCTCACAGCCAGCCAGCCAGAAAAGATTTGAAACCAATGGAATTTTGACCAGGGGAAGATCCAGAAAAAGAAGACAGTGCCCAAAGGTTGTACTGGGGAAAAAACTCCTTCTTTAATCTGTTTCCTACCTTCTCTCCTTCCTATTCTTCTTCTTTAATTTTTGTTGGTTTGTTTGTCTGTTTTGTTTATCCTCCCTCTCACACTAACATATAGCATATAACTTCCATATAAACCTAATACTATGTACTTCCACTTTCTCACTTCATTCTGCATTCTTTCCTCCTTTTTCAACATACAATGGAAATATTACTTACTGTCTCGCATAGCCTTGACCCTACTTGCTACTATTATTATTCTATCATCTTACCTCTCAAAAATCATATTTCTTTCATTTAAAACAACTCTTATCTGTTTCTCCTATAATTGTCGTAACCTCTCTACATTTATATTAATACTGGCCCATTTGCTGCTGATAGTGGGATTATGGGTGGGGGTTATTTTGGAGGGTGTGGGTTTCTTGCCTGGGTTGTGTGTTATGATTTAACAGCATCTCCACAAAAGAACTCAAGACAAGGTGGGCAGAGTGACTCTCAATCAACTAGCCAGAGGAAAGGATCCACCAAAGAGTAACTGAAATACAACCAGACAGCTTAAACAAATGGCATAAAGGACATCTCAAGAATATCAGGCTCAGGAGATCAAAGAGACTGCACCACTGAATCCTCCAGGTCTCCTATACAGAATCTCATACCACGAAGGTGGCAAATCAAAGCAGACAAATCTAATAAACAAAAACAAACAAGAAGAATCCTACATGGGGAGACACAGGACCAACCTCCCAATGAAAGAAAAAGAGGAATCCCCAGGAAAAGAGATAGATGGAATAGACATAAGCCAACTATCAGACATGGAATTCAAAAGAATGGTTATAAGGAGGCTCAATGAACTTGTCAAACTCAAAGAAAACTACAACAAACTCCAGGGGAATTACAAGGAGCTACAGGAAAACTAGAAAGAATTCCAGGGAAGCTAGAAGGAACTTTTGGAGAATTACATCAGCATAAAAGAGGACATAAAAACTATCAATAAGAACCAGAAAGAAATGAAGGATACAATTTCTCAACTGAACAACACAGTAAAATCAATCAAAAGCAGGCTAAACAAAGCAGAGGATCGGATCAGTGAATTAGAGGACAATGTAGGAAAAAATTCCAGGACAATACAACAAAATGAAAAAAGACTGAAAAAGAATGAAGAGGGTCTAAGAGAAATGCAGGACAACACAAGACTAAACAACATTAGAATCATAAGGTTACAGAAGGAGAAGAGGAGCAAGGGATAGAAAACCTGATTGAAAAAGTAATGACAGAAAATTATCCTAACTTGATGAGAGAAAAAGTCATGCAAGTCCAGGAAGCACAGAGGATCCCAATGAAGATGAACCTAAAAAGGCCCACTCCAAGGCACATCATGATTAAAATGACAATATTCAAAGACAAAGCAAGAATCCTAAAAGCAGCAAGAGAAAAATAGCAAATAACACACAAGGCAACTCCGATAAGACTATCAACTGATTTCTCAACAGAAACACTACAAGCCAGAAGGGAATGACAAAAAATATTTCAAGCAATGAAAAACAAAGGCATACAACCAAGAATACTCTACCCAGCAAGGCTCTCATTCAAAATGGAAGGTGAAATAAGGAGTTTCTCAGACAAAGGAAAACTGAAAGAATACATCTCCACCAAACCAGCATTGCAAGAGATGTTAAAGAGAATGCTTTAAGCAAAAGAAGAAAAAAATAGAAGGTTAAGAACACAGGTACAAAGGGAAATTAATAAATACCTGTCAATGATAACCTTAAATGTAAATGGATTAAATGCTCCAACCAAAAGACATAGGATAGCGGAATGGATATAAAAATACAACCCACATATATGCTGTCTACAAGAGACACACCTCAAAACAAAAGATTTACACAGACTGAAAGTGAAGGGATGGAAAAAGTATTCCAAGCAAATGGACATGAAAAAAAAAGATGGGGTAGCAATACTTATATCAGACAAAATGGATTTCACAGCAAAGGCCATAAAAAGAGACAAAGAAGACATTTCATAATACTTAGGGGAAATATCCATCAAAAAAATATAACCCTGGTAAACATATATGCACTCAACATAGGAGCACCCAAATATATAAGAAAAACACTAGAAGACTACAAGAAGGATATCAACAACAATGCACTCATAGTAGGGAAATTTAACATCCCACTATCAACAATAGACAGATCTTCGAAGCAAAGAAACACCAAGGATATTGAGGCATTGGATAGCACACTAAACCAAATGGACTTAATTGATATATATAGAACTTTTCACCCCAAAGAAGCAAAATATGCATTCTTTTCAAATGCACATGGGACATTTTCAAAGACAGACCACATGATAGGACACAAAACAAGCCTCAACAAATTCAAGAAAATTGCAATTATATCAATCATCTTTTCAGACCACAATGCCTTGAAACTAGAAATCAACCTCAAGGAAAAAAAATCAAAGACATCCAAACTCACAGAGAATGAATAACATGATATTAAATAATGAATGGATTAATAATGACATCAAGGAAGAAATCAAGAAGTTTCTGGAAAGTAATGATAATGAACACACAACCATCCAAAACCTATAAGACACAGCAAAAGCAGTCCTAAGGGGAAAGTCCATAGCAATACAGGCCTACTTGAAAAAGATAGAAGCATCTAAAATAAAAAATCTAACCCTACAGTTACAAGAACTAGAACAACAACAAACAAAGCCCAGAGTGAGTAGAAGGAAGGAAATCATCAAGAGCAGCGCAGAATTAAATGACATAGAGACTAAACAAACAATTCAAAAGATCAACAAAAGTAGGAGCTAGTTCTTTGAAAAAATAAACAAAATCGACAAGCCTTTAGCCACACTCATCAAGAAAAAAAGAAAGAGGACACAAATAAATAAAATCAGAAATGAAAGAGGAGAAATCAAGACTGATATCACAGAAATACAAAGGATTGTAAGAAATTACTACAAACAACTGTTTGGCAAGAAGTTTGACAACCTAGATGAAACGGACAAATTTCTAGAAACATATAATCTTATAAAACTGAATTAAGAAGAAGCAGAAAGCCTGAGCAGACCAATAACAACCAGTGAAATTGAATCAATAATAAAAAAACTCCCAGCACAAAAAAGCCCTGGACCGGATCGCTTCACAAGTGAATTTTACAAAACATTTAGGGAGAAACCAAATCCTACCTTTCTCAAACTATTTTAAAAAATCCAAGAAGAGGGAAAACTCCCAAACTCTTTCTATAAAGCCAGTATTACCCTAATTCCAAAACCAGGTCAAGACACAACAAAGAAAGAAAACTACAGGCCAATATCGCTGATGAACATAGATGCTAAAATCCTCACAAAATATTGTCAAACAGGATCCAGCAACACATTAAAAAGATCATACACCACAAACAAGTGCGATTCATCCCAGAGATGCAAGGATGGTTTAATATTCGCAAATCAATAAATATAATACATCACCTAAACAAAATAAAAGACAAAAATCACATGATCATATTAATAGATGCAGAAAAAGCATTTGATAAAGTACAACACCCATTTATGATTAAAACGTTCATCAAAATGGGAATAGAGGGAGCATACTTCAACATAATTAAGGCTATATACGAGAAACCTGAAGCCAGCATCATACTCAATAGACAAAAACTGAAAGCATTCCCCCTGATCAGGAACAACACAAGGATGTCCACTCTGTCCACTCCTATTCAACATAGTCTTGGAAGTTGTAGCCACAGCAATTAGGCAAGAAAAAGAAATAAAAGGCATCCAAATTGGGAAAGAAGAAGGAAAACTGTTATTATTTGCAGATGACATGATAGTATACATAGAAAACCCTATAGACTCCACAAAAAAAACTACTCAACATAATAAGTGAATTTGGCAGAGTACAAAGTAAATATATAGAAATCTAAGGCATTTCTGAACACCAACAATAAAATCTCAGAGATAGAAACTAAAAAAAAAAAAAAAAAATCCCATTTACCATAGCAACAGGAAGAATAAAGTACCTAGGAATAAACTCAACCAAAGAGATAAAAGACCTGTACTCGGAAAACTACATAACACCGAAGAAAGAAATTAAGGAAGATACAAATAATGGAAGCAAATACCATGTTCATGGATGGGAAGAATCAACATTATTAAAATGTCCATACAACCCAAAGCAATTTACATATTCAATGCAATCCCTATTAAAATACCAATGATGTATTTCACAGACCCAGAACAAATATTTCAAAAATTTATATGGAATCAAAAAAGACGCTGAATAGCTAAAGCAATCTTGAGACAGAAGAACACAGCAGGAGGAATCACAACACCAGACATCAAACTATACTACAAAGCCACTGTCATCAAAACAGTCTGGTACTGGCATAAGAACAGACATATAGATCAATGGAACAGAATAGAGAGCCCAGAAATAAACCCAGGCCTCTATGGTCAACTAATATTTGACAAAAGGGGAAAGAACATAAAATGGAGTGAGAAGAGCCTCTTCAACAAATGACTGGGAGACCTAGACAGGAACGTGCAAAAAAATGAAATTAGACCACCAACTTACACCACACACCAGAGTAAACTCAAGAAGGATCAAAGATTTAAATTTAAGCCATGATACCATAAAAGTCCTAGAGGAAAACATAGGCAAAAAAATTTCAGATATCTCGCTCAGCAATATTTTCACCGATACATCTCCTAACGCAAGGGAAATAAAGGAAAAAATAAACAAATGGGACGACATCAAACTAAAGAATTTCTACTCAGCAAAAGAATACATCAGCAAGATGAAAAGGAAACCAACCACATGGGAAAACATATTTGCCAATGATACCTCAGACAAGGGATTGATCTCCAAAATATATAAAGAACTTACACATCTCAACACCAAGAAGACAGCCCAATTAAAAAATGGGTAAAGGACCTGAACAAATACTTCTTCAAGGAGGATACACAGAGAGTCCATAGACACATGAAAGAATGCTCAACATCACTAGCCATCAGAGAGATGCAAATAAAAACCACAATGAGATATCACTTTACACCTGTCAGAATGGCCATCATCAACAAATCAAAAAACAAGTGCTGGCGAGGATGTGGAGAAATGAGAACCCTAGTGCACTGTTGGTGGGAATGCAGACTGGTGCAGCCACTATGGAAAACAATATGGAATTATCTCAAAAAACTAAAAATGGAACTGCCTTTTGAACCAGCGATTCCACTGCTCAGATTATACTTGAAGTATCCTGAAACCCCCATTCAAAGGAACTCATGCACCCCTATGTTCATAGCAGCACTGTTTACAATAGCTAAGTGCTGGAAACAACCTAAGTGCCCATCTGTAGATGAGTGGATTAAAGAACTGTGGCACATTTACACAATGGAATACTATGCAGCAGAAAGAAATAAGGAATCCTGCCCTTTGGGACAACATGGGTGGAACTAGAGATAATTATGCTTAGTGAAATAAGCCAGGCAATAAAAGAAAAGTACCATATGATATTGCCTAATACAGGAGACTAATGAGCAACACAAACAACTGAAAAAAATTGAACAAGGAACAGAATAACAGTTATCAGGGGGACAGGGGGAGGGAGAGGAAGGGGATAAGCAGGGGAAGGGTCTAGTCAAGGAACGTGTATAAATGACACATGGACATGGACAACAGAGTGGGTTATGACTGTAGGAGAAGGGGTGGGCAGGGAGGGGGAAAAATGAGACAACTGTAATTGAAAAACAATTTAAAAACAACAACAACAACAACAAGAAAAAAACCCACAATGAGATACCACTTCACACCGGTCAGAATGGCCATAATCAACACATCAACAAACAACAAGTGCTGGCAAAGATGTGGAGAAATGGGAACCTTAGTGCACTGTTGTTGGGAATGCAGACTGGTGCAACAACTATGGAAAACAGTATGGAATTTCCTCAATAAACTAAAAATGGAACTGCCTTTTGAACCAATGATTCCACTGCTAGGATTATACTTGAAGAATACTGAAAACACCAATTCAAAAGAACCTATGCACCTTTATGTTTATAGCAGTGTTAATCACAATAGCCAAGTGCTGGAAACAGCCTAAGTGCCCATCTATAGATGAGTGGATCAAAAAACTGTGGTACATTTACACAATGGAATACTACACAGCAGTAAGAAAGAAGGAATTCCTGTCATTTGCAACAACATTGATGGAACTATAGAGAATTATGCTTAGCAAAATAAGCTAGGCAATGAAAGAAAAATACCATATGATATCACCTGATACAGGAGACTAATGAACAACACAAATGAATGAGCAAAATTGAACAAAGAACAGAGTGCTGCTTTCTTAACAGATAGAGTTGAGGGTCAGTTTCTCTTTTCTTCCTTTAAAGCATCTTGCTGTACTAGAAGAAATTTATCAGAATTTCTAGTATGTGGATAACAACACTCTGTCTTTAATAATAGCTCACATTTTAAAAATGTCATTTCTGGATTATCTCCATGAAAATTCGGAAGAGGGGTTATTAGAACTGGCATTGCCATTTTTCCTAGAGGTCTTCAACTATATTATTATATCAAAATCTGACAGGTTCAATTTAGCACTCTTAAAGTCAACAAAATGGCTTAATGGTCACTGTGGGGAGAAAATAAAAATATATTTGCTACAAATTAATGCAAGCAAAATAACATTCTAGAATTAAATTTCAGTTTCTCTTCACTTAGTCAGTTTGAACTACGGGAATGGCGCTTCTTAATCGCATTCTGATCCAGTCCTCTTTTCATGATAGGTTTGGGGTCTGGTTGCTCCTCTGTGTTTCACATGCTTCCTGCACAAGACTTTGTGAGTCATAGTTGGTTTTTATATTAGTTGCAGAAGTATTTTAATCTAATAACAGTTGCTCAATTTACAATTACGTTTACAAGGATTTTAAATTACACTTACAAGATTTTTATTATTATCTGGTATATGATCTTGGAAGACACTGATGACAGCTCCCCATCCCTCTGGTTTGTAACAGGAACTTGGTATTTTGTCAGGAATTTTACAAATTCTAGGTTGAGAACAACATTTAAAATATCCACCAATGAGTCTGTGAAACTCCTTTGCTTGGGCTATTAAACATCCTCCCTATAGATGTTAGGGGCTCTTCCTCAGAAGAGCCTTTCCTGACCAACCTATGTGAGCAAGCATCCTTTAATTTCCTTGTTTGTTATTCTACATTGTTTATTTTCTTCATGGAACTTAGCACTATTTTAAAGTATTAATAACTTTATTTCTTTGAGATTTTTATTATTTTGTTTCCCTTGCTAGCTTTTGAGTTTTGTGGGTATAAAAATAGTACCTTTTTAGATCTCTACCATATTCTTCATAATACACTAGTAGAATATATAATGTTTAATATATATTTGTTCAATAAATGGATAAAGAAATACATTGCATAGAATAGTATATGTTGGAGATGATGAATTTTCAGCTATATATTCATGTGATGTTCAATAAATCAATTAAAATTTTATTAAGCAACTATATTTATATGTGATAGCCATATGCTATCAAAAGAAAATATCTATGGAATGAAACAAGATGTACATACTAAGAGTTAAATAAATGCCTTAGCTGGGAAATAAGGGAGAATCTTATATTCAGTTTTGATTGAATTAATTGAGCAATAAGTTGGTAGGAATCTTTTCAGTTTGAGATATATAGATGTGTTAATTCACCTACTAAGATTCTCATACATTTCAAAAATATGATTAAAATGTACTTCTCACAATTTAATTAGCCTTTTAGGTAGATAACAAGTCACCAACATACTACTTATTAATGAGGAGACATAATTTGAAATTAGATAATCATAGTTCCCTCTACCTACCTATCCATCAACTTTTCATTCATCTTTCTTTCCTTTCAGCAACACACAAAATATTCGCTAAATAATGGCCATGCACTGTGCTGCTTGCTCACTGAATTTGCATAGATAAAATGTTACATACTAGAAATGTGCCATGGGCAAAACCACTCAGTGTTCTCAGCTACAAAGTTATTATTCATTATTGTAAGCAAAAGAGATAATATTATTTAAAGCACACTAACACTGAAAAAGTCTACGAGAATATAAAACTGACTAGTTTTAAATAATGACTTTTATTCTATGATTATATAGTGCAACCTACATTTGAAGCATTCCAAAACTGACACAACAGTGGTTGGCATTTTTGTGTGTATATTTATCTACAAACCCAGTATTTAGAAACTAATGACATCATAATTTGATGACCAGAGAACTTAAAGTTTATCATCCTGATCATAATTTACATCATGAGTTTTAAATATTACATGTGGTCCATCTGTCTAAGACTCTCTATTGATAGAAACATTAAAATTAAATATTAGTGAATAAGAATTGTACAAGACAGACATCACTAGTTTTCTCCATTTCTGGTTGAGCTTCAAGGGAATGGAAGCATTTGGCTTTGGCAGAGAGGGTTTTGTCGTTTACTGCATCTTTCCAAGCTTTCCACTTTCCTTTTTGCTTGAAATTAGGTCACTGCTACTTTTTACTTATCATTTCTAGATTCTTACAGAAGTGATCTGCAAGGGAAAATATCCTGATGAAATTACTGTAAAAAGTTTTTGAAAAGAAAATGAATAGCATCTTTCAAGTATACAAATAATGAAAACGAAGCACATATTTTTGCAATTCAAAAGTACATATTATTTCCCTTTGGAGTAGCCAAATATATTATGAGAAATTTTCCATCACTTTAAAAATTAATATTATTCTGAAATATTTAAAATCAAAAGATAAACTATTAAAAGTTACACAACAGACCATATTCTACACATAAAAATGTTTCAATAAATTCAAAAAGATTTAAATCATTCAAAGTATATTTTATCTGGTTACAATGGAATTAAATTAGAAATCAGTAACAGAAAGCTGTCTGGAAACTCTCCAACTATTTGGAAACTAAATAATATACTTCTAAAGAGCCCATGAGTCAAAGAAGGAATTAAAAAGAAAATTAGAAAGTATTTGAACCAAATTAAAATGAAAACACAAATATTAAAATGTGTCAGATGAAGAACTTAGAGTGACTTTTAATAAACTAAAGCATCTATATTAAAAAAAATCTCAAGTCAATGCCTGCAACTTCCACCTTAAGAAAAGCCCATGAGATAAAAGGCCTGGTACCATGGTTGGTTGTGCGGTCCACAGCAATCTTTCCAGGGAATAAATGAAGGTTGTTTTCCTGAAAGATGGCTAGAAGGGACCTTAAGGAACAATGAAAAACCAGAAAGACTTGGAAAGGACAGGTGTGTACAGGCAAGGATGAATGCCAGGTATGTGGCCCAGCTTCTGTGCCCTGAAGAGCAGACTGAGGGTCACCCTAAATGTTCGTTGTGTAAGTTCCAGCAAAGCAGAACTAAAGATCATAAGTGATCGTTTGCTGCTCTTGTTGTGTTTATGCAAATGAACAGGATAAATTAAAAATGGACTTAATGTAGTCCCTTTAATGACAAGGAGGGTAATCTTAGGGAGAAAAATCATTATTCAAGGAAAATCACAATGATCAGCGGTAGGCTATAAAGTAGTGCAGCTAACCATCTTAAAAGTTTCTTTTCATTTAAAATATGTTTTCACTTGAAAATTAAACCATGTCTGTGACATCATCAAAGATATTCAAGTTGCAGGCAAGTAGAATGTTAAGTGCCTTGCAACTGGATGTCTTCCCAATAAGACAGTCTTAGAGATTTAGAGACTTGTTTGTGGGTTATGTTACATAAATTAACATGTGTTTTCTGCTTTCAAAGGGCATAAGCCTATGACTGCATCACCTGAGTGATTGTCTGTATGCATAAGCCTCACTTAATCCTCTCTGCAGCGCTGCCTCCTGAGACTCAATGGTTTGGCTGAACTAAATGGCTGGGTTGGTGAAGAATGGGGTGGTCTGTGGGCTTCACTTTAAAACTGGTTTCTTTTTTCTATCATAATGGCTTAAACAGAAAGGACCCAGAGGTCTGAGAGGGGGGAAACCTAAACTATTTCCCTCAGCCCAAACTAAGTATAATGGGCAAAAGGGTTTTGGACAGGTGAGATGTGCCTAGCACACCTTCCTCCAAAGAAGCCCTTTTTTTTCCCCTAATGTGGGACATTGAAAAATTAATCCCTGCCTTTTGTCATCTAGTAGTTATGGATTGAATGATGTCTTTTAACCCTTTTTGTAAAATCTGTTGCCCCCAGAACACAACAAGGATGCCAGCCTGTTAAACCAAGCACGCCATTGTCCGGAGACAGCCAACTGACCTGGAGTCTGCATGATCCTTCCCCATGTGGGAAGGCCACCCTCCTCTCCACACCCCCACTATTATTAGGGATTTCTGGACCCAAGGTAGGTAGGATGATGACCAGGTCCAGCTTGAAGCAGCTAGAGGAGCTTGAGACCTTCGCCCATTGTCCTTTATAAGATTACAAAGGGTCTTAATATCTGAGAGGGGGGGATAGTTATTTTTTATTGTTAAAATAATTAATTAATCACATATTTACTAAAAAAAAGAGAGAGAGAAGAAGAATATATGAAAGGGTGAAGCGGGAAAGCTTGTATGTACGAACCATGGGTATGGACTGGGGGCGTGATTGCTGGGGGAGGGAGATGCTGGGTGGAAGGGAGTAAAGGGGAGAAAATTGGAACTATTGTAACAATATAATCAATAAAATACATTAAAAAAAAGAAACTATCAAAACATTGGTTGTACAACATGAATATACTTAATACTACTGTACTGTATTTAGAGTTAGTTAAGATGGTAAATGTTATACTATGCAATTTTTTATCAATAAAAATAATTTAAAAAATAAGAAAAGTTACACAACAGATATCTATGTTAACATTTTGCCATATCTGTTAACATTATTTGCTTCAGCTTTAAACAAAAAAGAAACAATGAACACAGAGTTTTAGCTCCACTCTCTTCCAAGAGACAAATATGGTCTTAAAACTGATATAACTCCAAAACACATTTAAAATTTCTTTTCTGTACCTATATGTATTTTAAAACCATGTAGCATATTGTTTTTGTGCTTAATGTTATTCATAAATGGTATTCTAAATTGATAATTTGCAATTTTATTTTTTATTTACATTGCATTTTTGATGTGTACACATGTTGTTACATATAAAGTTAATTCACCCAAACTTCTAGATTCTACTATTTCATCATATACATAAGTCCAGGACATTAAAGTTGTTTCTATTCTATTACTTTGCAAACAAAGTTGCATTGAACACCACTGAATATGTCTTTATGTACCTGTGAATAAGAGTTTCTCAAGAGAAGTCACCAAGCATTGGTTGATGGGCTATGCTGATATGTCTTTCCATCAGTATGTGAATTCCATTCCTGCCATATCTTCGAACTTAATTGTGAATGGTGTTTTGTCATCTGATTTATCACTTTTCCAAATTCTATTGAAGCTTAGCAGATTTTCATTTTTCTCTTTTGACATTTACTACTCTGTGAATTTCCTGATGTCTATTTTTCAATAGTGTTTTTCTTTTTAATTGTAGAATTACCTTTTTTATTCAGCTATAACAGCTGGTCAGGTATATGCATTAAAAATACAACTCAGCTTGTGGATGTTCCTTTCACTTTTATTATGATGGTCTTTTGATATATGGAAGGTATTTTAATTTTAATGTAAAACTGTTTCTTTCCTTTTATAATTTTTGTTTTTCTGTGGCTATTTTACAAAACCTTTGCCAATGCAAAATTCAAAATAGAATAGTCAAATTTTTTTCTAAAAGTAATGAATTTTTTTTTATTTTACATCCAGATCTTTAATCCATCTGGGTTCTATTTTTAAATAGATCTCTATTTCCATATAGATAGCCAATTGTTTTGGCACCATTTATCGGCTGATCCATTTATGTCACTGGTTTGTAATGCCACCTCTGTTTTTAGTATTGTGATTTTGTACTTGTCTCTACAGATTTCTAGTTTATCTTTTGTTTTATTTGCACCCTGGATTTCTTACACTTTGGTTCCTTTTTTAATTAGTATACATCCCTGGCCCCATTCCCCCCTGAATACTTTATCATGAACATTTTCAAGCATACTGGAAAGTTGAAAGAATAATACACTTTGTACTCACCAACTAGATTCTACAGTTAAATTTTGCTTTATTTATATATTGTATATTTATCCATTATTCGTATTTCTATTCATTTATCAATCAGTCTTAGTTTTTCAATCTCAAAGTAAGTTGCACCTCTAAAACTTCAGTATGCATGTCATTAACTAGAGTTCAATATTTACTTACTGTTCTTTTAAAAGAAAATTTACACACCTTGGAATGCAAAAAGTATACCATTATGAGTTTCGACTAACATACACACCTATGAACCCAAGTCTCAATCAGTACCTAAAATATTATTATCAACCCAGAAAATCTCCTCCTATCCCTTTAGTCACTCCTCCTAAGAGCAATCACTCTTCTGTTTGTTTTCCACCATGTATTATTTTAGCATTTTCCACAATTTCATAGAACTAAAATATATGTACTATATAGTACATACTCTTAGGCAAAACTTAATTTACTCAGCATAATGTTTTAAGATAAGCCGTGTTGCTTAACTTATCAGTAATTTGTTTTGTTGTTGTTGTTGCTGTTGCTGAATAGTAATACCCCATATGATTATGCCATCATTTCTTTCACTGTTCTCTTGGGTTGTTTTCAATTTTTTTGTTCTCATAAATAAATCTGCAGTAAACATTCGTGTACAACTCTCTTTGTGGATATATATTGTCACTTATTTTGAGTTATACCTAAGAGTGGAGTTATTGGATTAATGGGGAGTTTTTCTTTAACTTTATAGGAAACTGTAAAACATTACAAAATGTTTGTATCATTTTATGTATCTATAAAGAATTAATGAGAGTTCTGGTTGCTCCATGTCCTCTTCAATATTTGATACTGTCATTTTTTAAAATTTTTGCCATTCCAGTGGGTGTATAGAGCTATCTAATTATTGTTTTAATAAATATTTACTTGATGGCTTCTAGTGTTGGAATTCTTTCATATGCTTACTGGCTATTTGTATATATTCCTTTACAAATTGTCTGCTCAAATCTTTTGCTTATATTTTAATTGGGTGGTTTGTCTCTTTATTATTAAGTTGTGAGAATTATTTTTATATACTTTTGTTAGGTATTCATTCTGCAAATATTTTTCCCACTTTGAGAATTACCTATCAATTTTCTCAAATGGTGATTTTTAGTGAGCAGAAGTTTTTAATTTCAAGAAGTCTAATGTGTTAGTTTCCCAGGGCTGCCATAGCAAAGTACAACAAACTGGGAGGCTGAAACAATAGGGATTTATTTTTTCACAGTCTGGAGGCTAAAAGTTCAAAAACAAGATGTTGGTAAGTTTGGTTCCTTCTGAGGACGCTGAAGAGCATCTGTTCCATGTCTCTCTCCTAGCTTCTGGTGACTGCCAGCAACCCTTGGCATCTTTGGCTTGTAAATGCATCACTCCATTCTCAGCCTCCAATTTCACATGGCATTCTCCTGTGTGTTTGTCTTGTATCACAGTTGTCATCTTATAAGGGGACCAGTCATATTGCATTAAGGACTCATCCTACTTCAGTATGACCTCTTCTTAACTAATTATATCTGCAATGACCTTCCTTCCAGATAAGGTCACATTCTAAGGTAGTAGGGGTTGGGAAGCACCATACCTTTTTTTTTAAATTTAAATTTAAAATTTTATTTTTCAATTACCACTTACAGTCAGTATGATTTTGTATTAGTTTCAGGTGTACAACATAGAAGACAAAGTATATAATGTCAACATATTTTTAGGAGGGCACAACTCAACCCATAACATCCCATTTGTCAACTATTTTCCTTTTATGATCATTTCTGTCTGTGTGCAATCTCAGAAAACATTGCTTCCCACAAGTTAGGAGGATATTTCCCTCTGTTTTTTTTCTAGAAGCTTTTAGAGTTTAGCTTTTAATTTTTGTGATGTATGAACTAACGATTAAGGTTCATCTTATTCCATGTGGATATATAAAATTTCCAGCACTTTTATTAAAATTATTTTCCTTTTCCTCATTGCATGTCTCTGGCACTTTGGTAAAAAAAAAAAAAAATCAGTTGATTAGAGACATGTAGGCTTATTTTGAGACTCTGTTCAGTTTAAATGATGTATTTATTTGCCTATTATGTCCCCATTCTATACTTGCCCATACCACAGCTATGAGTAACTGTAAACACTGTAATCTCTTCTTGTCTGCCCTTTCCCCTACTCCATCATGGCCTGGAAATTATGTGCTATCTTATTACCTACCTCTCCAAATACCTTTCCACAGAATTTCTTATATTTACTTCAGCTTCCTTGTTGCCCTAACTGTAAGAGCTGATTAAAGATATCCATCTCCCTGGCCAGGTGGCTCATTAGGTTGAAGTATTGTCCCATACACCAAAAGGTTTCAGGTTCAATCCCTGGTCAGGTGTCATACAAAAGGCAACTGATAGAGGTTTCCTTCTCACATCTATGTCTGTCTGTCTGTCTCTCTCGAATCAATAAACACATATTTGGGTGAAGATTAAAAAAAAAGATACCTATCCACCAATGCCAGAAGTAGGAGTTCCATAATATTGCTTAAACATTTGGAATTGTTACAGTCAGAGATATGTCTACTTTCATATACTTTAAGTAAACAGATTTTAGTTTTGTTCAACTAGTATTTTTGTTTTTTTTATATAATCAATGAGTTTCATATTCTTCAATCTATTTTCATTGATTGTTTTTAGTGGATAATCAATTTTAGCTGAATTCTTGAATCAAACATTCTGAAGTTAATATCTATACCCTTATCCTAAAAATAACATGAAATTAACCATTTCATATGCAATCACTACTGTCCTTTCTGCAAGTTTTGAATGCCATATATGTTAGTTCCACTTTGTTTTATGCCTGCTAAATTGGGAATTGTTATTATTATTTAATAAAGTCAATAATTCTTTGAAGATAGCAAATAATTATAAATCCTTTTCTTGCCTTTTATTTTGATTTCTGCTTATGGATTCACTTTGTCTCTTGAATTTAAGACCATATAACACGGGCCTATCAGTAGCAGACTATTTGTGTTGTTATCACTGTTGTTAAAGATTTAAATTTGTTTGAACTTATCTGTTTTTAATTGATGAGTTTATTTTATTTTATTTTGTCAGATGATCTTTACTTTCTAAACCATCTGTGCCCTGGTTCTGGTCATTTTTAAGATCTTTTACCTCTACTTTTGAACTTAGAATATATAAATATGTGTTAATTTATCCTGCTGGAGACTTTTGTCCTTCCTGTATCTGAGGATTCCTGACTCTTATTACATCTGAAGAATTCTCAGTCATTGTTTCTTCATTATTTGTCCCTCTCTTCTATTTGTCCTCTTAAATCTTCATACATCTGTCTGTTGAATCTTTTCTTTCTATCCTTCATGTCTCTTAGTCTCTCTTTCATGTTTTCTATAACCTCATCTAACTATATTCCAATTGGTTAGTTTCTTCAGAAACATATTTCAGCTTACTAATTAGCCCTTCAACTGTGTCAAATATTCTCTATAACACATCTTTTTACAGTTTACATTTTAATTTCTGTATTTCTCATTTCAAAGTACAGTCAAATCTCAGTTCTCAAAAGTCTTGGTTCTCAAACAATTTTGGTTCTCCACCAAATTGTTCATGGAAAAAATGTGTTGGTTGCTTAACATAACTTCAGGTCTTGAGTCTCTACCTGACAATATTTACATGCTCATAACTGTATTATCAGTCATTCATCTCTCAGGCAACTAACAAAGGATATCTGGTTTTTAAACAAATCACTTCTTGAGCAGTTTTCCAGAACAAATTAAGTTCGAGAACCAAGATTCAACTGTACTCTTATTTTTAATATAATCCTGTATTTATAGTGTCTTATCTTTTTATTACGGTTTCTATTTCTTTTAAAAATCATTCATAATTTTAAGAATCTTATTGTATAATTTTCATCAGATTACTTAAGAATATGAAGTTCTTGGTCTTTTATCCAATTGGATGTATGTATATGCATGACATTACTCCTTACTCAGGATGGATACTTATCTCTTTTGTTTCTGCCTCCAATGAGACTTCCTTGCAGGCTGAGTTCCCCAACTGAAATTTAGCATTTGTAGTTTTTTCTGCTAACCTCTGCAAATTATCTCTGGCTTGTTCTTTTTTAAGTGATTCTTTAAAACTTTGGGGTCCCAGAGTTATAGGAGTCTTCTTTTGAAGACAAATCTTTCCAAAAAAAATGAATAGTTATCTGTTAAATCCTTTACACAAATTATTTAATTTTTATATAATCTCAACAAACCTGTGAGGTAGATGCTATTATTATCTGCATATTAGAGGTGGGGGGTTAAAGATTAAAATAGTAATAAAATATCTGAAGCTGTATATCTAGTAAATGGCATATGTAAAACTCAAATCAAGACTAGATTGATTTTCAATCCATATTCTTATTAATTACTGCACTAAGCTTTGTTGCTAGTCAGACAAACAGTTCAGCACCTCAAACGGCCATCCTTGAATATCCTCTAGATTATAAATAAGCAGTTGGGGAATATGTTGAAGAATGAGATAATATTCATTAAAATTTTCTACATATTGATATAGCCAGAAGCTGAAAAGTGATGATTATTTCTAAACAACTATTAAAGTTGATGTTAATTTTTCCATTACAGTCATTTTATTATATATATATATATGTATATATATATATATGTGTGTGTGTGTGTGTGTAATTTTTAAAGGTCTTTTGTATGGACCTACTCAATGTTGGTAGTGATAGACATTTTAAAGCTATATTTTATGCTATTCTTAATCACCTCTTGTGCTAGCTGTGCTAGCATCATATACTTCAGTGCTATCATGCGCCTTCCACTGCAAAAAGCAGTTACCCTATATCTCATGCTAAACATCATTGTCTTCATTCTCATTTCAATTCTTAGCTGAAAATATGTTCCTTAATTTGATTATAATTTGACTTTTATTTCTCTCTCCTGTTTTCCATTGTTTAATAAATCCCTTGAGTTATTTACTCTTATTTCTAAGGTGCCTTAACATAATTTGTATTTAAGATTGAATATAAAATAAAATTGTTCTCTTTTTAATGGCACTATGAGTATATCCTTTACTTCTGGATTCAATCTATGTTTTCTTTAATTTTGTATATAAATTGTCTAAAAGAAGCTCTGCTATATTAATGGTTATATCATAAAGTATTGCTTCATTATGATTTAATAATTGTGGAGTAATAAAGACTTTTGTCAACATTTTGTTTACATATATGTTAAAATATGGCAATTATAGACATTTAGACATTTCAGAATGTATCTAAAGAGTTTTCCTTGAGCAAAGCAAAACATTTAAAAAATATTTTAATTAGGCTTTGGAAAGTGTGGTGCCCAGGAGAATGGCAAAAACTGATATATGGCAATAGAAGCCATATATCAGAGCTATTCAAATGTCCCCAATGAGCCTACCTATTTATTACACTAACTGGACTACTGCATCTCCCTTTGGGATAGGAGAACTCAAGAGTTGGAAAATTTTAGTTTTAGGTAATAGTTAATAATCTTAGTAGTTAATGCATGTAAAAGGCGATTGTTTCAGGAAATGAAGGTATGGCCAACCCTGGCTCCAGGAGACCACAAGCAATTTGACTTTTGTGCTCCAGAAGAGACTGTGAGCAATCAAGATTGTATCTGAGCCACTGTGTTTCAGGGAGAGACATCCCGCTGGCCAAGGCACAGATAAAGGAAATCACCCAGGACATAGGACACAGGACCCGGATAGAAAATCACAGGTCAGCAGATGAAAGGATGTTAGGGAAATTGCCAGACTGCAGCTGTTATCTCATTAATCTCTTTCCTGAATTCCAAATCCCTTACCTATACTTTTTCCTCCTCATAAAAAAGGCTGACTGGAAAGGAAATGTAAGACGGTCTGTTAGGGTACATAATCCTCCATCTTCTCAGATTGCCAGCCATCTGAGTAAAATGCCCATAAAGATTCAATCCCTGTCTCTGCTTATTGGTTCTGGTAGTGGCACACAGTATGAATGCCAGCTTTTCTGGTTTCGTTTGGAGAACCACGACAAGTGATTTATAATTGGACATTTGCTAAGTGTGTAGATATTTTGGGTTCCTAAACCCAATTCCAATGTGTGTTTGGAGGAGGCTTCCCACACAACACCAAGCAACTCTCTGACACCAGCAGGGGTTCCAAGAATTCAGTTCAATTCTGACACTATCTGCCCAGATACAGAATCAGATTCCACAGGTTAAGGACTCAGTCCCACAAGACTGACCCCTGTCCCCTCACTTATTACTGGGGCTTCTGCCTGGCAGGCTATAGATTGGAGGTCCCAACAGCCCCTCCATGGACTTTAGGTACGAGTCACAAATCCAGGTTGTTACCTGTACTTATCTCAGAGTGGCAATAAATCAGAGCTCCATCCCCAACCCCATCCCAGGTTTCATTAATTTGCTAGAGCAGCTCACAGAACTCAGAGGAACATGTTGCTTCCTAGATCAGTGGTCTATTGTAAAAGGTTATGATTCAGGAACAGTCAGAAGAGCTGCATGAGGCAGAGTGTGTGGAAAGGGCAAGGCACTTCCATGCCCTTTTCAGGCACACCAGTTATCCTCACATTCATGAATTCCCAGCCTGGAAGCATTCCAAACTCTTTCCTTTTGGGTTTTTATGGAGACTTCATTTAGTAGGCATCATTGATTAAACATTGGCCATTGGCAATGGATTCAACCTCCAGATCCTCGCCCCTTCCTGGTGGTCCAGGGTTGGGACTGGAAGTTCTAACCTTTCAATCACAGGGTTGGTTCTCCAGCCAACCAGCCCCAATCCTTAGGTGAGGCCCCAAGGTCACCTCATTAACATATGAAAAGACACCCTTATAGCTTTTAGCACAAGAAATTCAGAGGGTTTTAAGAGCTGTGAGCCAGGAACCATCACCAAGACCAAATAAATATTAGAAATGTATTTTAGTCATCTAAATGACCAAATATATATTTGTTATAAGTAACAATGTTGCAGCGGAGTTAGAGTAGGTAACCTTAGTGTGAATGTATGGATTATATCTTCTCTGATATTCAGATATATACTATTCATTTATAAAAAGCCATTTAGAAGAGTCTAGAGATGTAAGAATTTTTCTCTTAGGTTTGAGACATAATTTTACCAATGACACATTTGATCAAAGTATGTGATTCATTTCAAGTAAAGAAAGTCCAAGAAACCCACTTTCTTCTGGGGCTGTTTCTCTTTTTTAAATCTATTGTTTACATCTTATTTTTCTGAATGAGATATGAAGACCACTAAAATAAACTCTTACTATAGTTGTAAATACAGTGGCAAAATGTATAATGATCTAGTAAAATATTTTCTGAAACTTAGCAATAAAGTGATACATTTACTAGGTATTATTTACATTGTTAAACTCTAACAGTTCTTCAATATTTGAATAACTAGATAATGATATGGTTTGCCATATGTTTCCATTTAATGAAGCCTTGTATTGATACTTAAATGCTTCATTAAGTCACAAGCTGCCAAAATAAGTAGTTTTTCTCTTGTCATAAATGTGACATGGTTTAACTAAAAAGTCTTGTCATTTTAAAAATTAAGAATGCTTTTATTCTGCATATGTTATAAGCAACATCTTTCTCAATATTTCAGGTTTAGACACAAAACATTTTTAGGAGGCTGACATAGTTTGGGAATTTTTGTGCATAATTTTCTTGTCAGTAGAAGGTTGTGCGAGTTGTTATAACTATCATTTCATCATAAACTAAACAAATTTTATGTGCAATTTTCAATAGCTCCTTGAAGTAACACCTGTTTAATTAATAATAATAAGCTAAAAAAGTCTTAGTCTGAGCAGTCAACACCAAATAAAAAAACTGTAATTTCACCAAAATCCTATTTTTTCAAGGGAGCAAGTTACCTTGAAAATAACAAGTTTGGAAAATCATAAGTTCATATAGTCTGGAAAACACATATGGCTTGGAACAATACTTCAGATTTTGCCTTTCTACCCTCTCAATGAAACACCCAGCACTGACTTTATTTACGACACAATCACAAGGTCTAACTGGCACATAAGGTCTAACTGATGCTTATTTTGAGCAAAAAGAAATTCTTTAGACCTTGATGTATTGTTTTTCTAGAAAATTAGGTTGGATAGGAGAAAGTACAGCATTAATAAGTAATTATTTCAAGGTTGGTTCATTAAAGATGACTATTCTCAAAGAAAATTAAAGAACAACTGATTATTTATAGAAGTTGATAAAGCACTATGTTTTTGTAAAACTTAGTTTGCAAAAATTGAAGCACCGATTCAATGCTTGAAATATAATACATTTATACTATACCAAATATAAAATCTTACTTCAAATTTTTAAAATACAGAATTTGTAAAAATTATTCAGGAATCTGAAGTTTGATTGTCTTTTGTTCGAGGGTAATTCACGTAGCTTATTGTAGTTTAGACCCCAAAACACAAGATTAAAAGATAATACAGAACAAAATATTTGTGTTTAAACTATAGGGTTACATTTACCTTTTTTCTCTTGTTCATTTCTTCTTTACTATAAATTATCTTAGTCCTGCTTATATATATATACAGTTGCTCCTTGACTTATGACAGGTTTACATCCCAATACACCCATCATAGGTTGAAAATATCACTAAGTCAAGATGCATTTAATACACCTAACTACCGAACAGCATAGCTTAGTGTAGTCTACATAAAATGTACTCAGAATACATACATTAGCTTACAGTTGGGAACAATCATCTAACAGAAAGCTTATTTTATGATAAAGTGTTGAAATCTCATGTAATTTATTGAATATGGTATTGAAAATGAAAACCAGAATGGTTGTATGGGTATCGCTTTGCACTATTGTAAAATTGAAAAATTATAAACTGAATCATGGTAACTTGAGAACTGTTGTATAGCAATATTTTTATGGCCATATATATCTATATCTATCTATCTATCTATCTATCTATCTATCTATCTATCTATATATAGAGAGAGACAGATATGATAACCAATAACATAAATGTATATAAAATGAGAAAATGTAGTAGGATCTGTGGGTGAATGCATGTTCTGCTTAAGTGTATTAAAACTGAAAGAGGATATGAAACAAACAATACAAAAATTGTAGTATTCATGATTACAAAGCACATTTGCAGTAAAAATTTGAACCTAAAGTCCACCAATTTTTAACCTCTGCCATAGAGGTTTCTAGTTAATTAACATTAGAAATCAATAATCCCTATAATTTCATATGCAATGCTTTTTTCAATATATTATTCATATTATATAAAAATAATTGTCATTTTTCCTATTTTATTGTCATTTTAGTTTTCCCTCTTTCCATACTTCAGCATCTAAAAGACCAATGAACTCTAATAATAAGTGGTGAACCATGAGGTAAAAAAAACATCTTTTGAATAGACACAACATGTTCCTGAATAAGAATTATATAGCATTCTTATGAAACTATCCCAGAATAGTCTCTCAAGTACTTAACAATGGTATGGTATAATCTGTTAAGGGTTGTCATTGCCGTTGTTACATTTGTAGAAATCTGAAGGTTTGTTAGGAAAGTCACCTAACACAGTGAATCCTGAATCCTGCAGTCCATTAGAATCTGCCAGGTGTACTGAAAACTACAATACCACCTGTGTGAGTTCTAGTTTGGTAGGTATGTTTGTGACCAGAAACTGTCTTGAGACCAACATTGACCCCAGAATGCCAATGTATTAGTTTATAATGAGGAATGACATCTATCACAAAGTCTAGACTATTCAAATCAATAGTTAGCTTCTTCTCTTCTCATTTGAGCCAACTACTTCTTTTGAGTCAACTATCTGAGATGCCAAATTATAATAGAAGACATTTAGAGGATCTTACACAAAATCATCAGTAAGAATAGCCAGAGGAAATTTTCTAACATAACCACAGGATGAGAATAACTCTTTTGATTAAGATTCCTTCTCACCTGAACAGTGTAAATTGTATAATGACGAAGTTCTTTCTTTACTCTCTTTTGTCTGTGTACTCTTCTAGTACTCTTTTGTGGATAATTTTAATTTCTATCTCTTTACCTGTACAATTTTAATATCTTTGGACATGACATAATACTGATGTCTTGCCTGTTTAAAATGCTTACAATTTACAGATTGCTTCTTAGTTATCATGCATTATTTTATTTAATATTATCATTCCCAGGTTTGGGATAAGAAATCAAAGAAAAAGAGAAGTAAGTAAATTGCTCATCGTTCCACAGTTAGTAAGTAATGGAGCTCAAGATTCAGGAATTGGCTTTTCTGAATCTAGGCCTAACATAGTATAGCTCTATGCAAGCTCCTCTTTTACCAAGTCTAGAACTACCCCAGATCACCAGAGTTAAAACAAAAAACCAAAATCTTATTTTGCATTACACTCTTTTACCTTAGTGCTTTGGGGCTGGTCATATTTCATCTAGGTGCTGTTTTTATACTTCAAAATTATAATTTTCATCATCTCAAAATTGAGGGAAATTCTTCAATGTAATTCTCAAGTACTAATAATTATTCTTTTCCAAGATTATTAAATACTTATAAAATATTTATTTAATAATGATTTAGAATAGATGAAGATATAAAGAACCTCAATAATTGGATAAAATGAAAAGAATTTGATTAAGTTACTTAGATTTATTTTTATTAATTTCTCTTTTGTGCTGTTGAGTTAACAATAAGGTATTTTAAAGAAGAAATGAGCAATGGGTAATTAATTATTCTTTATTTTCTTGGTTCTGGGGTTTTAAAATGCTCTCAGCAACACAAATATTAATTAGATGCTAATTAATAATTTCACCCATGAAACACTTAACAAAACAAATATGCAAATCTTCCTAAAACCAACTTACACTCTAATGATGATTATGCTATCATTATATTCAGGAGCAATTCTGATAAATGCATAAGATTTTAAGAGTATGACCTAACGTTAACATAGAGAAAACCTCACACATCTTTTTTCTGATTTTGTTTCTGTCTATGGAGAAACAACATATTCTGATAAGACTAAAGTTCATATTTAAACTACCTTTATACTTTCATATTTTATTTAATCTTTGAAATTGCTATTGCCAATTTTATCTTTGAAATTTTAATTTGTCAATTTGAAATTGTAATTGCCAACAAACAGTTCTTCACATTTTTGGTTCATGATCTGCTTTGAGAATACAATGAGAGCTATAAAAAATGAATTATTCATGTAGACAGAGTTTTCCACACAATATAGTTAACTCAGAAGCTTCTCTAAATTCAAACATTGGTTTCATGTGGGCAGTCTTTGATATAGGTGGAAATTAATAGGTCAGGTTTTCCCACTAGCTTCAGTTTTATCACTAATGAAATATGTGATCATCAATAATTTATTTTATTTCCTAAATATAGGATTTTTGATTCATAAAATTTGAGAGTTTATTGTGCAGGTACTCCCCAGCTCCAAGAAAAATAAACACCAAATGTAACTAAAGTGTGGAGAGAAAATGATTGCTTTTTAAAAATAATAAATAAGTCAACTTAGATTCCAGATGAATATTATCTTTTAAAGTGATAACCATGGGAGCTGACCTGGTTACAATGAGTATGAAAAACATCACTCAAGAAAGGAAACATTACTCAAATATTTTAGAAATTATTCTTTGTAATTGCCAGTCACAGAAGCTTTTTACAATCTAGTATTGCAAAAACACTTTTCAGAGAGATTGTTGAACAACTTTTGGCTTCACTGAATTACCACTAAAAATCAGGAAACTCCAGAAAACTCCAGATAACTGATATTAGCAAGATTATCAACATTTTCTCAATAACAAAGATGGTCTGAGTAACAGAATATGGACCTTGGAATTTCATGTCAGTCACAGGTAAAAATCTGGATTGCATTATTAAGCACAGAGTTTCCAAAAAATCATGGTCTAGTAGTAAGAGGGAGTTAAATTATGTCAAACAAGTCACATTTCCTTTCCTGATAAGGTTACTAGGTTAATTGATCCAAGTTGCATTTCAGCAAGGTATTAAACTCTCTCTCTGTACGAGCCTTGATAAAGAGATGGAGATATTTGGGTAAAATGATAATTGAGTATGTGGACTCATAGCTAGAAACAAGTATCTCTTATAGAATGTTATTGAGCTCTATGTTTGGGTCTTCCTTAGCCATGATATATTGATGAGTTGAGTAATACAGATACCAACTGTTCTGCAGAAGAGTAAATCCAACAAATGGTAGAAACAGTGCATCTAAACACTTGAATAGAATATATACTTGACTGATTTTCAACATAGTATATATTATCAAGAATCAATGTGTCATTTTGTATTTAAATCTAGATTATAAATGACATGCATATGAACTTCAGGCCCCTAAGTGTACAAAATCTACTTTGAATGTTGCCAGGAAGAGGTCACATCAACTGATTAAAAAGCAGAGAATCAGGGATGGTTATTGTTCACTAGTCAGGCATATTCCATTCCACCATAGCTACAATCTTGAAGAACAAGAACAAAATGATGGAAGCTGTTAAAAGATCTACTTCATCGAAGGCAATGAGACTAACAAAAATTCAAGAAGGTCTTGTATGAGACATGGAGAATCTTCTAATGACCTGGATTGAAGACCAGACAAAGAAGAGTATTCCTTTCAGCACCATGAGAATCATTTCCAAAGCAAAATTCTGTTTGTGATGTTGAAAGAAGAGGCTGGACCCAACTATAATGTTAATTTTACTGCTAGGTCTATCTACAGTTTAAATTGCTCAAGAATAGTTATTCATTGCATAATGTGAATCTCAGTGGTGAGTCTGAAGAAATTTTGGAAACTTTAGAGAAGCTGATTGTGGAGGCCATGTCAAAGACAGGTAACAAGGCCTTTAAAGACAGGATTATAAACTTGCTTAAAGGCAACATTGCAGGTTACAGACTGTAAGGCTTTGTGATCTAGCAGAGTGAGAACCCCAGCGCCTTCAAGCATATCAGTAAGCACTCACTGCCAGTGTACCAAAGGAGCAATAAGCAGTCATGGATGACCAGTCTCTTTTCCATGATGCTCTCCTGAATTGCTATGCCAGTGAAAAGAAGATGTCATTTTGGGAAAATAATACACCTTTCAAGATTTTGCTTATTGTTGATAATACTCCCAGACATCTTCCTTTTATTGGTTATCTTCACTGCAGTATCGAAAGTGTTTCTCCTTCTAAACATTGCCTTTTTGATACAACAAATAGATCAAGGAGTTATCCAGGGGCACCTTTTATGGCTTGCTACATGAGGAGGACCTTTCCTCAGGCTAAGTCACTTATGGAATTCTAGAAGAACTAGAGCATCTATAACTGCATCAAAAAATTTGCTTGGCTTGCTGTGATGTCACCAAGGAGTGTATGAATGGCATCTAGAAGAAGACACTTTTGGGTCTGAGACTTCCAAATAGCGAGGTGGGCTCTGGTCCTGTGGCGAAGAAAAATTTTCATGGAGCCTTGGGGAGTTTTGCATGCTTTATTGCAGTGGTGTGGCCAAGAGTGCTGGCGGTACACTGTCGCGCCTACTCTACAGTGCCATGGGCTTATATACGCTTGTTACACAAAGGTGGCTTCTAGCCCAGAATTACATCACTCACCGGAAGTAGTTACATCATCGTCGTCGTCGGCAGCCGTCCGTCTCGAGAGACGATGGTGTAGCTTCTTAAGAGCCTATCTGCACCGCCGAGAATGGTTGTGCAGTCCGACTCGGGAGTGACACGGTATCTGTCTCCTCCCGTGTTGAATCGACATCTTGCGATGACGCTGGAGTGTCCTCTCCAGTGAAGCTGAAGCTACAGAGCCTGGGCAGGGTGATATGGAGGGTCTGCTGTTGCCCATGCAGCAGACCCCCCCTCTCTTCGCAGCTGAAGGGTCCAAGGGAAAGACGGAGTCAATACAGCTTGGCTTCAGGTGCGCCGCAGGAGTTGCCGGTGTTGACTACAACGTCAAACCGCCTTAGGGACTCTGGCTCCGGATTTTCTGTCGGGGTTTACTCCCTTAGCCTTTCCCCTGAAGAGGTATGCCGCAAGGCAGTGGAGGTTTTTTGGAGTCAGAGTTTTCCTTCTCTGATGTGCCCTGACTGGAAGATCGAACCAGCGACACTTAGCTCGCAGGCCGACGCTCAATCCACTGAGCCAAACCAGCCAGGGTAGTAGTTATATCAGTGGTTATATAATAGCTGCTGTGTCAGCTACTGGAACTCAGCTGCTGACTCTGCTATTTGGAGATCATGGAAGTTTGGCTTAACTCCATCGTAGACTCTGAAACCTTGGCCACCTACAGCCAGGGCCTTTTCCCTGACAGACACTAAAGAGGTCTGTCCATGTTTTCAAAGAATTTTCCAAGAATGAGGAGGTTGCAAAATTGAACAAGGCTGTGGTTGAGATGACAGCTTTAACCTGAGTGTGGATGAGGATGACATTGAGTAGCTTCTGGAAGCAGTTCCTGAAAAATTGACTAATAAGGAGTTATTGGAACAGGCACAGTAACTCCAAGCTGAAGAAGAAACAAGAGAAAAGGAAACTGCAGGAGAAAAAGAAAAACCCTCAAGAAAACTCTCAGTGAAAGGTTTAGCAGAAGTTTTTACAGATCTCACCAAGCTCCTTAAAAAGTTTGAAAACATGGAACCCAACACTGGAAGATTTTCATTAATAGAGAGGGATTTTCATGGTGCATCATCTACTTACAATCAAATCTCTGAAAAAAGAAAAAGAAAGAAATATACCAAGTAAACAACGATGGACATATTTTGGAAAAGAGTGACACCTCCTCAAGAAGACCCTCAAGTAGGTCCTCAGGTGATATTCCAGAAGTCATTGTTATACAGGAAATGGCAGCTCTATGCTGGTATTACTCCTAAACACCTTCTAGGGAACAAAATGTGGAGGTATATGACAGTGACCTTGACCCTGTGTAGTCCTAGGCTGAAGTGTGTTTTAATGTCTTAATCTTTAACAAAAAAGTTTAAGAAGTAAAAAATAAATTAATAGAAAATGTCTTATAGAATAAGGATTTAAAGAAAAAAGAATTTTGTACAGCTATACCATGTATTTGTATTTTAAGCTAAGTGTTATTACAAAAGAGACAAAAAGTTTAAAAGTTGTAAGTTTATAAAGTAAAATGTTATAGTAAACTAAGGTTTATTGTTAAAGAAAGAAAAATATCTTTAAATAAATTTCCTAAGTGTACCGTAATATCCTAGGCCTTTACCTTCACCCACCACTCACTGACTCACCTGAAGTAACTTTTAGTCCTGTAAGTTCCATTCGTGTTACGTGCCCTATACAGGTCTGCCAATTTTTTTATTCTTTATGCTATATTTTTACTGTACCTTTTCTATGTTTAGATGTGTTTACATACACAAATACCATTATGTTACAATTGCCTATGTGGTTGATACAGGGTTGTAGCCTAGGAGCAATAGGCTATACAATATATCCTGTGTAGCAGAGTATACCATGTAGGTTTCTATATGTGCACTCTATGATGTTCACATAATGATGAAATCACTTATGCACACATTTCTCAGAATGTACCCCCATCATTATGCTATAATGACTATAGATGCTTTTTACTCATTTAATTCAATCTGCTATAATACACATTAATTAGGAAGCCTCATTAATGGGGACTTATTTTTATTCTTATTTTATAAATAGGAAACCTGAAACTCAAAAAGATTAAATATATTGCTATGGCTTAATTATTTTTTGTTTGAAAGATCACTATAGAGAATTTTGAGAACAGAGATGCCTTGTGTGGAAAGAGGAGAGATGTGGGATGTGTTGCTTGATAAACATGATTGTGGTGATATAGATAGATTTGGCTGGACTCTGAGGGAGGGAGGGTCACAGGAAATGCCTTAGGCAGATGGGGTGAAACCCTGCTACTAGTGGCTCCTGATGACAGGTTTCCCTAGCCCAGGGCAAAGACATGGCAGGAAGAGGCCTTGCATGGAGCATGCACCAGGCTAGTGAAAAGCCCTCCTACTCCCTTCCAGAACATGGCAGCAGAGGGAAGTACAGACCTGCTAGTCTAGCCTGAGAGAAGGATGGGAGTAGCTGGGGTGCCCAGAATTTTGGGCTGGGAGATTTAAACAGAGACTAAGGGAGAAACATAGGCTTTCTTCTTCCCCTCACCATTTCAGGGGCTGGAGGTGCTCACAGACTGGCAGGCCCTGGAAGCTGGATGGCCATGATGCAGGGCCCTGGCATTCCCATAAAGGAAGCAGCGGTGAGAGCTGGTGGCATGGGCCACACACATGCAGACTCCAGAGAGGAGCCTGAAGCTGGATTGCAACTGGCAACAAGCTAAGCCACCTGGATGATCGTGCAGCAGTTGCCTGCAGTTTCCCAAAGGAGGGTATTTTTAAATGGGAGATGGAACCCCGGGTGCAGCCTTGGGTTGATCTGGCAGAGGGTAGCGGGGTTTTTCTCTGGTGTTCTGGAGGGGATGGGCTCTGAGGCAGGAGCCTGACATTCTTCCAAAATTGTGTAGCTTTTGAATAAAGGCTCCTTTCCTTTTTCCCCAAACCTCTGCCTCCGGAATCTGCCTATGGGCGGTGGGCAGCAGAATCCCATTTCTGTTTGGTAACAATGGCTATTGTTTTAGTCTATTCAAACCTCTTTCCCCTCTCCTGGTAATAGACCCTACTTCTCTGCTTATTGGAAAAGAATACAATGAATTTAAATAATCAAAATATTACACTCTTGCTAAAAGAGGTTAAAAAATTAACACTGATCCAAGCAGGTCCAATTAGTGTCCTTCCCTATTAATTTTTCTGCTATAGCCAATAGGGAAGAGAATAACCTTTAAAGCAATAAAGTCACCATCACAAAATTGCCTGTATCCATGTCTCTCATGTGTGAAAATATTCAGAAAATAAACATGATTAGTATAGAGGTCCCACTGTAAATTCCAGAAGTCCCCAGAGTTGACCTGGCTCTATATGCTGTACCTTTGACTATTTGATGGGCTTCAGTTCTTTTCCAATAAATTATCTTTGCTGTTTAAATCAATTTATGCTCTGCTTCTGTCACAAAAGTATCCTAATAAACACTAGACTCTGGAATTCCTTCCATCCCTTCAAACTGAGGTTGGCTAGATAATTTCCAAGGACACACTAGCAACTTGCCTCTACCTGACTTTGCTCTAAGTGATTTCATTGTTTCCAAATCCTAACTCACCCTCAAAGGAACAGTATGACAATAACTAGATATCCCAGGAAAGAGAAGCTCTTTATTTAAAAATACAACACTGACAATGTAATTAGAATAATTATATTTTCCCAGTTGACTACATTGAAAGGGGTACCATTCATTTTATATTCTGGTAGATTGGTTATCTTTTTTCATTAAATTCAATTTAAAATTGAAAAAAAGGAAACACAATAGTTGTATTTTATTTTTTATTCTCTTTCATCCTTTTCTATGCATGTATGTATGTACATGTATGTACATGTATAAATTTTGCATTTTTCTTACTTTAGGTTCCTAGTCTTTCATTTTAAGTTTATAAATATTTAAATATCAAGCACCTTTCTAGAAATTACTTGACTAAAATTAACCAGACCTACTTAAGTATTTTCAATTTCTTAACAAAAGCCAATTATCTCTAGATTGAAAATACTTTTTCAATTTCTTCCCTTCAGTTACTGAAAGTTTTTATTCTATTGCATATGTTGGACTTTTGGAACATAATTTGTTTTCAATTGTTGCATAAGTTTAACATTGTCAGCCTATGTCATTCTTTGATAAAAATGCCCTTTCAGTTTTCACACATCTAAAGTTTCTGTTAATAGCTTAACTTCATTACAAGCTCCTTCTATAATCAACTCTAGTACATGGCCACTGTCTCTTAGTTACTAACTATATTCCACTTGTCTTAATTATCCTTACTAATGTTTTTTCTTTCCCTTCCAGGGATATTACCATAAGGTGGGTGGAGTGCAATTTGCTTACTGTGCACCGCTGGCTTTCAGGTTGGTATACATGCTGAATCCACGCATATACTGATATCCTGTTTCTTTGTCTGAATTATATGTGGCTTTCATTTGAAAACCTCAAGCACTATATATATAAAATTCTTTTCCACACTTCCATAGCACAAACAAAAATTTATTGGACAGGATATGGTTAAAAGGGAGAAAGAGCGAGATCAGTAAATGAAGAAGGGGCTAACAGTAAAGTGAAAAACAAATAAAAGTATATTCATAGGCATATAATCTAGCCTACACTTCTGCTTTTTGAGATAAAAAGTATTTAGAGCTTCCCTACAACCTGCCCAATAAAGTCAAATTTTTAAGCAAGATAGTGTCACCAACATAAGCTTCCTTTCAGTGCCATCACCCACTGAACCCAATTTCAGTCAGAGTCCCTAAACATGCATTATACTTTCTTACCTGTTTATCTTTGTTAATGTTGTTTAGTTTTCAAAAATAAATGTACTTAGCCAGACTCTCAGAGTTTTATTTCAGAATTACCTAAAAGTTTATCTCTGTAGTATTTCGATACTTTCTCTACATCCAAACATGCTTTCTTGTAGATTAGAAAATTGAGTTTGTTTTTAGTGGGAAAATAAACAAAAAAAATTTTTGTAGGGGAAAAAAGGAAAATATAAAGAATGGAAATGCAATTAAAAACAAAAAACAAAAAACTGAGTTTGAAGTGGAGGGTAAGCAACAGAAGTGAAATTTGAACATTTAATGGCAACTGGTGACTTTCTTATTGAATTACACATTCTACTTTGTAGGTGAAGTTGGTATATAAGCCTTATATCATAGGGTCTATTTATTATCTGTATTTTTTTCCAAAGAGTTTTATGTTAACTTAAAAAATAAATGACTTTTATTATATTTTATTTTTAGCTCTTTTATTTTTCTTTATAGATAGGTGGGGATACTTCAGGAGATAGTAGTGATGAAGACCAAAGTCTTGTTCCTCCTTTTCCATTGAAATTGACCACAGAGTATTGACATGGGAGAAAATGTATGACAGGGATTGGGAACCAGGGAAGGATGTTGTCTATATGATCCAGATAATTTAAATATCTTTTAGAACTAATACAACTGAGTCTGGTTGCATGTGATTACCAAGCATATTTCAAAACTGTTCTTTCAAAAACTTATCCAGTTTATTAGCCAAACAGGAAAGGCTTCTTGGGGAAGAAGAAAATAAAACCTATTGATTAAGAGAAGCAAGAACTGGGGATATTGGTCGGCATGGCTATTTCATCTGGATTTTTTTTTTTCTTCTTAAAATAAGTTCTTATGAAACCAAGACTGAAGCTTTTCTGAGTTTACATGGTGGCTACCTGCACTGTGAAGAAACAGAGGGGTATGCACTAGCATACCTCCAGCCTGTAATATATGAAGGTAGGGCTAGAAGTGAGAGTGGGAATGTGGCCGAAGGAGACCACACTATTTAGGTAATTTTCTTTCTGCTGCTGTATTTCAGTAGAATGTCAAAGGCTTTGTTCAATATTTACACACATTGTCTGCCCAAAGGAGAAAGCATAGACTGGGTGAGTAGCAAGAACAAGAAGATCCTCTGAAAAGGCACTTAGTGGGCTTGTTTTAGAGAACCAAATGTAAACATGGATAGAAATATAGACTGCATTAAACTTTCATTATCACCAGTGAGACAAAACAGAAGATACATGATGAAGAGCCCTGCTGGTAATGTCACTTTTACATCACCTGGTGGTTGTAGATTGGCTCCTGGGAAGCTGACTTAGTCATGTCGATTTGCATTATGCATACTCATGGTTCAAGATAAGCTGCAAATATTTTCATTGGCCATACTGACCATGAGGGAAATAAAGGAGACTGCTCCCACTTTATTTATATACCAATATCAAAATTGTACATACTTCTACTCTAATAAAAGTGAGTAAACAGAAACAATATACAATTTGGTGCCTATGGAAAAATTTTAAGTAGTTCAACTATTTGTTACCTAAATTATCCTGGGATAAAGATATTATGAATAATTATAGAATGCAGTTTTAAGTTTATAGTTGTAGAACTTCTAGGAAAAAGAATGTATACTTTTTATTAGAGAAGAACAAAGGCAAAATAATCCTTATTGGCAAATAGAGAAACACTGAGAACTAATAATAATCAAAAAGCATAAGATAAGGTGACTAATACCAAATGTATCTGCTATAAAAATTAAAAGACAAAAATTTTCACATAGGGTAAAAATTAAAATTAGAATCTGGACTGTCTATGTTAATCATAGTAAGATTTGGTAATAGCAGAAAACCACTAAAAAAAAATAAATTGTATTACTAGGAAAATAATGACAACTGAAATGCATTCACATCATGAAATATAAATCAGTTAAAAAGAATTTATGATATATATCCTATGCATTTAGACATGGACTCTTTTTCTAGACAGTAAGTTAAAAAATAGAATTATAAGATAATATCCAAGAAATAATGTTGTTTAAACCAAAACAAACTGCATATTTTATATGTACAAAAAACAAATATAGGTAAGTGCATAGAGTTCTGAGATAATACATCTCATTCTAATGACAACAGTTATCTCTAAAGAGAGGACTAGAACAAAATAGGATTGAAGAAGGCTTTCATTGGATATGTATTGTTTTATTTCACAGTGAGAATTTATTTATATGTTATATTTAAATTTTCAGAGAAATGTTTAAGTGGGAGCTGCAATGCTTATTATTGCCTGAACTAAAAGACTCATTATTTAAAATGTTCTCTCCCAAAATTAATTTATAAATCAATGTAATTCCAACCAAAATAGTAACAAGAACTTTTGCTTTACATTTAGATTGTTTCTACTTTTTCACAGTTAAAAATATCTGCAAATTATTCTCATTGACTCTTGACTCTGAAGAGAGCACTTGGTGATGAATTTTTTAATAGGGAATTTTCTAATATTACTTTGATGCTCCAACAATAGTTTCCTATGTGATTAAATGGAGGAGGTGACTTTATTCAGATTCTCCATTGTTAGAGATAAAACTCTGTCCCGAGTGCTAGAGAGCCTCTTAATCTCCACAGTACAAATTCTGTACCTTTCACCAGTAGGTGGTTTGTTTACTTTTTAATTCTATCTTTATTGTTCTCAACAATTCAAGGGGTATATTTTCTCTTCTACCATCAATTTTCATCCCTTATTTTCACTTCGAAGCAGAAGAATATATTTTTTATCCCCCTCAATATTTTTCTGGATATAAAGCAACAAAGAATGCTTTTCTCAGTTAGTATACTTCTAGAAATATAGGCAACATATCTGAATCAAAACAGACCTGGGGGAACAAGCAGTAGCTCCTACTTTTTCACCAAGCAGGAAGTAGGATGACCATTTGAGAACTGGGAGAACTGTCATCCAGGAGTCGGTGTCCGGGGAACGTGCAGCTCCATTCAGAAGCCCGCTTGGGCTCCGGTCCAAGATGGGGACGCAGGAAAATTCCAGAACTCGCCTTCTCCCACAGACACACCTGTAATGACGTATGGAACAATTGCCTCTGGAAAAAAAAAAAAAAACACCCTAAAAATTATCACAGCGATTTTACTCTGAGAGGCAAAAAAGAAAAAGAAAAGAGAAAAGAAGAGAAAAAGAAAAGAAAAGCCTACCCTGAACTGGGTAGGAACGGCTGAGACATAATTTTTCCATAAGGCCCACTCCCCTCTCGTGGTGACCCACAATCAGGAGGAAACTCAAAACCAGGGGCTACTTCCTGAGGACAGAAAGGTTCATACCCCACATTGGGTACCATGACTTCTAAGACCTGACAGAGAAGCCAGAATATCTAGCTTTGAAAACCAACAGGGTTATTAAGTCCAGGACACTGAGGAAGGCTCTTAAAGGGTCCGCGTGCACACTCACTCGAGATGCAGTGCAGCAGCAGCCTGTTCAAAACTGCTTTCCGTGAAAGAAGCTGGTTTGCTCATTTTAAAGCATCTGGCTGAGTCCGGGCCTTCTGGGTTACTCTCCTTGCAGAAGCTGGTGGGCGCCAGCGTCGTGCTCTCTCCCTCTTCGTTGCTGAAGCCGCTGGTGCCATTTTTTCCTTTTCTTTGCCCTGTTCCTCCTGGTCTAAGGGGGAAAGTAGCCATTCCGTCGCCGTTAAGTATGTTAGATGTCCACTATCAAGTGGAAGAAATGTGTATTTCTAGTTTTCTGAGAGGTTTTGTTGTTGTTTTTAGTCAGGAATGGATGATGGATTTTTGTCAGTTTTTTTTTTTCCCACCCTGGAAATTAGTTATACCAAATGATGTTCCTGGGATAAACCCCACTAAGTCATCTATATTCTATAAGTATATTGTTGGATTCCATTTCCTATGATTTTGTGAAATGTTGTGTCTATATTTATGAATAACATTAGAATGTAATCTTTCTTGTAGCATGTTTCTCTGTTTTTGATATAAACATAATGCTGGCCCATACAATAGAATACACTGAGAAATATATATCCATCTTCAAGTTTCTGGAAGAGTTTGTGTAGAATTGATTTTATTTCTTTCTTGGTAGAATTAAAAAATAAAGTCATTTGGGCATGAGTGTTTTCTAAAGGATTTCAAATACAAACTTAATTAAAAAAATAGATATGATTATTTGGGTGATTCTGTTTTAATAAATTTCGATAATGTGTCTTTAAAGCAATTTTTCTATTTCATATAAGTGTTAACATTTATTTCCATATAGTTGTTGATAATATTCTCTTATTATTCTTTCGATGTTTGTAGTAATATCTGTCACTTTCTAATTCCTGACATTGGTAATCTGTTTTCTTTTTCCTGATTAGGTATTTCTTTTCTGATATTTAGAGGTTTATGATTTTATTGATCATCTCAAAAAAAAAAAAGCAGTTGATCTCATTAATTTTTCATCTACTTTCTACTTCATTCTCTTCATCTTTTATTTTCCTTATTTTCTTTGTTCTGCTTATTTGGAGTTTATGCCTCTTTTTCTAGTTTTAAAAGGTGGAACTAGGTCATTGTTTTTATATCATTCCTCTTTCTCTCTGAGAATTGCTTTACCTACATCCCACCAATTTTGACAGGTTATGCTTTCATTTCCATTTATCTCCAAATATTTAATAATTTTCTTTTGTCCAATGTGTTGATGTATTTCAGTTTTCAAATATTTGGGGATTTTCCAGAAATCTTTCTCTTATGATTTCTAATTTCATAACATTATGGTCACAGAAAATACTTTATATGATTTGACTCCTCTTAAATGTAATGAGACTTATTTTATGGCCCAGAATACAAACTTAGTAAATATTCCATATGTACTTAAAATATTCCTCTGTTGTTGGGTGGAGTGTCTATTCATGCCAATTAGCTCCAGTTGGTTGCTAACATAGTTCTGGTTGATTAATAGTTCAAGTCTTCCTTACACTTGTTGATTTTTTTTTCAACTTATATCAATTATTGAGAGAAAATATTGTTTGTGACAATTATTGTGGATTTCTCTTTTTCCAGTTCTATGTTGTCTAAATGAATTGATCACTTTATCATTATTATTCTCTTGATCCTTGCTTATATTTATGGTTTGACATCTACCTTGGCTGATAATATAGTCACATCAGCTTTCTTTTATTTAGTGGTAGCCTAGTACGCATAGTCTTAACATTTTACTTTTAACCTGTATGTCTTTAAATTTAAAGTGAATTTTTTGTGGTTAGCATATAGTTGGGTCTTCCTTTTTATTCCACTCCGGTAATGTGTACCTTTTAATTGGTATGTTCAAACTATTTATATTTAATGTAATTATGGTATTCTTGGGTTAGCTTTACCATCTTGTCCCTTGTCTTCTTTATTTTTTTTCTTTTAGATGAATAATTATTTATTAGTCTATTTTTAAGTAGTCGTTGGGCCTTTAAGGAAGAATAAAACTTCAGTGGCTAGAGAAGAGATAGGCACTGTACAAACATTCATACTTAAATGAGACAAATTACGATGATAAATAGTTCAAATTGGTTCAAGTCAGATTCTACCTACAAAGGGCACCAGGGCAAAGGTTTTTGGATTTTGGAATAGCACACAAGTAGTTATAGATTCATATTCACCTTACAAGGGTTGGGGGAATAGGTAAATGTTATGTATAGGGTGTCTCTCAGCTTTTTAAAATCAAGGTAAACTAAAGGGAAAAATGGTTTTTATTGAGTTCTTTACCCCTTGGGGCAGTAGGGGATTGACAACTAGTAATATTACAACCCAGCAAAATCATATTGGTTATAAAGAGAAACTATATGATTTCTATTCTAAGTTGTTAGAAGACTGTTTGTGCCATTTACTGAAATAAAGGACTCTGGAGGTAAGGTTGTGAAAGAAAAGTAATGGAAACTATGGTGTCTTCTCTTTTGACCCCTTAAAGAATCAATAGCATTTTTTTTCTATACAGGGCTATATAATAAATACTTTAGGCTCTGCAGGCCATATAGTCTTTGTAGCAAATACTCAACCCCGCCATTGCAGTGCAAAAGCAGCCATAGATAATACATACAGGAATGAGCATGGCTATGCTACATTAAAATTTTAATCTCTGGACCTGAAATTCAAATTTTATGTCATTTTACATGACATATAAATCTTGTTTTGATTTTTTAAACTGTTAAAAATGAAGAACTCATTTCTAGCTCAAGGGCCATATGAAAACAGTTGGTGGGTCAAATTTGGCTAGTAGGTCCTAGTTTGTTGCTCTTGCACTAGAGTGGCAAGGTAATTGCTTCAGGTAATGATAAGGAATGCCCTATCCAGAGTGCTGGAGGTCCAGTCAGAATCAAAGAGGCAGGAAGATTATGTGAACATAGCTGTAAAAAGTGTGATGACATGGAAAGGAATGAAGTAAAGGGGAACACTTCTTTGCAGATATATACTGTTCTCCTTATAAAACAGTCACTGAGAGCATCAAAATGAGGTCTCCATAGCATTGTACCTGTCTTGCTTCCTAGAAGTTTCAACCTCTGCTCAGAGAAATACTATTTCATGTCTCAAGGGATCTGCCAGCCCACTCTTTGTTATTTGCAGACCAAATATTGTAGTTGGTTTCATATTTCCTTTATTTCAGCAACCTCTTAGCTACCAAAATCAACCAGAGATAGTTCTAAAAGCTATGAATTTTAGCTCTCAAAGATGGAAAAGATTGTTTTCTTTTCCATGGGACCTAGACATTAAGCATCATATTTAAAAAAAAAATTAAGTCAGAGATTGAACTAGAGTATTCTTTTAATATAAATTTAAATGTTACTATTTAACCCCTCAATTCCAATGTATTATTCTGCTATTATTCGTCCTTAGGGCAAACTATAAAAGAATTAAAAAGTTGAAAAAAAAAAAAAAAACAGATCTGGAGTTTTGTACCTACCAGATCCTTTTATTTCTATGTTTTCCCCCAGCGTTCCCTCCCCAATTCTGTTTTACGCTAAATTCTAGCACATTAAAATAAAGGTGGATTTTTTTGGCCTTTAGATTTGATGGGACAATGTATTTAGGTTTTTCAAATTAACAGCTAAGCTCATGGACCTAGAGTTTTAAAAATTATTAAAACATCTTTAAAGAAAATACTGTAAAATTATTTTAATTTCTGTGTGTGCTATGTGATATTTCTGGTTCTCTTTCACACTTAAAGTTCTCATTGAGCATAAAACAGTTTTCTGCATTAAACTATAACGTGATTTGGCATTTATATATCCTGTAGGAGAGAGTGAAACACTACCTGATTTAAATTGTGATTTCTAGGAGGGTTTCTGGATACAGTAAAGCCTCAGTTACCAAAAAATAAATAAATAAAGATTTGAAATTGCTTTGCCAAGCTAAGATTCATATATCTATTTTTACTCAACACCAAATAAAGGTACCATTTCTAATCCAAGAACCTCACTCTGCCATCTTCCATCACACTGACATTATCCACAGGAGTTTCTTGTTTTACTTAATGTATTTTTTTCTAGTTTTTCTTAATATGATATCTGAGAATTTTTGTTGCTAAATATTAATTAAAAATTTTAAGTTACGGTTAAATTGTGACTATCCTGAACATTGTCAAAGGTTTATTTACTTTTTTCAAACCTTATTTTACTTGTTGGTTTTAAGAAAATAAATATTCTAAATAAAACTTCAAGGATGACAATTCAGAGAATTTTTAAAAATTGCAGAATGAAGCAGAACTCTAAATCCAATATTAAATGAAAGTTTCCAGCACTGCAAGAGATTTCCATTGCCCTCCATATGTAGCTGGATAAAGAATAGTTTTGTTTAAAAGGTTTAATTTTCCCACCACTACAACATGTTGAATTATAGTATGATTTCTCCAAGTGCTAAGTTTAATTTATTTTGAGGTATCTTATACATTATAATTCCAGTTCTCATTAAAGTAATTCAGCCCATGGGGAATTCAGCTATATGAGGTCAAATTATGTCTTTCATAATAATTTTATATTCAATAAGTTATTGATTTCAAAGATCACTTGACTTGGTTTCAAAACAGAAAACATGGCTACAGGTACACAATTACTATGAAAACAAGATTTTAAAATATTTGATTTCACAAGTTCATGAGAAGGCAAATAGGTGGGGTTTTTTTGTTTGTTTTTTCATTTGTTTTGGTTTCTGTTTGATTTCTTTTAACTTTCCCAAATTATGCTAAAATATATTCTGATATTATGTGTCATTTCTGATATTTCAAGTAATATCTGTGATGTAATCTTTACTTTCCCCTACATTTTTTTCCCATAAAACATAAGCAAAGGGAATTTTCACTTCATGTGAAACATATACTTTACCCAGTGAAAGACTCAACCGAAAGTAACTGTTGAAGCCAATAGCTTTGAAAGTTTAGGAGAAAATCATTAGAAACTGATATGAGCAGAACTAACAATATCAGGGTAATAAATGAGGATAAAATAACCATATTTATCCATGCTTATTCTGCAGAACTTAATCCCCTAACATTTGAAAAAAAAACCCAAGTTCTGTTCAGGATTAAGTGACATGCCTGTATTTTACCACTTATTTAGAATAGCCCTTAAATTATAGCATTTTTCCCAGTAGAATTAAATGAAAGCAAAATCAACAAAAACAAAACAAACAAACAAAAAACAGTCTTGATAACAGGCCTATTGTTTCTACATATCCCATAATCTGAAAAGGAAACACAGAGGTGAAAGTTACAAAAGTGTTTTCTCTGCCACACCATGGAATCTGTCCTCCTTGCAAGTGAAAAAGCTCCTGCAGAACCCTTTCTTGCATCAAGAATCCAAATTAGCAACAGCTTGCAATGATAATCAGTTCATTTCAGTGTACTCAAAATGGGCTCATTATTATTAATTTTTGCCAACTCCCAAGCAATTCATGAACCATTTTTAGATTTTCAAAAAGCAGTTCATGAATCAGACAAAAAAATTTAAAAGGAGCCCATCCTACAATGAGATGATGACTCAGAGTCCTTTGCTGAAGCTGTGTCAACTGCCGAGCATCTGAAATCTGATGAGGATGGGGTTGATGGAGAAAAGGCCATGATGAGCATAAAACAATGTGTTGAATTTACATGTTAAAACTTCTTGTTGGTTTTGGCAATTTTTGCTGAGGATTATTGAGAAATCCATAACATCTGGATGTGGCAGAGAAGCTCCACTAAAATGATGAAGTTTATATTGGTCGACAAGACTATAAATGGAAAAGAAAGTAGTTTCTTAACACAGCTGTTTCCAATTTTGTTAACATTTTAGGCCAAATTCATTTGAAAAAAATAACATAAAACTCTAATGTTTGAGATATACTTTACAAGTCTGACTTAATATACACATGCTGAAGACATTCTTGACTCAAACTAATACATCCAGAGGATGGACAAATGAGCCACTGGCCAAAGTCTGGGCCCTAAACTTGTCATTAAAACAGACATTAACCTAACCCATTTAACTAACAAATTTGGATTTCAAAGTGAAATAATCCCTTTTGGTTAATTTGTTTTTAAGTGAAATAAAACCACCTAGCACTGTCTTATGTTTCAGTACATATACCTTTCATGTCTTATAAAAGAATTTAATTTCATGGATAGATCATTAATTAAAATTCAGAAGTATTAGATATTCTCCATCTTTCCCACCAACTGAGTGACTTCTTACTCATCACTTATTTTTTTTAAACTTTATTGTCTCCCTCCGTAAAATGAGAATTATGCAAGGAGACAAAGCAAATTATGCAAATATATTTTCTTGTGTGCTTGAAAGGAACCCTGAATAAATCAAACACATTAATATATGTATATATATGTACAAGTGTACATTCATATACATACAGATATATTTATTTAAATAAATGTCACCTTGGCTTGTTATTTTTATTTCCTTTTATTAGTTTCCTGAGATCTCTTTTCTTATATTTTTAGCAGGAAATGTTCTCTTTCCCTTTTCTTTCCCTTTTTTTTTTCTTACACGGTACCTCTATTGTAGCACAAAGAACAAAAGCAAAATAAGAAGCTCAAAGATAAACAGGCTTTCCTATCATTTTCATTTTATGAGCCTCTGAAGTCATTATTCAGTTGAATAAAACGGGAGCAGCATCTTTGTAAAATGTTCTATTAACTTGTTGATGCTTTTTGGCTAGAGATGACTCTTAAATATTGATGACAATTATAATTTACTTCCTATGCTTTTATTTTCAGAATTCAAGATTTGGTAAAGGCATGAACATACCAGTATCAGATAGATTTGTTAATTTTTCTTGACATGAGTAAAGTCTGGGACGGCAAGATGTTTTAAAGATCATCAACAATATGATCAATACAGAATGCCAAAATCAATTCTGGAGTCTGACTCAACCTGCTGTGAGCAGTTGTCACAATGTTCTTTGAGAAAATTGGCAAGAAACGATAAGGATTCTGTCAACAGACACCCATCAATAGAAAATAATCCCCCAGCAGACATATTGCACTCCTTTTGCCTTTTCCTTGCAAACAGGTCATAATGAAGGAAAGCCTGGTTGCAGTTTATAACTAATCAAGTTAATATAAGAGATAATATGTAAGATCTCTGTTTGTTACAAATAGATTAAAAACATTAAATGGGAAAATGCATTTCTCAATTTATATAGAGTACTTCAGAACTCAGAAGCAGTACCTACAGTAGGAAATTTATTTGATGGCTCTATAAATAATTTTCAAATTCAGTGAGATTCATTCCGTAGATACAAAATTTGACACTTTGGGTAGCTTGTTGATTCGCTTTGATGAGGATGATTTTTTTTTTAATTTCATAGGTTTACCACATCTCAAAGAGGCTGGATATTTGTTTGACCATTCCTGGTTTTACAGAGTTCCTAAAATTTTCACTCAGGTCCTAAGGATCCTGAGAATTTACAAGTGTCCACAAAACGTCTATGAATTTTCTAAAATTGAGTAAAAATATTTGTGGGTGTGTACACATTTGTATTGTTATAGAGGTAAAGATCCTAACAACTGTCTGTTTCACCATGGCATCTACGAAAATTTTTTTTTAAAAGAAGAAGAGAATGAGGGAAGGAAAAATGGAAATAAGTTATCTAAGACAAATACTTTTTAAGATATTGAATAACTTAGCCCTACCTAGGCATTCATTTATTTAGAAAAATTAGTGCTTGTTGAGTGCCAATTCTGTGTCATCAGTGAACTATAATTACAACAAAAAGCTCTCCCTTTAAAGAGCTTATATTCAAGTGACAGGAGAAATATAAAACATGTCAAGTTGTATCTGTTGCAAACCCAACCTATAACTCTACAATAACTTGATCCATTTTGCAACTATTGTGTTGGGAAACAGTATACACATTGTACACAAAATGATAACCCCTTTTTAAAAGCCAATAATTTCTAATTAACACTTTTATAACAATAGACTCAATGCCTTGTTTTAAAGAGATGTTCCTCATCTTGGGCACTACTGACACTTGAGCCATATAATTCTGAACCTCTTGAGTAATCATAACAGAAAACTCTTTTATGAGGAGCTGTCCTGTGTATTTGTTTAGCAGCAATCCTTATTTCTACCCAATAGATGCCAGTAGTGTCTCCCTTCCCAGTTATAGTTAAATTTTTTTCTAGAAATTGCCAAATGTCCCATGGGGGTGAAAACCACTCCTTTTGAGAACTGCTACTCTGGAGGATGCATATGTCAATAATTTAAGCCAATGGCAAGGCAGGTACTGATAAATGTAATGCTTTCATTATCATGGAGAAATTCACATGTCTTGGAGAGAATCAAATTTGGAATTCATAAGTCTACCGAACATCTACTAAAAACATAACTTGTCCTTGAAGGAAAGTTTTTCTCCTCTTGTTCCTCTCTTTCCAACTTTCTTTTATTTTTTATTTGCTTACTTATCTTTTGCCTGTTTGTCTTTCACACTTAAGCTACTAGAGGGCCACTGTCATAGGCATTCTCTTACTTAAAAAGAATTGGTTTTGTAACAATAAAATATAGCTGTTTACAATATAACTAATATTGGAGATTCTTATCTAAAAGATTAGTAAGCAGTATCTAGAAATGCAAGAAAAATAGCTAAAGAAGTGAAAGTTAAAATAAAAAAGATGGATATAGATTTGTCCATATTTTTCTTTCATTGGAGAGCAAAACTTCTAGTTATCCCAGAAATTCCAATATCAGTAATTATAGTCTCTTTTGACTCTCTGTCACTGTCATTTATCATGAAAACACCTCACCTTTAGTTCCAGAAAACAAGGATTATTAAAATAAGTAAAGGAAAATGGAGAGAACCAATTTAATTTAAACGTATAGATGCAAGGAAAAGAAAGAAGGTAGACAATCAGGACATAAGATGAGAAAAAGTAGATGCAAAATAAAAATAAAGAATTCAGACAGAAAGTGAGTGGAAATAATATATATTTTTAAAAAAGAAATAAATGGCAACCTATGCTGGCATGGGGAAAGAGCAGAAAACTATATTCACAAAAGAAAATAAATTAAGTTAAATGAATTTCTAAAGTAGAAGGCCACATAAATAAATTTGCTACTTCTCTCCATGTGGATTTGCATATATGAGTGAGATATTTGGAGACTGGCCCAAAAAGGACACTTAGAATACTAATAATGCTGACATAAGACAAGACCATGACTCTTTTCTTATCCATGTAAAGCCTCTCCAGCTCCTCAACTAAATGGCAGTCCTCTTAGTTGATTCTATATACACTCTAATTTATCGATACCTTCCCACATACATTCCAATACCTTGTCAGACCTGTCCACAATCTAGAAAACTTGGCCCACCCTTTTTTTGAACTTCTGTTATTGTTCCTTAAAGTTAAATTCACTTATTTAAGAGCCACATAATATTTTTAAGTCGTGGGTTATCACAGATTAATAACCAGGTCTCTCCCACATGTATCTTGTACAAACAAAATTAGCTTTAGAGTCCAAATGCAGGTTTTACAATGATCTATGATGGATTGGGTCCATTACTCAAGACTACTCAGTTATTTTTCCAGAATTTGATATTCAAAGCATTTGCAAATTTCTATTGAGTGTCAGGCTCAACAGTAGATCTGCCTTCTTGCTATAATAGTCTGCCTCCCAATGTAGAGTCTGAAATACAAATATTCACTTTACAGCCTTCTTTGTAGTAGTAGGTCATGGTCATGTAATTTAACCCTGGCCAGTGGAATTTGGATGGCTGCTAAGGACTTTGTGGAAAAGTTTTGTTCCGTAAAAATTCAATGGGCTGGCTGTACCTGCATATGATGTCTGGAACTGCTGTGGATGCCTTGCAACTAGGAGGGAGGACAATACTGATAGATTGAAGCAGGCAGAATGAAAAGATAAAAAGCCTCTTGTTCTTTGAAGATGTCACAAGCCACAAATTGACCTTAAATCAGGTTTCATCTAGATAATTTTATTACATGAGATTACACACATCTTCATGTTTAATTCAATTAGATCATCTATTTGGTTGCCTGTAGCTCAAAGAATTCCAACTGATACAATAAATGTTTTTTTATATCTGCATTAATTTTTTCTTTGTATTTATTTTTATTTTAATATATTATTTTGGACTTAGAGATGTAAGCATATTTAAAACTGTTTTTCTTAGAGTTTACCCATCATGAGTTTCAGATCCCTCTGTTTACTTCCCTCTGCTTTTTTAATTCATTCCATACTTTTTATCTATGACATCCCAGAGCTATGGAGTATATTCTGTGAGACAAATATGCAAAGAAATAATATTTGAATAGTGCATGGAGATAGTAATAAAGAAAAGAAGGGAAGTCAAGTGTGAGAGCTCTGGAAATTCCTGGGGTTTTTTTAGGAGTAGAAAAAATTAAACAGTGAGGTAGACTAAAGAGGAACTATCTGAGATGAAGGGGGACAGAAAATTTGGTGTCGTATGTTAACAAGAAATAAACAATTGTGAGAAAGAAGATTCCACAGATTCTGGGACTGGAGCTTTCAATGTCCATTTTGCCCTCATGCTATTCGGAAAGGCTGTGAATTTAAAAATTTATATTTCATAAATTCCCTGGTAGCTGGAACTCTGGAATTGATATGCATTTTTTCAGATGCTCTTAGTCAATATCTAAAAGATGGAAGAGAATCAGAAGTCATCTTCCTATGACTAGTGGCTGATAAGCAGTGGGCAGGTCCCCAGTTCCAGCATTGCAGATGTGAGGTCTTTGCAGCCCTAGCAATGGGAACAGCAGCAGCAGCTACTGCTGCTGCTGTAGGTTCCAGACATCGGCATCAAAGCAGCAATGGGATCACTTTCAAACCTAGGATGCAGAGGCAGGTTCCTGAATTCTACCCCACCAGGACTTCCAACAATTGTGGTGCACTTAATTCTCTAGTAGAAATACTTTTCATCTCGAAATAGCTAAAGTGATATAGAAATGTTGGCAACATGGCCAAATAACACTGAGCAGTTAAGATTGTGACAAATAGGAGAATTTACTTGGCAATTAAAGCATCTAGAAACGATTTCAGCAGACTAATGAGAACACAGACTTAGTTACCAGGAACTATAATATACAGTTCAGAAAAATGTTGATTACAAGTGAGAGAAAACAAAATCAAACTTGCATAAAAGAGGTGTGCTGTACCTGGGTTGAGGAACATCCTCCCTAAGGGACATAAACAAGTTAATTAAATATCTTTCCCTCACCCTGAACTCTTGACTCTGCTTATCTTTGATGATTTCTCTCTCTCTCTTCAAAGATGGGTGAGTGACCTCTGACAACCCTAAAATCACGATATCCAGGCATCCATAAATAATTCCACAGGAAAACTCAGATTCTTACTTGTTGGTTCACATGACCACTCATGGAATAATCTTTGTATCCAGAAGAGTTTTATGTGATATTTTCAGGTGTGTCAGATACTCACTTCTTTGGTACCTTAACCAAAACCACTTGAACAATGCTGCATCTCCCTGCCCAGCTAAGAAGGAATACAATATTATTCCCTCACTTATCACAGGTATTACATTCTAGACCCCCCGTGGTAGCTGAAAATCTGTGAAGTAGGAACCTTACATTTATTTTAGTATTTATATATATTTTAAGGCTTTATAACCCTTCCCACAACTTATAAACCATTCCCAGACCCTTATTAACCTTTCCCAGTCCCTTACTAACATTTTCCACACTTTCATAAACACTACTTATGTTCTTAAACATATTCTACACTTAAACCTATGTAGCTTTAACAACATACATATACAGTACTGCAAAATCCCACAATATAGCAAAAAATCCATGATAAAAAATTAAATATAATATTTAAAAAAATCCCATGATACAGTGAGGCTGCAATAAGTGAACTGCAATATGGAGAGGGACTACTGTACCTCAAAATTAGAGATAACCAGAAGGTCCAGAGAACTGAGCTACATGGAAGTTCAACAAACAAAGAAATAGAGAAGAAATACTCATCCAGACAGGTAAGAGGGGCGGAGTCTGGGTGGAGAGGACGTGGTATTATGGCAGCAGCATCAGTGGCAGCGGTAGGCCAGCAGAAAGTGTAGTCACTTGTTTTAAAAAGTAGAGAGGGAAACCTGGGGGGCACTCCCAGCGCCAGACCAGGCTGCACAGCTCACATTTCCAGCACTGGAGAAAGTAAAGCCTTATTGCTTCTGACTCTGCAAACAAGTGGCGGTTGGGGCAAAGGAAGAAACCGCCAGTCTCTCAGTAGAGTTTGCTTGTTTAAAGGGCCCCCACAGTCCTAAAACATCCGCAGACCCACCCACTCTGGGAACGATAGCCAGGGCAACAGCTAGAGAGGCATCAGTCCCATATGGGAAGCAGAAGCTCCTGGAAAAGGGGCGAGTGCTGAGCAAGCATCATTGTTCCCACTCAGACTCCTCCCTTCCACACAGTGCCACAATGTGATGAAATGAGTGGCCCTGTACTGATGAATACCTCAGGCTCCATTGCTTACAATGTAACAGGCGAAACAGCTCTACCTAAGACATAGAGGCAAAAAAAACCAAAACAAAACAGAAAACTGTCAAGATGAGGAGACAGAGAGATATAGCCCAAAAGAAGGAATGGATCAAGCTTCCAGTGGGAGAACTAAGCAATGAGGAGATAGCCAACCTAACAGATGAGGAGATAGCCAACCTAGCAGATGCAGAGTTTAAAACACTGGTGATAAAGTTGCTCACAGGCTTGGTAGATATGCTTGAGTATGGCAAACACATAAGGGAAGAAGTGAAGGCAACGCTAAATGAAATGAAGAAAAATCCACACAAAACCAATGGTGAAGGGAAGGAAACCAGGGTTCAAATCAATGATTTGTAACATAAGGAAGAAAAAAATAGTCAACCAGTATAGAATGAGAAAACAAGAATTGAAAAAAATGAGGAGAGGCTTAGGAACCTCTGGGACAACTTTAAACATGCCAACATCTGAATTATAGGGGTGCCAGAAAGAGAAGAGGAAGAACAAGAAATCAAAAGCTTGTGTGAAAAAATAATGAAGGAAAACTTCCCAGATTTGGCAAAAGAAATAGACATATAAGTCCAGGAATCACCAAGAGTCCCAAACAAGCTAGACCCAAGGAGGATAATGCCAAGACACATGATAATTAAAATGCCAAAGGTTCAAAATAAAGAGAGAATCCTAAAAGCAGCAAAAGAAAACCAGAGAGCTATGTACAAAGAGGTAGTTATAAGACTACCAGCTGATTTCTCCAAAAAACTTTGCAGGCAAAAAAGGGACTGGCAAGAAGTATTCAAAGTTATGGAAAGCAAGGACTTACAACCAAGATTACTCTATCCAGCAAAGCTATTATTTAGAATGGAAGGGCAGATAAAGTGCTTCCCAGACAAAGTAAAGCTAAAGGAGTTCATCATCACCAAGCCATTATTATATGAAATGTCAAAGAGACTTACTTAAGAAAAAGAAGATCAACACTATGAACATTAAAATGACAACAAACTCATAACTATCAACAACTGAATCTAAAAAATTAAAACAAAATCCAATGAAGCAAACCAGAATAGGAACAGAATCATAGGTATGTGGATCATTTGGAGGGCTATCATCTAGGAGGGGGAAGTGGAAGAAATGGGGAAATGGTGCAGGGATTGAGGCTTAATTTGTAGGTACAAAATAGACAGGGGGAAGTTAAGTATGGTACAGGAAAGAGTGAAGCCGAAGAACTTATATTCACCCATGGACATGAACTAAGGGGGATGGGATTGCTGGAGGGAGGGGAGTACGGGGCAGAGGGGAGCAAAGGGAAAAAATTGGAACTACTGTAACAGCATAATCAATAAAATATACTAAAACAAACAAACAAAAAACATGAATAAAAGGACAAATTTCTACAAAAAGAGGGAAATATTTGTTAAGACATAAAATGAGGGAAAATATGCTGGAGTAAAAACAAGTAAAATTCCCGTACAGGGATAGGAATTCAGGCAAAATGAGAATAATGTTTTAAGTGAGATTAAGGCAAATGTGGCATGTATGAAATATTAGAAACCTGATGTATATATAAGCTTGGAGAAAGAAGCATCTTGTAAGAATTAATGTGATTTTTAAATGGGAGGATACTGAAATATTTTCTTAGAATCTCTAAATGAATGGGGAAGTTGAGAGAACTAATTTGGAAAATAGAGAGCTTGTTTATATAAGTAAATATATAGAAAAACTTCTGTACTTAAGTATATTTCTAAGTGAATGGCCATAGATTATAGATTATTATGTATATATGGCCTAGAAACAGTAAACAGGAAAGGGACTGAGAGATTTCTATATGATTATTCTGAAAAGAAAACAAGGTCATTTGATGGGTTTAGATTTTAGTCAAATAGATTGGAATCTTAAAGAGGAAGAGTTTTGACTATTAGTTTCATTTTATACACTTTAGTGTGCTTTGAGTTTATATGGTAATGAAATAGTACATTTATCAAAAACAAATAATGAAAGAGCCAGATCAGAAAGAGAAACATTTCTGCGTAATGGTAAGAAGTAATGTGTGTCTCTTTTAGTGCAAATCACAGCGTGATATACATAAATTACATGGCAATTGCAGGGATTTTAACTGTAGCATTTTCTTTTTGAGTCAGAGGAGTCTAAGTAGGTTCCATTGGAAATATGAAGTAGGGTTGTTGGAGGAAAAATCCAGGTTTCAGTTAAGGAAAGGAGGTTGAAGGGGCAGTGAGGAAAATCAAGGGTAGAAACATTTCATTAAATTATGGGTGCAAATTGGTGGCTAAGTCAGGCCAATAGGCAGGACTTATCTGTCCCAATGGCGTATGTTCACGTTTATGCTTTTATCCTGGGCCTGTGTTCTCAATCACTTTATTTTTTAAAATCTTAGTTCTGCTACTTACTTGATTTTTGAATGCACTGTAGAACTTGTGCAATTTTGAAATGTATTATTTCATTTATGCTCACAACGATATTGTGCTCATAACAGATTTTCCCACCTGCAGTTGAGCATAACTGAACAAGGGTGGGCTCAGTAAATGAAAAAGTTGTTCAGATTCCTTGAGGTTGTTTCCTATTTGTGGGACTTCCATACAGAACCCAAACTATTTGGAAGATAAAAAAACATACGTTCCCCCATACTGTGGGTTGTCTTTTTTATTTTGTTGATGATTTCCTTTGTTGTGCAAAAACTTCTTAGTTTAATTTACATTTGTATATTTTTGCTTTTATTTCCCTTGCCTGGGGAAATACATGAGATTAAAGATTTCTATAAGCAATTTTTCAGATTTTGCTGTCTATGTCTTCTTCTAGGATTTGTACAGTCTCAGATGTAACATTTAAGTCTTTGGTCCATTTTGAATTTATTCTTGTGTGTGGTGTAAGAAAGTGATCTAGTTTCATTTTTCTACCTGTATCTGTCCAATTTTCCCTACACCATTTATTGAATAAACTATCTTTAGCACATTGTATATGTTTGCTTCTTTTGTCAAATATTAATTGACTGTAAAGGTGTAAGTTTATTTGTGGGCTCTCTATTCTGTTCCATTGATAATGTGTCTTTTCATGCCAGTACTATGCTGTTTTAATTACTATGGCCTTATAGTATAGCTTGATTTTAGGTAGTGTGATTCATTCAACTTTGTCCTTCTTTCTCAGGATTACTTTGCTATGAGGGGCCTTTTATGGTGCCACATAAATTTTTGAAATATTTGTTCTATGCCTAAGAAATACGCCATTGGAAGCTTGATAGGAATTTTGTTGACTCTATAGACTACTTTGGGTAGCATGGACATTTTAATAATGTTAATTCTTCCTACCCATGAACATAGTATGTGCTTCACTTATTTGTATCTTCTTTAATTTTTTTCTTCAATATCATAATTTTCCAAATACGGGTCTTTTACATTATCAATTAGATTTATTCTTGAGTATTTTATTCTTTTTGAATCAATTGTGAATGGGATTTTTTAAAAAATTTTCCACTCTGACAGTTCATTATTTGCATATAAAAATGCAACTGATTTCTGGATATTAAATTTGTATCTTGCTACTTCGCTGAATTCATTTATCAGTCCTCATAATTTCCTGCTAGAATATTTGGGGTTCTTTATGTACACTATCATGTCATCTGCAAATAAATCTGATACTCAAAATTTATAAAGACCTACAAAACTCAATACACACACGCACACATGCACACACACACAAGCAATCCAATTAAAAAGTGGAGAAAGAACCTAAATAGACACTTCTCCAAAGAAGACATACTGATGGCTAATAGACATATGAAAAGATGTTCAACATCACTAATCATCAGTGAAATGCAAATTAAAAAAATGAGATACCATCTCACACCTGTCAGAACAGCTATCATCAATAAATCAACAAACAACAAGTGCTGGCAAGGATGTGGGGAAAGGGAAACTCCTTTTCACTCTTTGTGAGAATGCAGATTGGCGAAGTCACTGTGGAAAGTAGTAGGGAGATACCTCAAAAAGTTTAATATGGATCTCCCTTTACTCAGTGATCCGACTTCTGGAAATATTTCCAAAGAAACTCAAAACACTAATTTGAAAGAATATAAAAATCCCTATGTTCATTGTTCATTATTTATAGTTGCCAAGATATGGAAGCAGCCCAAGTGTCCATCAGTAGAAGAGTAGATGAAACATCTATGGGACATGTACCAATGGAATACTACTCAGCCACAAAAAAGAATAAAATTTTACCCTTTGTGACAGTATGGATGAACCTATAGAACATTATGCTAAGTGAAATAAGCCAGTCAGAGAAAGACAAATACCATATAATTTCACTAATATGTGGAATCTAATGGACAGACTGAACTAATAAGCAAAATAGAGACAAACTCATAGATAGAGAGCAGATGACAGTTATGGGGGTGGACAGTTAGGAGTGGAGGGTCCACCAAAATGCAAAAAGGACTCATGGATATGGACAACAGTGTGGTGATTACGGTTTGGAGGGAATTATAAGGTGGATAAATGGTAATGGAAAAAATACAATAAAATTGTTTAAAAGGTTTCAGCTGGAAATTTAGCTGTAATACTTCTCTGTGTTATTTTTTAAAATTCTCACTTGAATCTAACTTATGATCTTAAAAACGTATGTAATTGGATTCAGAATATCTGAATAATGAAATATATTCCTGGAAATCTATGCTTAAAATAATGAAATATAAAACAAGTCTTGTGAGTAAAGGCAATCAAAGAAACATTATATACAATGGGAGAAAGTTAGAAAATATTAACACTTTCAACTATAAAGAAATGGATTAGCAAACAGTCATAAGAACATAATATAGAGTCATTAAGCATATTTATGCAGACATAAATTAAGCAAGATACGTTGCATACAGTGTATAATATATACGGTGGTGGTTGCTGGGATTTGGGGGAAGGTAGAAAAGATATAGGAGCGATAAATGGTGATAGAAAGAGGCTTGACTTGGGATGGTGAAGACACAATAGAGTATACAGATGATGTGTTGTGAAATTGTGCACCTGAAAACTGTATAATTTTGTTAACCAGTGCCAACTTAATAAATTTAATAAAAAGGAAAAAATGAAAAAATTATGTAAATAAATGCATCTGTTTGTAATAAAATTAAAATAGTGACAACATTTCTTCTTAGATTGTGGTACAATGGGTTTTATTTTCCCTTTCAACATTTTTATATTTTCAAGATTTTTAATATAAAATAAATACACGTAAAAGTCATTAAAAATAGTTTTCTGACTTTAGTAGAATAACAACTGCCAGAAAGATAACATGCTTTATATAAGCTTTTAAAAATGAGCTAGGTGGAAAGAAAACAAATTATATAAAAAAAAGATCAAATCTCAAAATAGAGTTAATAGGTACTGTGAAAGATAATGGGGACATTTGGGAAGAGGAAAAAAATAAGTGTATTGTTTCAGAGGGAACAAAATATATTTTACCCAATATATTTGTTTTATTCAAATTTAATATTCTACTTCTAGATATTGAATAATTTATTTTCCACTCATATACAGAAGTCACCAAAAAAGATATATCTAAGGAATTGATTTTTTTTTCTCTTCTTCACTCAGTTTGGCTATTGCTATTGACTTACTGAGAGATGCACACTGGAGGGAATAAATGATTTTATGAATTAATATTAAATAAATTAATATTTATAAAGTTCTTAGAAAATACTTTAATAGAACTATTAAAGCATTTGTTGTATAAATACTTCATTCTTGAGTAGCCTAACATATTGCATAAAATCTTTTTAATACTCACCCTAGATATGTTTATTGATTTTAGAAAGAGGGGAAGGGAGAGAGAGAAAGAGAAAGAGAGATAAATGTAAGACAGAAACATCTATAGGTTGTTTTCCACACAGTCCCTGACCAAGGATCAAACCTGAAACCTAGGCATGTGCTCTGACTGTAAATCAAACCTGCAACACTCCAACCAACTTAGCCACCCTGCCAGGGCAGCATTTAAAAAATCTTAAAAGAAAACAATACTTCTTAGTCCCCAAGTACGAGAAAGAAACTTGGAAACAGTATACTTTTTATAATGCTTTAGAACAACAACCACAACAAAAACAACAAAAAAGGCACAAAGCAAGTAACTTACTTTGTTTCATTAGACTCAAAAGAATGAAAATGGTATATTGTAATTTGAAGTTAAAAAGTGAATAAGCACTTTATCTTTAAAGGTACTGAAAATTACCGGTTCAATAAATTGCAAAGAATGTGTGTAGCTATTTATTCTTCTTTTCAGGATAAAAAATAGTTACCATGGCAACTACCAAATTTCATAGTGTGTGTGCTGCCTCCCTGATATGATCACTTTTTGTAATAAAGACATGACTAATATATCATCTGAGCTCTGGTATTAAATGTTTTGAAATGCTTTAAACACATACATTGCTGATATACACATTTACTATTTTTTACTCCATTAGTTCTCTGACATTAAAAAACACTTTAAATTTTAACATTTTTGTGCTTCAGAAATATCCTGAATGTATAACCAAGTATATCAAATCTCTGAGAACAGTGGATTTGGAGCCAACACCACAAATTTTTCAATGACTTGTAATTGGCTTTCATGTACTGCAGAAATAAATAAACTTTTTTCTAAAGAATTTAAAATGGAGTTTCAATTTTGAAAAAATAAAACCTTCTAAAGGAAAAATACTCTTTATATTTTTAAAATAAATTTAAATAGCAATATGTATTAGAAATTGACCAAGATACTATTTTCCAAGTCCTCATCTTTTGCTACATTAAATCAGAGTCCATTTGTGAAATCCATTTATTTTAATCCAAAACAGAATCTAGAAGTGCAACAGTTGTTCACAGGTCTTATTAGTTAAAATGATATAAACCTTGGGGATGTGAAACTATGTCCCATTGCCTGACTTAGCTGAAGTTTAGATGGAGCATTGATTCATGTTTCACCACATGCCCGTGGCATCCGGTGGAAGAACTAAAGGAGAGGCTATTTTCTCTGAAAATATTACCAGTTAAATTAAGAGGGATTGAGCCTCAAAAGTGGCTGATGGGACCCTTTTCATAAAATTTTGACCAAACCGGAATATGGTTAATTTCTTTTCTTTCTTCCCTAAACAACTAAGCAAGAACTACAACAGCAAAATGAACTGGAAATTTAACAAATTACAGAATGATTTCATCACTATAGTTTTTGAGTTGTGTTGTGCTACTCTTTTGTTTGATTTTTTTGGACCTTCGCACAGAAAGAAAGGGTTGTAGTACATTTAATTTTTAATGAAACTGAAGTAAAATTGTTATTGTTACAAAAGTTTCATGTCAGATCCTGGATGGCAGAAAAGTGAGTGGCAGCTACACTAACCTCTCCCAAGGACCAATCTGGAATTACAGCTAAATTGCAGTGGAAGCATCCTGAATAACCAACTGAACACTAGCTGGAGAGAAGCCTTTTAACCAAGAACGGACAGAACAAACCACTTCACCACAAGACCGGTAAGCAGTGCAGAGTAGGTGCAAGATGACTGCCTGGGCTTCCACAGGTGGCAGCTGAAGTTCTGGAGGAATATTTCAGCAGCATGGGATTCCCCCCTGAGAAGTGTGGGGTATAAACCCCAAGCTGTGCTCCCCAGTCTACAAGACAGAGCCAAGAAGGAATCCAGATAACATTCAGCTATGAAAAGCAGCAGGGTTTCTATCTGCCATGGAGAGATGGCTGGAGACACAGAGAGCCTCCTAAAGGGCCAACACACAAAATTTCATTTGCTGCCACTTACCCTGGGCCTGGCAGAGGGAGGGCAGAGTAGACTAGAGACGTTTGAGAAGAGTGGGGCTGGTGGCTCTGGGGAGAGAACTGAAGGAACAACTACCATGATACCTGTGCTGAGTCACTCCCCATACTGCAGAAGCCATCATTCTCAGGCCTTAATGGTATGAATTTTCCTCTTAGGATTCCTCTCCTAGTGTCTCACAGACTTTGAGTTGTTGTTTCCTCATTTTCATTTGTTTCAAGGTATCTTTTGAGATCTTCCTTGATCCATAACTTCAGCTGCCACCCATGGGAGCCCAGCTGGCCCTCTCATGCCTCCTTTGCACTCCCTACCATTCTCATTTTGGTGAAGTGGCTTCTTCTGTCTGTCCATGGTTATAAGGCTTCTCTCCAGCTAGTGTCTAGTTAGTTATTCAGAATTATTTCTCTGTAATTTAATTGCAATTCAAGATTGGTCCTGGGAGGAGGTTAATGTAGCTTCTACTTATTCCTTCACCATCTTGGATTGCAACAATATGACTGCTAATAATTTATTTAACCTCCTCATGCACCACTTTTCTCATCTGTAAAAGGAGAAATAATATTACCTACCTTATTAAGTTGTTCACTAAATGAATTAACACATGCAAAGCACTGAAATTGATGCCTGTTATATAATAGGTACTCAATAAATATAACCTAATATTATCATTTCAAATAACATAGTGGAGGAAAATAAAAAACCCAGTCATCCCAGTGGGGATACCCAAAACTAAAGAATGAAGACTGAATATTGCTACCCAATATTTCAGTATTTGGCTGTCCATGAAACAATTGACTACTGAAAATGATCGAGTATTCTGTGGTGAATCAGTGGGTGCTGTCAACCTATATGTTGCAATCAGAGTTGAGACAGTAGCCCATTGTGGTGGGAAGGGAACCTGCTAAGACCCATGAAACTAAATCCCAAGTCAGGACATGTTAAAGGTGAGATAAAACCAGAGGATAAGAAGGCAGGTTTTAACCAGAAATAACTATGGGGCAGTTAAATGTGAAAATTAGTCATAAACCAATAAGTTTTAACTTAATTAGATGCTGTTAAAAATCACAAATAATGAGGATTGAGAAAGAGGTGAGAATTCATAGGAAGGGAAAAATCAGTTTTCCTCAGAAAGCATGAGATACTCTTAATATTAAGTTAGTTTTAATAAAAAGGTCTCATGTGGGTGAGGAGACAGTTACTATGAGTGGGTGATGTGGATTTAGATATCCAAGTTGTCTTTACAATTCTAGGTCATGGAAAGGGATCAGCACCTCCCTCTTAGAGGACTTTAAAGGTTATAGTAGGGAGTCATCATGGCAAACAACTTTTTCTCTCCTAGCTTTCATGTCCTGTCTCTTTCCTGGAGTCTGGTGCCTTCTCAAGCTAGGATCAGAGGGCCTTTTGCGCTATATCTCAAAGAAATTCTTTCTTGGAGTTATGAAGTACAAGAGATATACTGATGGGGTATTAAAATTTTAAATGTAAAAAATTAGTTGTCAAATACTGCAAATTGATTTTATACTACCACAAAGACCACAACAACCTGATTTTAACTCCTCATTCATCCTCTCTAGCCCCTATCTAGTAGTGGAAACTAACAGAGCATGTATTGACTGCCAGTCATGGCAAAGTTCACACTCAAAAGATGGCAAGGCAGGTGTGAATAGCTGGGTGAATAGGAGGGAAAGGAGGACCTTATCAAGACAAGAAACATTGGAAGATGGAGATAAGGACAAAGGGAGCACAAGGAAAAGGGCTGTGGAGCTGAGAGTTATGTGACTGAATTTTATAATTTTATAATTTCAGATCCTCTTGATTTTCTCTTCTTAAAGCAATCTCAGTTTTCAATATTTCTTAAAATGTGGCATTTATAACTGAGGACAAAATTTTAGATAGAATGTGACCATTAAATAATATAGCATACTATCCATTCTTGTAATCTGGACTCTATCCTTTTAATGGAATCTTAGAATTTTAGAGTCAAAAAATATGTTAGAGAAAATTGAAAGAAAATAAAATCCAGTTCAATTATAACTCTTCCGATTCTAATTTTACAGACCAATATACAGATAGCCGGAGTCACAGTTTGTACAAAGCCTGGCAGCTATTATTGCAGAGTGGTGATGAGAACCCAGGTCCTCAAATCACATAACATACCCTTAATTAATTCTAAGATTATGTAAATCTCTCTCACAATTGTAGAACTTATATAGAGCTTGTGGCTAACTAAAACCCATTCTTTCTTTCACTTTAAATTGTACCATTCATTTGTTAAGTAACTTGTTATAAAACTTTACCAAACGTAATTCTACTGTAATATAACCAATATTTATTTGTAGTTATGTATTGCATTTATCAAAAGTCAGTCAAAGGTTGTACAACATTGTATTTGGTACTGTTACAACATCTCTGTGACAACAGAGGTGTCTCTATTACTATCTGAAATTATAGAAAAACACCTATGTCTAAAATCTATCCTTACCTGTCTACATACATAACATTTTAAACCTATGCTTTCCAGTTCATATAGAGCGCTGACACATATCAAACATTTAATCTTCATGAAACATTGCACTGCTACTTTTCCATACTAGAAAACATTATTGGTAACTGCAAACTAGAGCTAGTTACTCTGATACAAAGTAATTATCTCAGGATTTATAAAAAATAAATGTCATAAAGTTTATAATATTATATAATAATAAATGAAATAAGAATATAATAAAAGCCTATGTAACACCCATGTTATTGTTTCAAAATGTTGCTGTATTTGTATCATTTATAGCTCCTTGTTTACATAAATTATAGATATATTTTAAGCACCCTGTGTATATTTTCCCAATCAAATTCTCTCCCATTCTTCCCTAAAGGTAACCACTTTCCCAGATTTGGTGTTTACCATTCACATGCATATTTTATTACATTTACACTCAATGATTCTAAAAAATAAGTCACATAAGTACATGTTTTAAAAAAGTGCATAATGTCTTATTTTACATAGCATTCTTCAGATTTTATATGAGTATGCTTTATTTAGGTTGCTATATGTAGCACATATTCTACTTTAATTAAGATTTTTCTTTTCTTTTTGATATGACATCAAAAGCAGAAGAAACAAAAGCAAAAATCAAAAGTTGGGATGACATTAAATACAGCAAAAGAAAGGATTAACAAAATGAAAAGGCAACCTACAGAATGGAGAAACATATATACAAATCATGTATTTGATAAGGGATTAATGTCCAAAATACATTAAAAATTTATACAAATCAATAGCAAAAAAGAAAAATAAATAATTTTGTATAAAAAATAAGCAAAGAACTTAAATAAACATTTTTTCTGAAGATATACAAATGGCCTAAAGTACATGTAAAGGTGCTCAACATCAATATCATTAGGGAAATATCAATCAAAATCACAATGAGATATCACCTTACATCTGTTAGAATGGCTATTTCAAAAACACAAGATAACAAGTGCTGGTGAGGCCAAAGGAAAAAGAAAATCCTTTATGTTGGTAGGAATGTAAAGGACTAGAGGAACTATGGGAAATAGTAGGTTCCTCAAAAAATTAAACACAGAATCACCATGTGATTTAGCAATCCCACTTCCAGGTCCATATCTGAAGGAGATGTATACCAAAGAGATAGGTGCTTTTCCATGTGAAATCAGCATTATTCACAATAGCAAGCCATAAAAAACAACCTAAGTGTCCATCAGTGGATAAGTGGATAAATAAAGTGTGATATATATGTGGATATATATCGTCGGCAGCCGTCCGTCTTGAGAGACGATGGTGTAGCTTCTTAAGAGTCTATCTGCACCGCCGAGAATGGCTGTGCAGTCCAACTCGGGAGTGACACGGTATCTGTCTCCTCCCGTGTTGAATCGACATCTTGCAATGACGCTGGAGTGTCCTCTCCAGTGGAGCTGAAGCTACAGAGCCTGGGCAGGGTGATATGGAAGGTCTGCTGTTGCCCATGCAGCAGACCCCCCCTCTCTTCGCAGCTGAAGGGTCCAAGGGAAAGACGGAGTCAATACAGCTTGGCTTCAGGTGCGCCGCAGGAGTTGCCGGTGTTGACTACAATGTCAAACCGCCTTAGGGACTCCGGCTCCGGATTTTCTGTCGGGGTTTACTCCCTTAGCCTTTCCCCTGAAGAGGTATGCCGCAAGGCAGCGGAGGTTTTTTGGAGTCAGAGTTTTCCTTCTCTGATGTGCCCTGACTGGAAGATCGAACCAGCGACACTTAGCTCGCAGGCCGACGCTCAATCCGCTGAGCCAAACCAGCCAGGGGTATATATATATATATATATATATATATATGTGTGTGTGTGTGTGTGTGTGTGTGTGTGTGTGTGTATACACAGCCCTGAAAAATAAGGAAATCCTAACAATTTGCAACAACATGGATAAAACTTGAGTACATTATGCTCAATGAAATAAGAGAAAGATAAATACTGTATGATCTCAATTTTATGTGCACTCAAATAAAGCTGAACTCATAGAAACAGAAATGTTGCCAGATGCCAGGAGCTGTTGGTCAAAGAGTACATACTTTCAGTTATGAAATGAATAACTCTTGGGGATTTAATGTATAGCATGGCAACTAGAGATAACGACACTATATTGTATATTTGGAAGTTACTAACATAATAGATTTTAAATGGTCTCACCACAGAACTTGTAATTATGTGAGGTGATGGATGTGTTAACTAATATGCTTGTAATCATTTTTTCAACATGCATATATACCAAATCATCACAATGTACGTCTTATCCTTAATGTCATATGTCAATTATATCTCAAGAAGCTGAAAAATTAATAGTTTTCAGGTTATAACAACTTTTATAACAACTTCATGTATTTTACCTGCTGAATAATATTTTATCAAGCAAAGTTATTTGTTTATTTGTTTATCTATTTAAACTGCTATTAATGGGTATTTAGATGCTGATAATTTTTCATAATTATAAACAAGGTTACAAATGACTACTCCTCTATGATTTCTGGTATACCTCTGCAGTGTTTCTCTATGTTGTTTACACATACAGATTTGAACTTTATGGTTCATAAGTCAGATGCAATTTTAATTTTTGAAGAAATAATAAAATTGTTCCCTTATTTGGCTTTACCAGATAACACTTAATTCTAGTTTTTATACTATGATTCAAACAATGGTATGATTCATACCATACTTCAAAGAAGTATATAATACCATTTTAACATTATGCGACACTATATGAACTAACTGATATGCCTTACAAATTAGTTTTAACTTCTTATCTAAGCTGGACAAAGATATGGGTGATAGATTAAGACAAGTATTACAATTTACAAAATACCTGGGTCACCAGACTTTCCTGGGTACACTTGGAAGAGCAATAAAACCAAACTTCTTTACTGCCATATTTCTATTTCTTTTATTACTCCCTCTCTTTCATTAGTTTTTTTATGATTTTTGCATGGTAGGAGACAATTCAAAATTGGGATATTAAATAGAGAAACATACATATAACCCTACCTAAAGCTTCTGTGCATTAAGTCTAAGCAATTTTTAATAAAAACATTCATAATTCATTAAAACATATTCATATTTGGATTTTACTTGATATCCAACTTTGTAATCAAAAGTAAATATAGCAAAAATTATATCTTAATATATAAAGCCCAATTATGTGAGACTTCCAATTGAGATGACAGCACAGGTAAACATGACACACCTCCTTGCACAACCACATAAAAAACTACAACTAAAATATAGAAGAAAAACCATTACTCAGAACCATCAGAAATCAAGTTGAATGGGAGTCTGACTACAGAATTAAAGAAACCATATCATGTGGTAGATAAAAATTTGAGATGGATATATTTGGAGTGAGGAGTCACAGAACCACACCAGGCCCCGGAACCCAGAGTTCCAGTGCCAGGAAGATAAGTCCCCATAAATTGTAGATGCAAAAACCAGTGGGTATTGAGTTGGTGGAAGAAATAGCTGGAGTCCCAAGAAGCTCCTCTTAAAAGAACCCACACACAGACTTACTCAGATTCACTCCCTCTGAGTTCCAGCACTGAGGTTGCAGCTTGAAAAGCACAAGTGGCATACAGGGAGGAACTGAAGAGTTTGGCATCAAGTTGAGAGCTGGGGGACAGTTTTCTCCCAGACAGGAAGGCAGACAGAGGTCATTTTCCCTTTTCTGAACTCTCCCCACATAGAACCACAGAGCCAGCAGGCCGGTGTCATATCTGAGACTAAATCAACCGGGATAACACTGTTTGTTCTTCCCTGGACACCCCGAGATACTCCATCACACCCAACTTATGGGCTCACCCAACCTGCTTTTTCTTATGAATAATTGGTCTTGGTCCATGCCTCACAACTTTCTAAGTCCTCTCAAACAAACAATAGTCAGTATCAATGAGCCCCCAGCCACCATACCACTTGCTAAGTGGCCCCATGCCCAGCATTAGCAGCAGCCAGCCTCACATCACAACTTGGCTTTGCCCGGGAATCTCCAAGCCCAGCACAAGTAGCAGCCATCTCAGATTGCTTTACAGCTCAGGCAGGGTGAACCTGGGAAAAACACAGGTGAAGGCTGACCTTGGTCTGCATTTCCTAAGAAACCCCAGATCCTGCATTCCCAGTAGGTAGCTACAGACTGCATCAGAGTACCACCACCATGCTCCTGCCCAGCAGGATCTCCATGGAGGGTGGAAGTTGGTGGTCAGTGGTCAGTGGTCAGAGCCGGTGCTTGCAGCTGACCAGTCTGGTTAAATCTCTTCAGTTTACCTGCTAATAGCAAACAATGTTTTACTACCAGAGGAGAGTTTACCCAGTCCACAGCACCCAGCTCGGGTGATAGGGGAGGCTGTACCACTGAACCCTACAGGGTATCTATTACATTTGTACATGCTATCAAGACAGGGATTCATAGCAGCCCTACCTAATACATAAAAACAAACACAGAGAGGCTGCCAAAATGAGTAGGAAAAAGAAAAAAAAAATATGGCTCAAGTGAAAACAGGTCAACACTCCATAAAAAGAACTAAACAACATGGAGATAAGCAATCTCTCAGATGCAGAGTTCAAAACACTGGTTATAAAGATGCTCAAGAAATTTAGTTAGAACCACAGCAGTGTAAAAGTGATAAGAAACCAAGGATACACTAATTGAAATAAAGAACAATTTATAGAGAAACAAAGGTAGAGTGGATCAATCTGAAGATCAAATCAAGATTTGGAACATAAAAAAGCAGAAAACAATCAGAACAACAAGAAGAAAAAGAGAATTAAAAAAATGAAGATAGTGTAAGCAGCTCCTGGGACAAGTTGATATATTCCAAAAATTGCATCATAGGTGTGCCAGAGGGAGAAGAGAGAGAGAGAACAATAAATTGGAAATGTATTTAAAAAATTAATGAAAGAAAACTTTCTTAATTTGGTTAAGGATATAGACATGCAAGTCAAGGAAGCATGGAGTCTCAAACAAGATGATTGCAAAGAGGACCACTCTAAGCCACATCATAATTAAAATGCCAAAAGTGAAAGGTAAAGAGAGAATCTTAAAAGCAACAAAAGAAAAGCAGAAAGTTACTGACAAAGGGGTTCCTGTAAGACTATCAGCTGATTTCTCAAAAGAAACTTTGTAGGCTAGAAGGGATTGGCAAGAAATATTCAAAGTCATAAAAAGCAGGGACCTATGCCAAGATTGCTCTACCCAGCAAAACTATCATTTAGAACTGGAGGGTAGATAAAGAGCTTCAAAGACAAGAAAAAAACTGAAGAAGTTCATCACTGCCAAACCATTATTATATGAAATGTTAAAGGGACTAATTTAAGAAAAAGAAGATCAATAAGTGGCAATAAATTATATCTATCAACAATTAAGTCTAAAATCAAACTAAGCAAACAAGAAGAACAGAGACAGAATCATGGATACAGAGAGCATTTTGATGATTGCCAGATGGGAGGCACATATGGGGAAATGGGTGAAGAGGTGACAGAATTAAGCAGTACCAACAAGGAGTTACAGAAGAGCCATGGGATGTAAATTATAGCATAGGAAACAGAGTAGCCAGAGAACTTATAGGCATGACCCATGGACATGAACAACAGTGTGGGGATTGCCTGAGGGAGTAGGGGGAGCTGGGAAGTGGGGGGCAAAAGGGAAAAAATGGGACAACTGGAATAGCATAATCAATAAAATATAATTAAAAAATGTAATTATGACTTTTTTCTGCCATGTTTCTCTCTTTTTGATGATATGTTTTTCAAAATGTGTACATGAGAAGTAAAAATGTAGACCACATAGGCACTTCTTTCTGCTTCGAAGTGACAGAGTTTGGAAATGCAAAGGCATAAACCAAATAAGGAGTTTCCACAAGTGCTCTGAATAAAGCATAAGATGCTTCAGCATTCATATGCTACAAAATGATATTTCATTAACTCAATATTCTAGACGTTTTGTCCCTATTTTTCTACTTTATCTTGCTAACTATTCAGAGACCTATATGCATAATTTCTCTCTATATATTATCATTCTATTCAGATTCCACTCTTCAGATACCTTGAAATGACTGTAATAAAAAATTGCTGATTTTTGATAGCTAATTCAGTGATAGCTTCAGTGTAGTGAGTGTCATTACCTTAGAAACTTTAGACTTGGTTGTATAACTCAGGTGTTTAGGACATTGTACCATTGCTTCTTGTTATTGCCTATCTCTTCATTTAATATAATTGTGCGTTCAAGAAAGCACATCATGTTATTTTTATCAATGCAATGTATTACTTTAAATTATTTTATTATTCTGTTTTGCTCAAAACAATTTTTCTTAGCTAGCAACACAAATGAAGTTATCACCTTACCATCATTTATGAAATCAGATACTGTTGTCTATTCTTTGGTTTTATTATCAAACCACGATATAAAAAACTAATTTTGCCCTTGCTTCCACTCATAGCACAGGAGGTATTTTAGCCATGTCAGGTATGCAGAATTATTGCAACAACCTTAATTAATACTATAATAAGGAAAACATTAAGTACTTTTAAAAATTGGAAAATTCAATGATTTACGATAGAGCAGTGTACTAAAAATAAAGAAATGCCAAAATGGTAATGCAAAGAACACAAATGGGGAGATCTATAGTTTCTTGAGATGATCCTTATAGTAATAGTTTGTGGAGTGGATGAAATTTTTATCATTCATTTCTCTGGATTAAATAATAAATTTAGTATAAACATATTAACATTTAAATATCTTCTTAAGCTTTTATTTGTTTTATATTTGTCTTAATTCTATGTTATGTTAGATTATTTCAATTTCAACACAAAGAAATACTCAGTAATAGCCTGAGTTAAAAATTTCACAATAGAAGTTGAATGTAAGTGTAGAAATCATCTCTTTAACTCAGACAGCTTTAGTTATCAATATTTTTAACTTTCGTGATTGACTATGAAATGAAACACTCATGTTGGAAGTAGCTTATTTTCAGGAAAGCAAATAACTAAAAATAACAATTTATAAATTATTTCTTGTTTGGAAAATTATTTCAACACATTTAATAGAGGGCAGTTTACCTATTATTTGTAGTTTTAAACGTGTTAAATAAGGTTCTAGAGAACCTAGAGTACTAGCCCTAGTTCTGTCACTAGCAGAGTATTTTAAGAAAATAACTTAGTGTTTCTATTTTAAAATATATAAATATTGACAAATGTAGACTTTAATAACAGATTCTGAACTGGACTTTGACACAGTCCTAATCGCAAAGTGTATATGTGGTGGGAGAAAGAGAGATGCCTAATGAGGTGAAGGAAATGAAGGAAGGACCCAATGATAGCCCTTAATTTTACAGCCTGTACATTCACTAGCCTTCTAATCTTGACCTTCAGACCATCTAAACAGGCCCCTGTAAAAATGTCCCCTTTTAAGTCTTTATATAATAGCAATATGAAATGAAAGTTATTTTTAACAAATCAGAACTGTTTTGAGGTGATGTAAGAAAAACATATGTATACATATGGGTGTGAGCAAAAGTAGGCTTATGGTTGCTCATATGGTATATAATACAATAATTAATAAATAATAATAGAAGCATTAATGGTGTATTACATACTCACAACTGTAAACCTACTTTTGCCAACCCTTTTATATAAAAAACTTTTTTGTAGACATGAAAAGGAGATAATAATAATAAAATCTTCCTTTTCTGTAATGCCAAATATAGTGATAGAAACACATTCTCCTTAATACCTGATGCACTCAAATGATCATATGATATAGCTTCCTCTTTTTCCATCATCCTGAATTCATTCTCTAATGTTGTAGTCTTCACACAAATATATGCAACTAAGTGTTGTTGTTATCATGGTACCTTTTAACTGTGGTCAATATGGGATACTACATGATCAATGTCTTCACTACAGTTTTTCCTCTTTTCTCTCTCAAAAGAATTGTCTGAATGACTGCTCCCACTTCTTTCTTTACACTTTACTCCTAAATTCAGTTTATTTATTTTATGAAGTATTTTTATCATATGTGCATATATATCTTTGTAAATATCTTACCTCTCCCTCTTTTCCCCAGGTCTTGCATACTCACCTAAAAAAAAGAAAATCTCTTTTCCTTTTTTTTTTAGCCTTCATTGTTTTGTTTTGTTTTCCTCTACCCAAACAATCTAATCTCATCTAATAATGCATAAGGTTTCCAGTGTCAAGGAAATAGATATCTGAAGTGTTCATTATAATTAGATACAAGATAAAATTGTAATAGAACAACAATAAAAAATAAACAGACAAATAAATAAAATTGATATCATTGGTTTCTGTAATTTTGACGATACCCAGAAGTTTCTTTTAAATGCTTCAAGTACCTCTTTTCTCTTTTTTAAAAAATAATTTTTATTGAGATTTAGAGAGAGTGAGGAAGGGAGAGAGAGAGAAATAGTGATTTGTTGTTCCACTTATTTATGCATTCATTGACTGATTTTTAAAAAGATTTTATTTATTTATTTATATAGAGAGGGGAAGGGATGGAAAATAGGAGGGAAGGAAATATCAATATGTGGTTGCCTCTCACATCCTCCCAACTGGGACCTGGCCCACAACCCAAGCACGTGATCTGACTGGGAATTGCATCGGTGACCCTTTGGTTCACAGGCTGGCATTCAATCCGCTAGGCCACATCAGCCAGGGCTGGTACTTCTTCTTTTTCTTGCTTGCAGTTATTCATTCTCTTTCCTGGCACTCAGTAAACATTTCTTGAGTCTATGTATTCACACTGTTACTTAGTGGAAATGTGATAATAAGTAACGTACAGTTCCTGACCAAAAGATAGAAAAACAAATATATTATATAAAGACTCATTTTTCAGTCCGGTTTATTTAATAACATCTTTTGTAACAATGTTGTTTAATTTCTTCTCAGGGAAAATGAAGTTTACTTAAGTTATATCATGGAATAAACAGGTTGTGAGATAACTGGCAACTGTTCACATGAAAGAAATAGTCTGAATTCCAGCCCACTATTTACAGACATGGTTTAGAACACAACTCACTGTAGCCCCACTGTAATATTGTCTTGAACTTGAAGTTGCACCTTTTCTCAGAAGGACTCCAACTATGTCCATATGTAATATCACTGGGTCTTATTTGTTTATACTTTGCCTTCTTTAAAAACTGATTTAAAACAATTTATACAAACACCAGAACAATAATGCAGCATAAACAAGGTAAAGAAGTAGAACTAGGAAAAATGTAAATATAAGCAGAAATCCAAACCTGGAATGAGGCAGGGCCAGTTAGCCCCCAACACACATGTGTAGGTGTAGACTATGACTGTTAGCAGAGCTTACCAGTTGCCCCTGAGATAATATTAAACATTTGCACCAAAGATTCTCCTTTGGAGTGGCTGCTTGAGAGTGAACCTATAGGCTTTGTAAACTTAATGAGTAGGTTTCATGGTTTTCGTCCTTTTAGAAAAACTTAGAAACCTTTTGAAAATGATGCCTTAAATATACAAAAGTCATGTTTTAGAGTGGGTTTTAGAGTGACCAATAGAAACATTTATGAGGTTATTGTAATAAATCATTGGGAATTCTAACATAATTTCTTGGTTTATTTAGTTCCAAAAATATTATCAAGCAAAGGTAAGAGGATATGGTACTGAAAAATTTTCAAAGCAGATAATTCCAGACTGCTTACACAGATAAATAATAATATAGATTGCAAAAATATTATGTGATGTTCTATTGTGGGTAATACATTGGCCTGCTGAAACTGTCAGAAGAATTAACTTTTAAAAGTATTACTGAGTAGTTCAAAATGTATGTTGCTATGTATGGTTAATGGAAATAAAATATCTAAATTTAAGAGGTAATCTGAAAAAATATGGTTTAATTTTTTAATAGTTTAAGTCATTCTTGCCAACAAAGACAGTGGAGGCAATTGCCTTTCATGTCTGTTTTATGAGTGACAACATGGTACTAATCAAGTTATTTTATGATGTTATTTAGTCTTAAATAATTGTGTTACATAATTAAAAGATCTAAATCTTAATTTGGGGAACAAGTCATTGTGAGTATAATCAATTAACCAATATTTATTGACTATCTGGTATATTATTAATACTGAACTAATGACTTTTAGTTTTGGGATGAAAAGATGTTGAAATATAGCACATGAGGTCCACTTATAGGAAATTCAAATCTAAATTTCTATTGGTAATCCTATATAAACTGATTCTCAACTCTTTAAAATCATTTTCAAGAAAACAATGTCTCTCAAAGTAAAGGAGAAATCAAAAGGAGAACACCACAAGATTTAGAAGGTGTTCTGAATAGTTAATAAATATTAGGATCTGACTGAAATGTGATTAAAAGTATAGGGAGTGTCTGTATTCATAAACCTGGTTAGTTGCCGCAATGCCATTCCTGCCACAAAATGCTATTTCACCCTTGAAAATAACTCTCTCCTTTAGTAAAAGTGTAAGCTACTGGGATATGGTTATGCAACTGTTTCTTTCAATGCTAAAAGAAGAATCACAGTTCCTGTTTGTTTGTTTTTTTACATGAAAAGAGGTGAAAATCTGACACCTCAAAGGGAAGCAAAAATCTGAGGTAAAACAGACACCATTTTGTGGCCACTCAATCTACTTTCCAGGGTCATCCTTGTGTAAGTAGCTGTTCGTTTACAGCCGAGACCTTCTGTGGGTAAACTCGCAGGGCAGCAAAGACATTTAGCATGGATATTTTTTTCAATGTGTGTCTATCTTTTTCTCAGTTGATGAACCAAATATAACACATTTAGATAATTTTTGGGAATTTATTTTAAATCATAAGTGTTTCTTTTATTCTTTTTTCTGAATGTTTATAGTAGCTGTGACAAGTATTTGCTTACCAATCCCTGCCCATTATATTACTGAATGGTTGGATAGAACAGAGCACAAAACTGTATAATGTTTCCCTCCTTGAGTATCTCTATCTATGCATCTATGAATCGATTAGTTAATAATATATATATATTAATCATCTATCTATTTACATAATTCGTGACATCATGTTTTAGAATGTGGGCTTTGGATTCAGTTAAATCTGGACTTGAAGACAAGATCTACCTCTTATTAGCTGAATGACCTTAGTTAATCATTTAATTTTCTTAAGCCTAATTGGTTTATCAATTAAAACCAGGCAATAAAAATAAAAAAGGCAGTAACAATTTTCATTTCATTAAGATGTTGTGAAGATTAAATGAAATAACTCTTGCAAAGGTCTTAGCACATTTCTTGGCATATTATAAATATAGTTAATTACTAATTTATAATTTTTAGTTTAAAGTCTTTAGTAACGTTTCATTCATTTGTGAATAAAACTTATAATTTTAATTAAATCTAGGCAAAACTGAGATGTATTAATAGAAAAATTTCCCTTGGTTCATAATTTTCATAACAATGATACCTTTTTTCTTTTTAATAAGAATAAAATATTTTCCCAGTGCTCTCTTCTCTCAGTAGCAAAATATTTCTATTTATAGTTTAGTGAGACCTAAGCCAATACATTACCTCCTTATAAAATAGTTTGTTTGGTTTGTTTGTTTGTTTTGAAGTGCTCTCTTGATCCAGTTTGAAGTCCTGGTTAGAGGACAGTTTCCCTCAAGCAGCTGATTTAGTTCTCCACCCCAGGTGCAAAGGAAGTAACATCTGCAGAGGAAAGGTGTTACCTGAGTTGTTTCTTGTTCAAGGAAAAAATTCTAAGAGTGGATTCTGCATGGAGTTGATAACATGAATAAAGATAGAGCAATGTGAAAATCTACAATGGAGTTTACATATCTGCAGGATCTGGAAGGTATAGTGCGAGACAAAGCTGGATAAGTAGATTGAACTCACACCTAGGTTTATAAATTGGGCTTATTTATTTATATTTTATTAATTATGCAAACCTGTGGTTTTTAACCAAAGGCAATTTTGTTCCTCAGGGGACATTGAGCAATATCTTGGGGATGGGATGTCACTGGAATCTAGTTAGAAGCCAGGGATGCTGCTAGTATCCTATGATGAAGAAACAGCACACTCACACCAAAAAGAATTTTCCAGTCCAAAATGTCTGAAGTAAAAGATTAAGAAAGCCCTGGACTATATTAATGGTCACCAAAGTGGGATGTCTGAACCTGACAGGAAGTGAAAGATGGAACATTAGAATACAGAAGAAAATGTTAAAATCTTATAGTTATTTTAACTCACTTAAAAATTGTTCCTTAAAGAATGTTGTGTAGCATACACCATATATATTTATGGTATACATTTATAATTATCTATACATAACATTTGTATTGTCCGCTCAACCATTTTTACAAATGGTGCACAGTCAAAAAATATGTAGACCCTTTCTCTAGCAAATAGGAAGTCATAGAACTTGTAGGAAGGCAGCTTATAGAAAGCATTGTGCTGGGAAAGTGGGGGAAGGATGATGTAAAAGAGGACTCTGGAGCCATGGAGAAGAGTTCGGCGTTGATTATGGCACTCCAGGCGAAAAACGAGAAGGATATGATTTAAAGAATTTTCATTGAAGATAAAATAAAGAGACAAACTTAGGACATATTTTTTGAAATGGATTTCATAGGAATTCTCAGGTGACAGACTTGGTTTTGGAATAAGAAAGAGAAGGTGGGAAGTAACTCTAAGGTTTCCAGCTTAGACATGCTCTTTGTTTTTTTCTGGCTGCCATTCCAGTGTCTAGTATGTAGATACCTCTGATTTTCTGTAAAAACAGAGCCAGTTTTAGTTATCTTGGGGGAGGACATGGATGATGGAGAAACTTAAGATGATTTTAATGAATAAAGTTGTGGATAGTAAAGGTACCATTAAGAGATGAGAATGTGAGAGGAAATGCAGTGACTATCTTTTATTTCGGAGGTGTATAGTATAATGTTTGTTTGGCTCATTTTGATTTTGTTGTCCCTCTAAAAATCAGGGAAACATATCAGAAAAAGATTTGGAGACTATCTGCTTAGGTAAAGCTGAAAGGATAGGTTTGAGGAGGCAACTAAAACAAGCAATGTTAGTAATATATTTGAAATGCTTTATTTTTTTCAAAGAAATTTATTTAATATTTGTTTGTATTTTTCCATTACCATTTAGTTCCCTTATACCCCTCCTCCCAGCAATGCCCACACTGTTGTCAATACCCACAAGTTCTTTTTCCTTTTTTTTCTTGAATTATTTTATTTATATAATTTTATTTGATCCCCACACAGTAACCAAGAGAAAAAGAAAGTTTTATTAATGCAGAACTGGGGATTGGAAGGATTAGTAGGAGGAAGAATACAAGGCTTATAAGAAGTTAAGATTTCAGTGGAAGGGATTAATAGATGTGATTTCAGATGAGGGAAGCAAGGGAGGAAGTAGAGATGACTTATTAAATGAAGAAAATGTGGAAGGTTGGTGGAGCAGGTCCTGGTGATGATAAAGAGTAGGTCCAATTGGAGTAACAGGGTGGGAATAATGGAAAAAATTAGGAGTTGTGGTCCAAGCATACAATTATTGGGTTAATAAAATTTAGTTTTAATCATTATTTCCATAGGACTACATAGAAAACTATCATATATCTCAACATGCATACACAAAACCCTATAAAAGGAATTTGGAAAATAACTTGACTCATTACAAAAAATGTGTAGCAAATAATGAAGGGAAACTTAATATTTGGTCTTATTAATGTCATCATCTCCTGAATTTTTCTCCACCTACACAGTTTAGGTAGCAATAAGTAGGTTGCATCTGGCCTTCTAGATCTCTCAGTGAACCAAAAAAAAATTACGTAAGGCCAGTCCTGCAAGTGTATTTTCTCAAATAGAGATGGCATAAAAGAGAGGGATCGGGGAGAGAGAAATTCATCATAGACACATTTGCTGGAAAAGTCTGGCAGATGAACAAAACATGATTCTTTGAGAGGTTCTGTAATGGATAGTTCTTTTTCTCACTTATGTACTTATGTGAAACTAGAAAAGATAGCAGAGTGCAAAAAAACCTACCAGCTTAAAAAAAAAAAAAAACAACAAATCTTAGCAGCTTTGACTGTAGCAACTTATAGTTAAGTTATCCAAATGCTCTTAAGGCTGCCTTTTTATTTCCTTTCATTTTGACACCATAATAAAATGTTTCATTTCTCAAAATCAGAATGTGAATCAGATAGAAAGAGTAAATTGATAAATTCTACATCTGTGATTTTTCTTTAGCAGTAAAAATAATATGTCATATCTTAAATTCAAAGATTATTAACCACAAAACATTAAAACTACTGTGTTTCAATTTTTTTTCAAACTTCCAGGGGAAGAGGCCAAGAAGTATATTTGAAATTTTCACATTTTCTCTACATGTTAGTTGGGTTACAATATTTATTTGTAAGGCATAGTTAAACAAAGATGTCCACTTCAGGGATAATCTATAAATATCAATACAGTTTAGGTTAACAAGAAATTGAAATCTACAATAAAATTTTTTGTTCAGATGTCATTGTACTTAGTAATATCTCCGTAGGTTTTTTCTTAGTTTGCATATTTTCTTAACATTATTTTGGAAAAGGAGAGTATAGTTAAAGCAAGTTTTGATACTAACAAATAAACTGAACTTCTAATAGACCCAAGATGGCATATAGAAAACATTTTTTCTTATTACTCTCTATTGGTAATCATTTATAAATTGTTGAAACTCTGGTGAGGTACATAGCTAGTTACCATTAGAATGGGAAGCTTAATGAATCAGAGCTATCATCAACAGAGTTCACTGTTTTAGTCTTGCTCCCCCAAATTGCTACCCCCACTTTACTTTTAGGGCTACGTACCCTAACCTATTTATATGATTGTCAAGGAAAATTGTTCTCATATTTATATTGTGCTCTTTTGCACATTGCTCCATTAAGAAGAGGTTTCCTAGGGACTAAGGAATCTGTTTTATCAGCATTCTTGTGTTTGTCGTTTCTTTTAATGAGATGATCAATTTTTGGTTGGGATAATGACAAGATCTCAAAGCCCTTTTTTGGGGATGGAGGTTGCCTCTTCATGACTGACAAAATCCTTTAATGTCTGGTGTTTTCTTCCTCACTGTAAGTAAAATGCAAAACTTTAAGAGGGTGAAAATGAGGAGCCCTTTAGATATTTCTTTGTACTTTTGCTTCTACCATATTTGAGGCAGAGCTGCCTCCAACACACCAGCTTTATTGGAAACTATTCTGTCCAGCAGAGGTTTCACGACCATAGCAGAACAAATTTATCCAGGACACTGTATTTTGTCTAGGGGGTAAGGAACGCAGCTGTTCCCTCTAGTGAAGAAAGCTCAAGACCTCCATCCCTCATGCTTTCTATTGAGAAGGGTATGCATGGGAGATACAAGGTCAAAATTCATAAATCATCAATAGCTTTTAGGCACCTGGATTACAGTTGACAGTTACAGATTACGAGTACTAATATAGAGGGCACAGTGACCAGTCTGTGTCAGGGTCTATTAAACAACTTGATGCCACAGTGGCATTAGGTGCAAGGTTTTATACATTCCTTGCTAGAGATTGTTTATAGTTAACTAAGAGATAAGAAAAGCAGAGCAATCTCCAAAGCATAATAAGCATTCTTTAAATTCAATTCCCATGGAAACCTTCTGAATGGCCTTCAGTCCTGTATCCTGCACAGACTTCCAGTGTTCTGTTGAGACTTAAAGACTTCCCAGAGGGGAAGAAGCCTGGTTCATGGTGGGGCTACAATTCCCGAAACCACAAGGAGTGGTTCCCCACACATGTTAAGGTGAGTCTTACATACTAGCCTCAGAAATGGACCCTGGGTGTCCATTATAGGTTATTAAACCTAGTTTTCAAATCAAAATAGAAACCAAGAAATTCAACATATATCAAGTTAATTATAATCAAATTGGACTCTGACAGTATATCCAAAAGGTGAAGCAAAGGATTTTTCTGAACAAATTAGAAATACTGGAATACAGTTTATGTATGAAAAATGAAGGAAATTTCGAGACAAAAAATGGTTTCAGATTTCAAGATAACAAGGTTAAGAATGAGAGAGATTTTTCTCTTTTTCATATGGGTAAAATATAATATTGGTTCTTTAGGGACTATCTGGACCTGGGAATCCTGAAATAAATACCCCTCAACTACAGGGAGGAGGTTGACCAATATTTGGGAAATGTTGCTCTAACATTTATCTTCCTTTTATAAATAAAACACAAAGCCCTAAAATAAGTACATGAAATAATGAAAAAGTATTGCATAGTTATCAAAACAAATGTATGATTTTCAAGAGTTACAGATTTAAGAAGAATAGAGTTGAATGAACTAGTCATTTTGGCTTGCTACTAAAACAGGAAACAATCTATGGCTGAAGTCTCTGAAAATGTTAAGTTTTATATCTAGTTTGGTAAAACACTTGGGCTTTTTGATTTAATAAAAACATTTGCACTTTAGTCTGTAAATGAAGAAAAAAAGGACTGCTACTTCTGTATAAGGATTCTATGGACAAATACGTGAGAACATCATGTCACATAAATGCAAAATAATTTCAACAGGGGTCAATGTTAGTGCCAAATAAAACTTTTTTTCCAATAGCTTCATGTCAAAATTGAACCATTTCAAATGTTCACATAACACGACTTAACTAATTGCTATCAATGATGGCCCTGCTGGGGGAATCCATATGTCTCTCCAGTTCCCAGATTCTGAAAGTCCTTTCTCCTCGTGTCCATGAGCAGAAAACATCAGACAAGTAACATTAGAGTTTTTATGGCTTCATTTTCCTACTCCTTTACTTTGTATTCCTATACTGCTTCTCCTATTATTAAGTATAATCTGCTGCTTAAAATAGTGCTTAAGTGCATATAGTAATTCTCAATTAAATTTATGGAAAGTGTTGTGCAATAGAGCAGCATTTCAGCTTCTTTTTTTTTTTTTTTTTTTTACTTTTTTTAAGGGTTATCATTTCTTCTGGGCTAACGATTTGGACATCCGAATTCTTTCAGTTGAACTCACCTGAGATGCATTCTGTCTAATGCTTAAACACCCTTTTTCCCCTTTTATAGCCTCACCTGAATGCTGAGAGGAAATCTATTATTGTTTCTAACTTGTCAGAGAAAATGTTGCATATTCAGTGGTGTCTGATGATGCATGAGAGTCCCCTTTTATCTCCTAGGGAATAAAAAGCAGGAGTGTGCTCCATGGAAAAGGTAAGTAGCTCAAGTTTTGTATCTGAGACTTGATTGGGAGAGGTTTAAACCTTTGGCAGAAGGCTGCTAAAGTGGACAAAAAAAATTAAAGAGGGCTTTAATAGTCCACAATTTAAATCTGGCATTCCTACAAACAAGTCTATCACGTTGGCCAAGTTCAAAAGTTAAAGATAGTAATATATATCTGTTAGTAAACTGGTAAATGTGGATGTACATAATATTAGTTTGAGCCATAAAAACCATCATTTCTGAAGGATACAAGTAGTCAAATATCAGCAAATTTATATGATTTTTAATATTGAGCAGAGGCTCAAATTTTGGTGAAAATATATAATGTTTTCTCCTTTTTTCTTTTGTTTTCTTCTCAAATTTACTTGCATGTAAAATAGCCTTCCAAAAAAAAAAAAAACCCTTCTTATCTTTCCACTAGATGATATCTGGTTAAAGTGTATCTCATTGAATATAAATATAATCATTAAAATTATGGTTTAAAAAATAAATAGGTCTAGATTTTGCCTCTATCCAAATCCCCATGAAAAGGAGCCATTGATATTCACACTTGCTAATATTTTCTAATAATCTGTAGAGTTTTATTCTCCTTTTGTTATGTTTAGAAAATATGAGCACTAGATAGCATGACTGTGTGTTCAGACTGCCAAATGCCATTAGGAGCAGACTGCACAGCAAGAGAAGTGTGTTTGTTTGACAATGTGTTATACACTATTGATAATGATTTTGAAATTAAAGTTGATACTCTTGCCTTTTGCTTAGTGATACGAAATTTTATATTGTCTTTATTTTAATTAAAGAGCAATGGTTAGTGCTGTTGTTTACATTCATCCCTCCTGTCAGTGTATGTGTATAATTATAACATGGAAGGTTTGAGTCTCCCAAATTCTCTTGAATTTTGTCCAGAACAACATATTTTTAAGGTATTTGCATTTATTTCCCAGAGACTATTCATGATGTTCCTGTTTTCTTGATTAAATAGTGTTTACTTGAAGTCTCCTATCTCCCGTGTTCCTCATTCCTAAACCAGGACAACTCATCCTCAGAGCTCATGATAGGTGCAGGATGGATCCAGAAGACTTTGTGATTGTTTTTCCGGCAGCCCTCAACTAATATTTGGTAACTTACATTCTTATTGCTTAAAATATGCTTTACAAGGGATGTGGAAAGAAAAGAGTTGGGAATCTTTCTTTCCACTTATATGCAAATTGCTTAGCAGTTTACAAATGTCAGATTATCAGAGTAAATGATTTTCATTTTCATCACAACAGCTTCTTTATCTAATAAATGACAATAATAATACTTGTCTCATACTTGAAACCAATATTGATGGTCATGCAAAAGGTTATATAGGAGCAGGTGAAGAAAGATTATGGATTCAAATGTGTGTTTGTGTTCGTGTGCATTTGTCAATCCTCAGAACAAAGTAGGACATCCAGCCTTGAACTAGAGAAAACTGCAGAGTTCAGTGAGCCCCAAAGTAATACAGATGGAGAATTCCCACATTATATGAACCAGGAAGAGTTGCTAAAATGTTAAAAGCAATCCTATATTATCACTTCAGTTTCTGAGATTAATTCATACTGTCTATGCTGTTCTGGTTAAGTATCATATACTAGTTAAAAGATCTGGAACGTCCCTTCATAGGGATCTGAGAGGAGAATTCTAGCATCAATAGTGGCTAAGATTTGAGGATTACAAAGGATCTAGTGAGAAGACTAAGGCTTCACTATTCAAGTTTTGTTTTCCTGTTACAACAAAGACAACTTAAAGTGTACATTCTTCATGGAGTTATTTAGCTGACAAAAATATGTACCCTATACATGGAAATGTTTTATAGGAAAGCTCACTAACTGGACAGTCATTCCCATTTTATCACACTTGCAATTTTGTAGCTGGAGAGGCACTTGATAAGGTTCTCTCCAGTATAATGTGAGCAGAAGTACCTGAAGAAGCTTCCATTTTGTTTCATTCTGCCATAATATAAAAGCAAAGTTCATGAGAAAAAACCTTTCACTCTTGCCCTGCCGCAGCTTCTTTTCTGTGGGGATGGCAGTATAGAGCCTGCAAGGACAACAGCTCTTGTGTAACCCTAAGACTGAGAGTCACATTCTGATACTGATGAAGTAGAATGATGTTATTTGTATCTCAAACTTAACTTAGGAAGGCATAGTCGGGAGTGCAACATTCCTCTAATGGCAAATTCTATTACATAACACAGGATTCCACAGACCAGCCTTCCTGTATCTGTTATTCTTCTTCTATATATTATTAGATTATTAGGAGTCTGTGTTCCTGACGGCATCATTTGTCACCATGCCACCCCTGGACTGCCTTTTCTGATTATATTTGTTGAGCATAAATAAAGTTGGTCAGATTTCTGGTTGCTGAAAATATGTCTACTGAAATGGCTCTCACCATTCCATTCTCTGAAAGCACTGGTTTTCAGACTTCAGTAGGCATCGGAGTCACCTGAAGGGCTTTCTAAAACTCGGACTATTAGTCCCGTAGTAGGTCTGTGTTAGCACCTGAGAATTTAGTTTTCGAACAAGGTTCCAAGTGATGCTGATACTGATGGTCCAGACACTGCAACTGAGAACCAATGCTTGAAGAATAATCTTTATAAAATATAAATTATAATATGACAATCATCTGCCTAAAATATGTCATCATTGCCCACAGACCTCTAAAATAAAAGCCAAGTTCCTTGCAATGACATCTACATCCATTTCTTCATCTTTGCCTTCATATCTCTTCCATGTTGACCCTAAACTCCTGACACACTCAACTCTTTGTTGTTCCCTGATAATATTCTATTCTCTGTAATCACCTTCTAACACATTTTTTTCCCTCTGCCTAGAATGTTCTCTATATTTTCTTGACCTTTCTAACTAGTCCTTTGAGATTTTGTCTTCACCTGGCTAAGTCAATGGGTTAAGTACCCTATATTGAGAATCAATTGTTATTTACTTTTAAATTTTATCCATGTATTTTCTTAGAGTGGAGTCTATGGCATTTAGGAATTCATCTTCATACCCCTAGTGTCCAGCATAAGTGCTGAAACATAGGAAGCACTCAGCAAAAAGGCTTGCTGAGTGAAAGACTGAGTATTTGTTGAAACACCAACAATATTATGTGTTTATGACATAGTTCTTTTTATACCCCTAGGCTATAATAGAACTTTCTCTTTCTGTATAGATCTATTTATCATTTGTAATACATACAATTTAATACTTTATTATAATGACTTCCATCACAGTTTAAAAATAATTTTGATGGGCGATCTTTGAATATAATACTTTCAAAGGGCAAAGTCCTTATTTTATCTCTCTCTCACTTTGTTTTTCTTTTTTTTTTGTTTTGTTTTGTTTTTTGTCTTTTGGTTTCTTTTATGTAACAGAAATTGAAACCAAAAAATTCTCACAGAACAGATGCCCTTGCAATTGAAAAGCACTGCCTCTAATAATGCTTGGCATAATTTTTGTTACGTTTGTACCTCTGATATAATTACATGATGATTTTAATGGAAATTATAAAGAGTATTTTACAAAGGAGCAGAATATTTTATGTTTAGTTATATGTAAATTTAATCTTATAAATATGCAAGGTTTCTACCTCACATGGGTATTTGCTTGAGAATCACTCTGATAGATGCAAACATGACTCATATTATTTATTAGAAGATTGCTGAGATATATAACAGTAATTGTCATACCATTCTGTAGAATTCACTTCCAGAATCTGCTCTTGTTCCTACTGACTGATAGTGCATAGTAAAAATTACCACATTTACAAATTTTGTTGAGGTATTAAAATGTCTAAGTTTTTATTTTCTTCAGATGCATAAATCATTTTTCATGTGCATGTTGCTATTTACCAAGCCAATCTGGCTTTCAGAAAAGGCAAAAGCTCTAGTTAAACAGTATGATTTCTGAAGGTGTCATTCATATCATTGTTAATCTAATAATAGATGGAAGAAGAAAAACAGAAAAGGGGTGGTTGATCTGTGGAACCTTGAATTATATAATGTTAATTTATCATACAAGGCATGTTGCACTCCTGGCTATATCTTCCCAAGATCAAGTTTGCAGTACGTGTAACATTCGTGTCCATTTCACAACAAGATATAGATTATTTATCCTCATGTAAGCTAAATAGCAGCACTTCTATTAGAACTCTTTTGAAGCTTTAGTTCAGTTCACTTCAATTAATACAACAACTACTTGTTGAAAGTCTTCTACTTCATTAGCACTGTTTAGACACTCTGGGAAGCACAGGAGTGTGTAGATGCATAAAGTCATACAGGTAAATACGAAAATTATTTCTCAATGCTATTTTAGGTCAACTGCAGAAAAACAGTAGCTTGGTTTCAGCCATGGCAATTGTTCATTGCTTATTTCTAGGTGAAGCTCAGGAAAAGGCATGACAGGTCTCTTGAGTGATACTGAGATATTGTCAGACAAAACTTTGTTTAAATGATTTAAATTCTAAAGCACCGTCAGAAAATGTTGGCAAATTAAATACACCTCAAGACGTATAGATCATGTATTGTTGAATTCTCTAAGATAGACACACTGGCTCCCTATTTCTCCAGTTCATGGCATGATATCATGTTGGAATAATCAGGTAGCAGGGTAGTGCATTAACTCTTGATGGCATGGTTGGCACCAACTCTTCCTGACAAATAAATCTCATGAAACCTAGAATCAGAGTCCTCTCTAGGCAGCACCAATGGAGGCAGTTCTTCTGGACACACTTGTGGTTTAAGTGTTTTTTCATGCAGGTAGCCAGAAGGGAGAGTGAGAAAACTATTTAGGCATTTTAATCTAGGGGGACCTATGGCTTTGTTTATTTATAGATTTTTTTTCAATTACGAGGCAAATAAGATTTCTCTGCTCTGTGTCTCAGCTTACTAAACTTCTATGTTGTCTTTATAAGACTTATTTATTCACCACAGTTATTTAACCTGATTTGTATTTTTATAACATTGTAATAGATGCCAACATCTTATGCTCAGCCAGCTCCCCCATTCTGATTGGGCTCTGAAACTTCACTTTGATTCACACTCTCTGGGGATCACTCTCTCAATCCACTTTATCTAGACACCCTGTGCTGGGCTACCACAACCCTGACCCTTCAGCTATAGACCCACCTAATGGCTTTTGGAATGATTTTTTTTTTAAGAAGAGAAGGAAATGAAAGAAAGAAAAGAAAAACAGGAAAGAGCTTTGTGTTAAGTCTTGTTTCTACATAGTGAAATTCAGAAGAATATTTAAAAATTGGTCTTATAAGGACAAGTCTCCAGCAGGAATATAAATCTTTTATCTGTTCCAATATTATATTTAAATATACAAACAAAACATTGAGCATGGTTGGGATATACCAACAAGACAATGTTACCTTTAATTTCAATCTCAAGTTGAACCAAAAAGAAACAGAGTGAGGAGCCTTGTTCCAAACAAATCATCCAGAAAATAAAGACAAGATCTAATTTACCATGGAAAGTGGCAAAACTTAGACTGTCCAGTTTTAACAGTCTAAATCTTGAGATCCAGACAGATTATAAATAGTATTCAATTCTTCAGATACCACATATAAGGATAAAACACATATGAACAATAGTTTTAGGTAAGGTAACGTTCTTGAAAATATTTGATAACAAGTAGAAGTATTGAAATAATTTTGTAAGTGCATAAAAATTTTTATTTTTAATACTGCCTCTAAATGTTCTTCATTTCTGGCAAACCGTCATGTATGTAGACTTTTGTTAGTTGAACAAATGTTTATTGAATTTTCACTCTATGTACTAATTAGGCAGATAAATTCAATGTAATGTGTTAAGTGCTATGATTCAGATGAAAGTGGGATTCTCATGTTAACATCAGGATAGGCTCCCTGGAGCTTATCCCTGAGCACCACATGAAGGATGAGTTAAGTAAAGATAGCAAATTAGGTCAGGAGCTATGATAACTCAGAAGCTCAAGAAAACATATTTGTAAAATTATAAGTGATTTGATTTTCTTGATTGGATCTTAGTATTGAAGGTGGGAACGTTTTAAAAGGCAGTGTACTAAAGATGTTTCCCCAATTTTGCGTGTTAGTTCATTTTGTTCATTAGATTCCAGATATGATTGAAATCATATAGTACAAGCAAAATAGAGACAGACTCATAGACAGCAGGCTGACAGCTGTGGGTGAGGGGTGATGTGTAAGGGGTGGAGAGATTAAGCAAAAAAGAAGAGAAAAAGAGAGAAAACTCATGGACACAGACAACAGTGTGGTGATTGCCAGGGGAAAGGGGGTGTGGGGATGTGGAGGAGGATATGGGGGGGGGTGGTAAATAGTGATGGAGGAGGCCTGACTCGGGTTGCTGACCACACAGTACAGTGTACAGCTGATGTGTTGTGGAACTGTGCACCTGAAACCTGCATAAGTTTGTTAAGTGGTGTCATCTCAATAAATTCAATAAACAGGAGAAAAACAAAGATGCTTCCCCAAGATTTGTATACTCTGGTTATTTAATCAAATACTGATCTAGGTGCTGCCTAAGGGGAATTTTTAGATGTAAGTAAGATTATGTGCAAGAAAGTGGAGAAATTATCTTGGATTACTTGGTGGGACAAATCTAATCACTTGAGGCATCGAAAGCAAGAAAAATTTCTCCAGCTGGAGTTAGAGAGATGCAGCTATAAGGCAGAAGGGGGAAGTAAGACATTTGAAGCATAAGAAGTAATTGACCGAGTGTTGCTGACTTTGAAGAAGAAAAACAACAGCTGGGGAATGTAGATGTCTTCTAAAAGCTGAAAATGACCAGCAAGGAAATAAGGACCTTGGCTCAATCAATGCAAAGAACTGAATTTAGCCCATAATTTTGAATGAGCTTGGAAGCCAATTCTTCTCGGAACCCCTGAGAAGAGCTCAACTAGCCAAGGTCTTACTCTTATCCTTGTGAAACCAGGGGTAGACAAACCAGCCTAGTCAATCCAGACTTGTAATCTATAAAGCTGTAAGATATAGATCAATGTTATTGTTAGCTGCTAAATTGTGGTACTTTGTTAGGGAAGCAACAGAAAACTAATGCAGTAGTAATTATGAAAGATAATCCTAGAAGCAGTGATTCTCAACTGGGTATTCTCAAATGCCCAGGGGACATTAGCAATAACTAGGGACATTTTTGTTTGTCACAATTAAGATGAGGGGTGGGGAGATAGAGGGTGTTCGTTACTGGCATCTAGTAGGTAGAGACCAAGATTCTGCTAAAATATTATAATGCATAGGACAGCCCCCACAACAAAGCATTATGTTGCCCCAAATTTCAAATGTCAAGGTGGTGAAACCCTAAGAGAAGTAGACAAGCACTGGATGGATCATCAAAGGTCTTACCTGTATTGCTTAAGGAATTTTGCATTTTATCTTTAATACTGAACAAACAGTCAAGTCAGATTATTTTCCACTTTTTTCCCCAAGCTACATGGAAAATATGTGATATTTATTTTGTTTAAAAAGGAGAGATTGCAAGCAAGACTGGGGTAATTATTAAAAGCAGTTTTATTATTTAGCAAACAGCAACTGAAAATTAGCTAATAATTAAATCACATTAATTTTCTCTGTTGCTGCTTTAACATAATTATTAGCTTATGCAAGTGGTCATTTAAAAATTAATAATAACTTCCAAAAAGATGACTTACAGTAATGAGTCATTCTTAAGACTGGAAACCAAATGAAAGGGAAGAGAATAGTCAAAGAACATGTATGAACAACACATGGACATGAACAACAGAGAGGGGATTGACTGTGGGCTACAGGGCTGGGTTGGGTAAAGGAGGGCAAAAGGGAAAAATGGGAACAACTGTAACAGAATAAACAATAAAAAGAGAAAACACAAGAAGGAAACAGTCAATTTTCTGAGACTTTGTCTTTATGAGGATGACTCATTATATTAGTGACTTTTTATTTATATAAAACCCTCTGCTTGATTCGTTTCTTATACAATTAGGTTACTGAACAGCTACTACTTTTAAATCTCTTTGTCTTAATCTCTTCCTTTTTAAAACAATAAATAAAAGTGCAAATGATAGATCTTATGGTTCAGACAATGTTTACATTTGTCAGAAACTGCCAAACTATTTTCCATAGTTACTATACAATTTTGCATTCACTGGCAATGAATCTTTTACATTTTTTCATTTATATGTAACTTGCATTCTCTGGAAAAGCCTAACATTATGCTGATTCTGTATGTGACTTAAAAAGTCAGTGATAAAAAATAAGATCCCTTTTATCTCCTTAATCAAACTCTCACAAGCAAATCAACAATTTCATATTGGTAAGGACAATCAATAAAAATAATTCTGAAGTTCAGTTTGTATTGACTTTTAACTCCCGTTCTTAAATTTTTAAATTAAGTTTTAACATAAAAATATGTTAACCATCTATGTATTTAATATGTGCTTGTTTTAATTGACATTTACCCAATGACAAATGATGTTAAAAATATTTTTATATGCTTATTTACCACGGGTCTATCTTTTTTGGTGATGTAGCTGCCCATAGCCTTTATTCATTTTTAATTGGGTTATTTGATTTCTTTTGGTTGAGTTTTAAGAAATCTTTGTATATTTTGGATTCAAGTCCTCTATCAGATATGTGTTTTACAGATACTTTCTTACACTCCATGGCTCATGTTTTAATTCTTTTGGAGGTGTCTTTTTCAAAGAGAAGTGTTTAATTTACTAAAGTATAACTCATACATTTTTTTCATGGATGCTGTTTTTGATGTTTTATCTAAAAGCTTATTGCCAGGCAAAAGTCATCTAGATTTTCTTTTACATTGTCTTCTAGAAATTTTGTAGTTTTGTATTTTACATATGAGTTTATGTTTTGTTCTGCATAAAATGTTTAAATGTTTCTGGGGTCTCTCTCTCTCTCTCTCTCTCTCTCTCTCTCTCTCTCTCTCTCTCTCTCTCTCTTTAACATATTGACATCCAATCTCCAGGACCATTTTTAAAAAAGACTAACAGTTCTTCATTTAATTGTCTTTGATTCTAATAAATATCAGTAACTACATTTCTGTGGGTCTATTTCTGAACTCTCCATTCTGTTTCATTCATCTTTGTCTCTTCACCAATACCATGGTATCTTTATTGTAGTTTTATAGAAAGTCTTAAAAGTGAGTAGTGTATGTTCTTCACCTTTGTTTTTCACATTGTGTTGGATAATCTTAGTCTTTGGCCTTTCTATACAAACTTTAGAATCATTTTGTAAATATCTATAAAATAGCTTGCAGAGATTTTGAATGAAATATGTTGAATCAGTGGAGTTCAGAAGAATTTGCCTTCTAACAATATTGAATCTGCCATCCATAAACATGGAACATTTGTTTATTTATTCAGATGCCCTCATTTCTTTCATCAGTGTTTTGTAACACATATAAGTTTTTAATGCAGACAAGTTGATCTTTGTACATAATGTTGATAAGAGATCTGGTTATTTTATTTTTCACACACTGAACACCATATATGCAACAAATTTGCTCCCCCTATTGATTTTGTGGCTTCATGTTTATTGAATATTTAATTTACATACATAGATATATTTTCTTATAAGCTTTTTATTGTGCCCATTACATTTTTATGTTCTGCATGAATATTATATATAATTTTTGATCATGTCCCTTAAATGATTCTTAATATTGGTAGAAAAGTCCCATTCTTACTTTTTAATGTTAAATTTATTTTTAACTTCAATTTTTTAATTTAAAATTCTTATAATACAAATTTAAATTTACTCTTTTAAGGTTAAGTAAATATGCAGTTCTTAAATGCTAATTGAAATATTATTTAAAATGTTATTGAATTTCAGGAGGATTTATATTTTTTTATGTTTACAAGATTTAATGTTTATTATGCAAATGCTATCTTTTCTTTAATGAATTACTGTTTTTTGAATAAAATGAAAATGGTCTGTTTCAATTTGCTTCTCAAAGTCAAAATAATTCTTGTTTATGTTATTGTTAATTCTGTAGGATTTATATTTTTACATCATCCTGTTGAAGAACACAAACTACTTTTCAATTTATTTTGCTTTTTTTGTATTCCATGCTAAATTCTTTCTCTTGGTTTCTTTTTGCTTAAGTTAATTATTATGTAGTTTGTGTTTTTGTTATTATGAATGTTTTATTATTTTTATTATATTTTTATCTTGATTCGTCGTCGTCGGCAGCCGTCCGTCTCGAGAGACGATGGCGTAGCTTCCTGAGAGTCTATCTGCACCGCCGAGAATGGCTGTGCAGTCCGACTCGGGAGTGACAATCCCTGCCACACTTGTTACAGGTGAAGGCAGATGGCCTTTGTTGCTGCTGTTGACGCTGCTTCCGCCTCGATCTTTTCTGGACCGCCTCGTCGTTGCGCGCAGCCTCTGCGCGTGACATACCTTGCCTGACTGCGAGCCTCCAGGCTAGGCGGTCGTCTGCTTGAACTTCCCATGTGTTGAGATTGATGGAGCATTGTGTCATGTCCTTTTTGCAGATGTCTTTGAACTGCAGTTTTGGGCGCCCTGTCATCCTATGGCCTTCTGCTAGCTCGCCGTAGAGGAGGTCTTTGGGGATACGGCCTGCATCCATTCTTTTGACATGGCCGAGCCACCTGAGGCGTCTCTCACTAAGAACTGCATGCAAACTGCTCATGTTGGCTCGCTTCAGCACCTCGGTGTTGGGAACCTTATCCTGCCAGGTGACATGTAGGACGCGTCGCAGGCACCTCATGTGGAAGCTGTTGAGTTTCCTTTCGTGCCTTGCGTAGGTGGTCCACGTCTCGCTGCCATAGAGGAGAGTGCTGAGTACGCAGGCTTGGTAGATGCGCAGTCTGGTTTTCTCAGTGAGGCTGGAATTGTTCCACGCTCGCCGGTTCAGTCTGGCCATAACTGTGGCTGCCCTGGCGATTCTCCGGTTGACCTCCAAGTCGACTGACAGAGAGCTCGAGATGGTGGACCCGAGGTAAGTGAAGTCGTTGACAACCTCCAGGGTGTATCCGTCGATGGTGATGCATGGGGGAGTCCCCGTGCCTTGAGCCATAACATTCGTCTTCGTCAGGCTGATGGCTAGTCCGAACTCCTTGCATGCGTGGGAAAGGCAAGTGACTAGCTGCTGGAGTCCCTCTTCGGAGTGTGATGTCAAAGCTGCGTCGTCGGCGAAGAGCATCTCACGGATGAGCACCTCTTTAACTTTGGTCTTGGCTCGTAGACGGGCCAGGTTGTAGAGCTTGCCATCGGATCTGGTGTGAATGAAGACACCCTCGCTGCAGTCCTTAAAGGCGTATTGGAGGAGCATGGAGAAGAAGATTCCGAACAGCGTAGGCGCGAGGACGCAGCCCTGCTTTACTCCGCTGCTGACTGGGAAGGCCTCAGAGGTTGCGCCGTTGTAGGACACCGTGCTGTGCATGTTGTCGTGAAAGGACATGACCACAGCAAGCAGATGTGGTGGACAGCCAATCTTCCGTAGCAAGCTGAAGAGTCCGCTTCGACTGACCAGATCAAACGCCTTCGTGAGGTCAATAAAGGCGAGGTAGAGTGGTTTATGCTGCTCGTGACACTTCTCCTGCAGCTGGCGTAGGGAGAAGATCATGTCCACTGTTGATCGGCCAGCTCTGAAGCCACACTGGGACTCTGGGTAGACGCGGGAAGCAAGGGTCTGCAGGCGGGCAAGAGCGACCCGGGCGAATACTTTGCCAACGACGCTGAGGAGAGAGATGCCCCGGTAGTTGTTGCAGTCGCTGCGGTCTCCTTTGTTCTTGTACATGGTGATAATGTTGGCGTCTCTCATATCCTGGGGGATGTAACCCTCCTTCCAGCAGAGACAGAGTAGATGGTGGAGCGGCTGTAGTAGGACTGGTTTCCCGCTCTTTAGGATTTCTGGAGGGATTCCGTCGCTTCCTGGTGCTTTCCCGCAAGCGAGGCGGTCGATGGTTTTGCCGAGCTCTGCCGCAGTAGGTGGGGTGTCTAGCTCCTCCATGACTGGTAGGTCTGGGATGGCTTTAAGAGCAGTGTCTGTTACGGTGTTCTTCGTTGCGTACAGCTCGAGGTAGTGCTCGGTCCACCGCCGCATTTGCTGTTCCTGGTCAGTGATGACCTCACCTGTCTTGGACTTAAGGGGGGCGATCTTGGAGGGGATTGGGCCTGTTGCCTTCTTGATACCCTCATACATTCCTCGTGCGTTGCCCATATCGGCGGCTTCCTGAATGCTTCTGCACAGGTTTAGCCAATAGGTATTGGCACAGTGGCGGGCGGTCTTCTGGACTTTGTTCCTGGCAGCCCGTAGAGCTTGAAGTGTACTGGGAGTGGGCGTGACCTTGTAAGCCAGTAGGGCCTTCCTCTTAGCCTCGATCACGGGTTCCATTTCTTCCCAGTGAGCCTCGTACCAGTCAGCGTTCTTCTGCTCTTTCTTCCCGTAAGCAATAATGGCGGAGTTGTATATGGCGTCGCGGAGACGTGACCAATTGGATTCGATAATGTCGTCTGCCGCCATTCCCTCGCCGAGTGCATCTTCCATCTTGTTGATGAATTGCTGGGTCTTAACTGGGTTGCTGGCACAACTGGTGTTGATGCGTGGGCGACCCTTCATCTTGGAGTGGTGCAACCTCTTCGGCATTATGCGCACCTTGCTTACCACGAGGGCATGGTCCGTGTCGCAATCTGCACTGTGGTAGCTGCGGGTGAGGAGGGTGCTGCCAATATCCGTTCTTCTGGTGATGACGAGGTCAAGCTGGTGCCAGTGGCGGGAGCGGGGGTGCCTCCATGACACCTGGTGGATCTCTTTGCACTTGAAGAATGTGTTTGTCACGCACAGGCCGTGGTGACACGAAAGCTCAAGCAGTCGCTGACCATTCTCATTGATCTTTCCTCTCCCAAAGTTTCCGAGGCAGGTGGGCCAGGCCATGTGGTCGGCTCCTACTCTTGCGTTGAAGTCTCCAAGGAGATAAAGAGCGTTACTTCTGGGGATCTTGGATAACGCTTCGTCCAGTGCATGGTAGAACTGTTCTTTCTCTTCAGTGGTGGCGCAGAGGGTTGGGGCGTACGCGCTAAGAATGCTGACTGGGCCGAAAGTTATTGACAATCGGAGGGTAAGTAATCTCTCTGTGCCTCCTGTGGGTGGCTCTATGGAGTTAACAAGCGTGTTCTTCACAGCGAACCCAACACCGTGCTGTCTTGGTTGGTCCGGAGACTTCCCTTGCCAGTAGAAGGTGTAGTTGGTTTCTCTGATAGTTCCGTTGTCGGCCAACCGGGTCTCCTGTAGAGCCGCAATGTCGATGTTTAGTCATGCCAGTTCCCTATAGATGACAGCGGTTTTCCTGGCACCATTGATCCACGGAAGGTCTGCAGTAAGTCCGGGGCACATGGTCCTGATGTTCCAGCTAGCGAGGCGAAGAGCCGGAGGCTTCTTTCTTGTTGTTTGCTTGGAATTAACTGGTGCGGGTGTTTTGTGGCCCACTTTTCGAGAGGCGCCTCTCTGATCCCCACGCACCCAGTGGGGCAGGCGAGCCATGGCGAGACGGTAGCTGTCCAGTGAGGTGCGATGACCTCTCCCACCGTCAGAGGAGACCCCTGGCGCTCGTTTCCTTCGCCAATCGGATGAGCTTATAACCGGTATCTGTCTCCTCCCGTGTTGAGTCGACATCTTGCGATGACGCTGGAGTGTCCTCTCCAGTGAAACTGAAGCTACAGAGCCTGGGCAGGGTGATATGGAGGGTCTGCTGTTGCCCATGCAGCAGACCCCCCCTCTCTTCGCAGCTGAAGGGTCCAAGGGAAAGACAAAGTCAATACAGCTTGGCTTCAGGTGCGCCGCAGGAGTTGCCGGTGTTGACTACAATGTCAAACCGCCTTAGGGACTCCGGCTCCGGATTTTCTGTCAGGGTTTACTCCCTTAGCCTTTCCCCTGAAGAGGTATGCCGCAAGGCAGCGGAGGTTTTTTGGAGTCAGAGTTTTCCTTCTCTGATTTTAGAGATGTCTTTCCTCTTTCCTCCTTTACAGGAGTAGAGTAGCACACTGATGGAAAATCGCTGGTCTAGAGTCTAGAGAGGCTGTAGGTCTAGAACAGGGCTGGCTGAAGGAGAGGCGTCCGCACAGGTCGTGGGCTCTCGCCCGAGCTTTTCTAGTCGTCGTCGTCATCGTCGTCGTCGTCGGCAGCCGTCCATCTCGAGAGACGATGGCGTAGCTTCCTGAGAGTCTATCTGCACCGCCGAGAATGCTATCTTGATTACTGCTTACAAAAGATACATGTTATTGATACCTGGAGATTTGATTTTTTTTAAAGATTTTATTTATTTATTTTTAAAGAGAGGGGAAGGGAGGGAGAAAAAGAGGGATAGAGACATTAATATGTGGTTACTCTTCACACACTCCCATCTGGGGACCTGGTCTGCAACCCAGGCATGTGGCTTGACTGGAAATCAAACCAGTGATCCTTTGGTTTGCAGGCCAGCACTGAATCTACTGAGCCACACCAGGCAGGGCAGCAAGTTTGAGTTTCATCCACATAGTTTATTCTAGTGTTTTTTATTTATTTTTATAAGTGATGATCATGTCATCATGAAATAATGGTCATTTTATTCACTTCCCTTCAAATATTAACTATCTTATTTCTTTTTCTATTTTTATTGCATTAGCTTTGTTCATTAGGACTAACCTTAGAGAAAAACTTTTGAAGTTTCTCCAGTAAATATAAATTGTAGAATTTTGACACATAATTTTTATCAGGTTGAAGAAGTTTCTTATTATTTGTAGCTTGCTGGAAGTTATTATCATAAATAACTGCTGAACCATATTAAATGCTTTTATACTGCCTTGAATGGGGTAATTATCTGGTATTTCTTTTTCAGATGATTATTGTAATAAATTACCGTATTATTTTTGCACTATAATATACACCTGATCATAAGATGCACCTAGGTTTAGAGGAGGAAGATGAGAAAAAAAATATTCTGAACCAAATGGTGTACTAAAATATTTAATAAAATATAACAGAATATATTTCAACCATGTAAAGTGAACAGCAGTCGAGAGTGGTATTAGGAACCATCATTGCTGTCATTAACAAATGAGGAGAGACTTTAAGGTCCAAGTAGTCTTCTAGTTTTCTGGGAACCCCAAGGACTCATCATCACTAGTGTCAGAATTTATGGGGGCCTTTAATAACAGGCATTGAGGGAGTTAAGAGGTATCACTAGTTGTAACAGTCCCTGAGAGTATCACTATCCTAGTTACAGTTTCTGGAGGACTAGCCCCAGTGCCTGTTACAGCTAGTGATACCCCTTAATCCCCTCAGTGCCTGTGTTACTACTAGAATAGTGACCCCACCATAATTCCCTTTATGTACTACAAACTTCAGCAATTATGACTGTTCACCCAGTTACTGCTGGCCTCCTCACACAGAAATCTGGTGTGCACTGGAAACAGTATGGAGGTAGACAAGACAGCTGGAGCATCTAACGGAGTCAGTAGTCAGCCGAGAACATGTTACTTCAGCTCCACCCATCTGCCTTTCATAATTGGCAGAGCTTAAGACACAATGACTGGTGATTGGAGGGGGTTCAACTGACACAGACCCCACCCAGTGTCAAAGACAATTGGCACTGTGCCTCATACCCATTATTAGCCTCAGCTGATTCAACAGGTCAGCGATTATAGTTGGGAGTGTTAGACGGCTCTCTGCACTCTCCCAGGTCCTGGGTGATGGGCAGAGGTGGATGGCAACTGACCAGACACCCTGAGATTCAGCAGTAAAGTGAGACATTTAAGCATCTCCAGGGGTTTTGCATGGGCCCACCACTTCCTCTTCTAACAGCTTTCGTCACCGCTGACAGATCAGGTAATACACATCATGGTCTGTGACACAATATTTGCTACCTAAAATGCACAGATATTTCCCCCCACTTTTTGGGGAAAAAAAGTGCATCTTATGGAGTAAAAAATATGGTACATTCATACATTTTCTGATGTTATGCCAACCATACATTTCTTGAAATGATGCTACTTAATCATGATTCATAATTTTAAAATTGTGTTCATGTGATAGTATTTTAAGATTTTATGTCGAGTCTTAATCAAAATTACCCCATATTTTGCTTTTATTGTAACTTCCTCACCTAGTGTTGTATCAATAGTAATCAGCTTCATAAATTAACCTGGCCAGTTTTTTTCTTTTTTTATTTATTAGAGCAACTTGACCTAATCAGAAATAAGCTATTATGTGAACTTCTGCGTGAACTTTTGTAGATTTGATCTATGATACCATAAAAAGCTGTGTTTCGAGGAGGGGGCAGCTTTGATTACCAATTTCATTTGTCTGTTCCATTTTACATAGCCTATTGACAATTTTTATGTTTTTTTTTGTACCAATTTTGGCATTTCATGTATTTCTAACTATGGGTTATAATTTTAAGATCCATTGCCGGGTATTAACTTTTGTCTTTGCTACTTATTAGTTGTATCTTCCTTTTCTAATTTATAAAAGAAGGAAATGACCAGTAGACCAGCCTGCCTCACAAAGATATTGTGTAGATAATGACGATAAAGTTTTGTGAATAACGAAGTGTAGCCAATTTACCATCATTATCATTGCACCTGAGGTAAATATTTGTCAACTAGTGATTCATAAGTAAACATTTCAATAGTGCCAGCTACAAGGCATCATGAATATCACTCAAAAATTTTCATTCTCAGTTTCATTACCTGTAATGTAAAGGGTTTTAACTAGGTGATTATTAACTTTTCTTCAAACTTTTTCTAAGAAGTGCATGATTCTTCTTAACTGTCGAGTTTTTTAATAATGAGTTTCGGTTGCTTATAAGGTATTCAAGTAAGTTTCAAAGATGTGGTAGGGTCCTTAGAAGTTGAAGTCTGAACTAAATCAATATCTGAATCAAGTTAAATAAAAAGGAATAAAAAATTTTTCTAGGGAGGTCTAGTAGAGTTAGAAGTGACTAAACTATATACAAGGGATTCCACATTTTAAGCAATAGTGCAAAAGGAAACCTATCAAGAGCTTTATATGAGATGTACACAGTTATGAGGAAAACTCAATTTCAAATGTATTTGAGGCACTGAGGGAATACACAAAAATATGCATTAATTATTTATTTATGTATAGCAGTATTATCACAAATTTAATGGCTTAAAAAACATTAATTTTAAAAATCTCCTATCTGTGAATCGTGATGCTGGGCAAAATTTAACTGGGCCCATTGCAAAAACTCAACCTAGGTGTAGACCAGAGCTGGATTTTCATTAGAGACTTGCCTTGTAGAAAAAATCTTTTTTTTTTTTAAGAGCAGTTTTAGATTCAAAGCAAAATTGAGAGGCAGGGACAGAGATTCTCCATATAGCTCCTGCCCTCATATATGCATAGCCTCCCCCATTATCAATTTCATTCACCAAATTATACATTTGTTACAACTGAACCTGCTTGAAACATCATAATAACCCAAGTCCATAATTTAGATTGAGGTCCACTTTTGGTTTTGTATACTCTATGTGTTTGGATACATATATATATATATATATATATATATATATATATATATATATATATATATAATGACATGTATCCATCATTTTAGTGCCATACACAGTGTTTTCACTGCCTTAAAAGTCCTCTGTTCTCACCTATTTATCCCCCTTTACTTTCCCAGCAACCCCTAGCAATCATTGAACTTTTTACTCTCTTCATAGTTTTGCCATTTCCAGAATGTCATATAGTTGGAATCATACAGTATGTATCTTTTCCACATTGTTTTTTTTTTCACTTAGTGATATGCTTTTAAGTTTCCTCTATGTCTTTTTTATGACTAAAAGCTCATTTTTTAAACATAGAATAATATTCTATTGTGTTTATGTACTACAGTTTATTTATCCATTCACCTACTGAAAAACATCTTGGTTGCTTAAGTTTTGGCAATTATGAATAAAGCTGCTATATGTATCCACACTCAGGTTTTGGAGGACATAAGTTTTTAACTCCTTTGGGTAAATACCAAGTAGTGCAATTGCTGGATCATATAAAAGTATGTTTAGTTTTGTAAGAAACTGTCAAACTGTCTTCAAACTGGCTGTACCATTTTCTATTCTCACCACCAATGTAGGACAGTTCCTGTTGCTCCACATCCTTGTCAGCATTTGTTGCTGTCGGTTCTCTGGATCTTGGAATTCTAACAGGTGTGTAACAATCCTCTTTTAAGCTCAGGTAGATATTGGTCTTGTGCTTTTAGGACTGAGGGCTTAGTTTCCTACTGGCCTTAGCTCCTGGGTGCTACTCACATATCTTTGGTCTGTTGAGTTCCCCAACATGGCTGTTTGCCTCCTCAAAAGCAGCAAGAAATTTAAAAAATAGTATCATGTGAAGCAGAGAATTCCATTAAGGTGAAGTTTTAAAAACTCTTCATGTAATTTTGTAATTATATTTTATTGAATTAAGACATGATTTGGAATTTGTGAAGTAAAAAGATGTGCGCACCATGTCTTCCAGAATCTAGACTGTGCAATGAGAGACAAAAAGGCAATCCTTAAGGAATATATAGGAAAAGAGGATGTTTATTGTTGCTTCTCTTTGCTTTTAGGTAGGAAAAATGATGAACTTAACATTTCCTCGTGCTTTAAATAAAAAATTCATGTATGTTATAGAAATGTCTTTTTAATTGTTAATAACCTATCCTGAAGGTTGGTGCCCATCTAATTCAAGAGAAGTTGCCTAGGTTATCATTATTATGATGAAAGAAAATTGTTATCTTTAACTTAAATTGAAAGGAATTATATCCCAATGCATGGAAAATAACTGTTGCCTAGAAAATAAAATTATTGTGATACTAATTTTTATTTAAATAAATCTAAAACTAGTTTTAGACTTAGACTTTACTGAACATCTAATATATATTCATTCACTAATTTTAAGCTAAATGCTATGATGAATTTATTTTTCTTCAGTTATTTTATTATTTTGTTTATTTCTCAGAAAAACTTCACAATATATTCACTCTTGTGCATTAAAATTTGATCATTGAGTAGGGCATTTGAAATAGGTTAAATATGAAAATGTAATTTACTAATATTAGGAAGTTAAGACATCTATTTCCTGAGGGCAAAGGAGAGCAATGGGGAAAGAATGGGACAACTGTAATTGAAAAGCAATAAAATAAAATAAAAAAGACATCCATTTCCCAACAAGGCTGTGCATCAAATGGCAGCCTCAGGGCATGAGTCCATTGTCTTCTCCATCATGCCTTACCTGTTCTGCTTGCTTTTTCTCAGGTAAACACATCCCACAAAAAGCAACCATAGCCACCAGCCACTCCAGACATCTAATATCTCCATTTCATAATTGCAGCTGTAGTTCTTGGCTGAAACATCACTGAGATTAATTGGCCAGTGTGTCCTGAGCCCACTAATTGTGTGAGGGAAGTGGAGTCAGTGCCACCCCAAACACAGGGACTCAGATAAGGAAGAGGAGTTCTGCAGAAGAAAGTCAGAATGTTGTAGAAAAAAAGGGGAAGGGGATCGAGATTAAGCAAAAACAAACGAGAGCTGTTGGTTTTAAGTACATCTGCTATAGTATATGGTCACAGACCTAGATCTTCTGTTTTCAAATAGAGTGCTTTTCCATTATACCGTAATTTCACATGATTCAGGAGGAAGCTTTCGCTTATTTTGTCAAATACACTGGGGTAGTTATTTGTAATTTATGGTGTTTTCATATATGTTTTCTCATTTGAGGAGGCAGTAGGATATGGACAATATATATGTTTTCCACCCTGAATTTCTTTAGCTGTGTCTGGCAGCCTTCATGTTGTTAAATCGAAACCCAGGAGCACTCAATATCAGGGCTTCTCTCTCAGCTTCCTTGTGGCTAGAACAGGTGGTTAAGTCTTATTATATTTGCACTGTGAATAAGTCTGAATATAAAGTAAAAATAGGAAAATAACTTGGGCAGATAAAAAAAAATAATAATAAGTCTTAATATGTTCTTTCAGCAGAGCATATATTGCAAGTACTGTTGATAAATGTGGAAGCAAAATTTCCTGAAGTATGTATAGTCCAGTTTGAGATGACTGAGAGTTGGTGACAAATGAAAAGAAGTTATTGCTTCATATTCCTAGTTAAGAGTCCCGACATTGAATTGCTCTGCAGCATAATTAGAGGACTATTTTAACCCAGCAAGAGCATTTTATTACAAAGCGATCCAAAAATTGAAACCAACTTATTACACAGGCAAACCCAAAAGCAAAAATGGAATGACATGTAATGCAAAAGGATAAAATTTCATACTCTGTGCATAATGATAATCATTATTACATTAGATTGAATTTAGTACTCAGAAATATTTCATTTTTTCTAATCTGAATTTTATTCTTTAAAGGTTCATTCAACAACCTGTAATAAATTATGACCAGTAGAAACCTGAAGAAAAGTTTCTAATGACTTTATTACTGAAATGTATGATTTATACAAAGTATTTCTTTCTTTAGTATTCCTATATATTTTTTCAATTATGGTTAAGATATTTTGAGAATTTTTTAGTCTAAGTTTTACCCTAGAGCAGACTTATATGTTTATTAATTTCTGTTCTACAAGGATGGTTGTCATTTATTGCATCATTTGAATGACCGCATCGCATCTTTTATTTTTTAATTTAAAAGGTTGTTCTGGGGAATGAACTAAGTGAACCCGATGCACACTCTCCTTACAGAATGCTCACTGCAACATCATGAGCATGATGCATGTACACAATTGTATATAATGCAATACAGAATGTGCAGGGATATGGCTTTTTTATTTTGGAGAAATTAATGATTATTTTGTGTTGGTGGCATAGGAGAAAATGTCTTTATGAAAGCAGAATTTGAACTAGATCAGATACATGAAAACATTTGAGGTAAATAAAATAACAAGAGGAAAACCTAAGCTTGCTGTTAGCTCTCCATCTCTCTCTCTCTCTCTCTCTCTCTCTCTCTCTCTCTCTCTCTCTCTCTCTCTCTCTCTCTCTCTCTCTCCTCTACCTTCTAGGGACATCAGACTATTTACCAGTCCCTAAACACTCGATGTTCTTTTAGAATTCAGTTTACATTAATTCTCAGAATTCCCTCACCTTTTCTAAGGAAATATTGTCTTTTAAGGTCAATCTCAAAGTTACTTTTCCTGGAGAGATTTTGAAGGTGTTTGAAGAATATTATGAAATGTTCAGAGCTGTGCTTTAGGAAGTTAAAAATGACACCAGAGTAGAAGATGGTTTGAATCAGGTGATAGGGAAATGCACTTGTGTTAATGTGAGGAGGTGAGAGATTAATATGAGATAATACCAGTGTCTAGGAAGAGGGAGAAATTGTTAAAAGAGAGATTTTGTTACTAATCATACTATATTTTGTGCTTCCTTATCTGTGAGTAAAATGATTCCTTTAAAATAAATTGAAAATATAGGAGAAGGGAAAATCTTTGGAAAGGCACATAATAAATTGAATTCTGGTCATACTGAGTTAGAGGTGTTTGTTTGTAGGCATCCAAATCGGGATGTTCCATATATACTTGGAAATAAGGATCTGGACCTTAACAGGACTAAAGTATCTAGAGTTTGGATCCATTTAATTGACCATTGAAAAATAAAATTAGACCACAAAAAGATATACAAAGAAATGAGAAAAATATACTATGATTGTAATTGTGTTGCTTTAAATATATTGTGCACAAATATTGGTATCATCTACCACAGGAAGTGATGATATGTTAATATATAAAGATGTCCAAAGATTAAATGACTCCTTTCTGTAAGCAGTCCACCTATACTAAGGGTTCATTAAGAACTCATGAAAACAATCTGATTTTAAAGGTTATGTCCATTTAATGTTTAAAGAGATAAATATACAATCTGAGTTTAAAGGTTAATAAAGCAAATCTCCCCCCCAAATAGAAGGAAACAACAGACAAAAACTCCAACAAAATGTGACATTTACAAAAGTGACCTTGGTGAATTCTAAGTACTGTTTTTATGTTGTTAAAAGAAATCTCCACTATACAGTGACTGAATTTTCAAAAGGAGCAGACATTCTTTGTCTGTACGTAGGATAATGAAAGCATACATTTAATAAAAGTTAATTTCAAGAATTTATATATCATAGAAAAGTGTTAAATTCATTTTAAATGAGCTTAAGTTACTTTATTTTTCAATCTTGGTCAGAAATAAAATATTTAATTAATTTCTTAACCACAGTTTCTTTGTCAATGGTTCTACTATAATCAAATTCTGTTGTTTTTGAAGCTTATAGTCAGAATTAACACAGAAATTAGAACTGATATGAAATTGCTGGCATCATCAATATCTCATATATTATTGTCATCAAACACAGGTTGAGGGATTGGTTTGGTTTTCTCTCATCAGCAGTCATTTCAATCTAATTTTTTTAAATTGGACTTTATTAAACAAAACACAAATATTAATATGTTGCAAAACTTTTACATATGATATTTATAGTCCTTCTAATTTAATAAATATAAATTTTCAAGTATTTTTGACTACATCCCACTTTGAAGAATCAGAACTTTCTAATTTTTGTATTAATTTAACTTTATAGTTTTAATGTTGAAATTTTTTCCCTCTGGAGCAATTTTCATCTGGGCACCAGAAAGTATAATGACATACTACTCCAAGCCTAGTTTCTTATAGACTCATAACATAACTTACTCAATTAACTAACAAACAAAACAAATTAGTTTGGGGGGGTTAGAGCCAAAATAACCCATTTTTGAGTTTTCTGTAAAGCTAATTAAACTATATAATTCTTCCAGATTAAATGAGACTATTTTGAACAGAAGTTATTTAATGATCTGATTTTGCAGAACTGAATAAAACTTTCAAAGATGTTTAAATTATTCACTTTTAATAATCATTTTGAAGAGCTTCGTAAGCTATTTCTACAGGATGCTGAATTAAATATATATGAATGAGTAAAAATAAATATGTCTGAAATACATGATTAATTTAAATTTGGTTCACAAATGCTGAAATATTTATTAGGCAAGAGTACTTAATAGTGTGTCTAAACATTTAAAACAAAACTAGTTGATTCTTGCTCTTTTTGCCCCTTTCAAATGGGTGATGTGAATCTGAGCTACTGTCAGCAGTCTAAATCAACCATTATCTCATCTATTTTTTAAATATATTTTATCGATTATGCTATTAAAGTTGTCCCAATTTTTCCCCCTTTGCTCCCATCTGCCTGGTACCTCCCTTCCCTCCAGCAATCTCTCCCCTCCTTTGTTCATGTCCATGGGTCATGCATATAAGTTCTTTGGCTTCTCCATTACTTAACTATTCTTAATGCCCCCTGTCTATTTTGTAACTACCAACTATTCTTCTTGATCCCTGTATCTTTTCCCCCAATCTTCCCCTTTTGCTCCCTTAGCTGATAACCCTCCATATGATCTTCATATCTATGATTCTGATCCTGTTCTAGCTGTTTGCTTGTTTTTTAGATTCATTTGTTGGTACTTGTGAGTTTGTTGTCATTTCACTGTTCATAGTTTTGATCTTTTTCTTAAATGTGTCCCTTTAATATTTCATATAATAATGGCAGAGTGATGATGAATTCCTTTAGCATTACCTTGTCTGGGAAGCACTTTATCTGCCCTTCCATTCTAAATGATAGCTTTGCTACATAGAGTAATCCTGGTTTTAGGTCCTTGCTTTTCTTCACTTTGAATACTTCTTTCCAGTTTCTTCTTCTCTGCAAAATTTCTCCTGAGAAATTAGCTGATAGTCTATTAAGAACTTTTTGTAGGTAACTCTCTTATTTTCTCTTCTGATTTTAAGATTCTCTCTTCAACTTTCACCTTTAGCATTTTAGTTATGATATGTCTTGGAATGGTCCTCTTTGGGTCTCACTTGTTTGGGACTCTCTGCGCTTCCTGGACTTGTATGTCTATTTCCTTTGCCAAATTAGGGAAGTTTTTCTTCCTTATTTTTTCACGTAAGTTTTCAATTTCTTTCTCTTCCTCTTCTCCTTCTGGCACCACTATAATTCAGATGTTGGTGTGTTTAAAGTTGTCCCAAAGGTTTCTAAGCCTCTCCTCATGTTTTACAATTCCTGTTTCCTCATTCTGTACTGGTTGACTGTTTTTTTCTTCCTTATGTTTCATATCATTGATTTGAACCCTGGTTCATTCCCTTTACTGTTGTTTTCATGTGACTTTTCTTCATTTCACTTAGTGTGGCCTTCACTTCTTCCCCTATGCATTTGCCATACTCAGTGAATTCTTTTAGGATCTTGATCACCAGTGCTTTGAACTCTGCATCTCTTAGGTTGGCTATCTCCTCATTGCTTAGTTTTCCCTCTGGGGCCTTGATCTGCTCCTCCTTTCAGGTCATACTTCTCTGTATCCTCAACTTTACAGCCTTCCTGTGTTTCCCTCTGTATATTAGATGGAGTTGTCACACCTGTTAAGTTGTAATGGACATAACCTTAGGTATTCGTTAGTGCTGGGCAACTGGTTTCACCACCTTGTGGCACTGTTTGTGGTGTAGGGGTCAGAGAGGGAAAAAATTCCACTTGCTCAGCACTCACCCCCTTTCCAGTAATTTCACCTGCTTCCCATATGTGACTGGCACCACTGTGGATGTTGCACTTGTGATCGTTCCCAGAGTGGGTGGCTTTGCATATATTCTAGGATGATGGGGGCCCTCTAAATGGACTCTCCTGAGAGATCCACAGTTTCTTCCACTGTCCTAACCCCCTCTTGTTTTCACAGCTAGAAGCTATGATGCTTTATTTTCCCAGTGCTTCAACCATGAGCTACTGGGCCTGGGATCATGCCCCTGGTGTCCCTTTTGACTTTTATAATGTATGACTGTTCATTCTGCTAGCCAGCTGCAGTCACTGCCTTGCCACAACTGCCTTGTCACCACCATGGCTGCCACACCACGTTCTCTCCCTCCTGGCTCCTTGGCCCTCCTACCTGTCTGGATAATATTACTTCTTTATGTTTCTGTTTGTTGGACTTCCATGCAGTTTGGTTTTCTGGTAGTTCTGGTTGTTTTTTGTTTTGAGGTAGATGTAATCTTTCTTATGGTTGTGCAAGTGGATGAAGCATGTCTACTTATGCCTCCATTTTGGCTGCCATCTCATGTATTTTGCTAGCCTTTATTTTTTTTTAATAGAAAATATCTTAATTATCCCTACCTTAGCAATTTGAACTTATCTCTAAGAGTGTACTCTTCATTTTCTGCATCTGCTTTTTAACCATGTAAATCTACATTTACTTAAATAACTCCCTGGCCACACCTGTTACATTGCAATTTAGTCTTTCTCCAGGAGTCACTGAGATATTACCAAAGAGAGAATCATTTCCACTGGCTCTTCTTCCCTAGAGGAAGAAGTCAGTGCTGTTTGCATACTCTTTCCAAGAGTTGCTAAGGAAATCTCAGTTTTGCATCTAGAGATTAGAAGACATAGATATTCCTGAGCAAATGAAACAATAATCTATTCACTTATGGAACCTCTCTTGAAGGGTTTGAGGTAAATAGAAAGGCATAAGGATTTAGATTCTTTTCTTTTTTTTTTTTTTTTTTGCTGAGCAGAAACTTTTTAAAAGTATATTTTGTTGAATATGCTGTTACAGTTGTTACAATTTCTTTTCCTTTTGCTCCCCTCCACCCAGTTACCCCCTTACCTTCCAGCAATCCCACGCCCCTTAGTTCATGTCCATGGGTCATGCATATAAGTTCTTTGGCTTTACCCTTTCATGTACTATTCTTAACATCCCCTTGTCTCTCTTGAGCCTACCAATTATGCTTCTTAATCCATACACCATTTCCCTCTTTCTCCTTTTCTTCCTCCCAGCTAATAACCCTCTAAATGATCCCCATACCTATAATTCTGTTCTTATTCTGGTTGTTTGCTTAGTTTGCTTTTGTTTTTATTTTTTAGATTCTGTTGTTGATAGTTGTGAGTTTGTTGTCATCCCCACTCCTAGACTTAAGAGCCTTTATAATCTTATCAAGGACAATGGGCCAAGGTCTGGTGCTTTTCTAGATGCTTCATACTGGACGTGCTCATCATCCTACCTACCATTGGGTCCAGAAATCCCTAATAAGTGTGAGGATGTGGAGGGGAGGGTGGCCTTCGCACAGGGGGAAGGATCTTGCAGACTCCAGGTCAGTTGGCTGTCCCCAGGTAATGGCATGCTCAGTTTAAAAAGATGGCATCCTTGTGTTCTGGGGACAACAGATATGGCAACAGGGTTAAAAGGCATCATTAAAACCATGACCACTAGATGACAAAAGGCAGGGATTCATTTTTCAATGTCCCACATTAGGGAAAAAAGGGCTTCTTTGGAGGAAGGTGTGCAAGGCACCACACTCCTTATGAAAACAGAATACACATGTTAATTTCCACAACATAACCCACAAGCCAGTCTCTAAATCTGTAAGACTGTCTTATTGGAAAGACATCCAGTTGCAAGGCATTTGATATTCTCCTTGCCTGGAAATTAAGCATCTTTGATGATGTCACAGACCTAGTTTAACTTTCAAATGAAAATTAACTTTAAATGAAAATAAACTTTAAAGCAGCTGCCCTAGTTTAGTCTACCACTGAGCATTGTGATTTATCCTGAATCACAATTTTTCTCCTTAAGATTACCCTCCTTGTCATTAAGGGAACTGCGTTAAGTCCAGTTTTAATTTATAAACACAGCAAGAGCAGCAAATGATCATATATGATCTTTAATTCTGCTTTGCTGTAACTTACACAAGGAACCTTTACTGTGACCTTCAGTTTGCCCTTTAGGGCACAGAAGCTGAGCCACATACCTGGCATTCAGCCTTGCCTGTAAACACCTGTCTTTTCCAAGCCCTTCAGGTTTTTCCTTTTTCCTTAAGGTTTCTTCTAGCCATCTTTCAGGAAAGCAACCTTCTCTTCGTTCCTTTCCTGGAAAGATTGCCATGAACCACACAACCAACGAAGGTACCAGGCCTTTTTTCTTGTGGGCTTTTATTATCTTCGAAAGTCAATCCCAGTTCCTCAGGGCTTTTTGGTAACAACCAGAGCCCAAGCATGCCTCCTTTAGGGATGACATTCCAAAGTCTTGGTTAAGAAAACCTCTATTAACAACTGGTCTTATTAGTTTTATGCAAAGAACCTTATGTCATTATTTACTTCTTCAGAATGCCAAATTCTGGTGGGATCAGGTAGGGAGAAAAATATACAGTGTGAAGGAAAATCCTTGTCTTTCTAATATTCACTAAAATTGCATTTCCATACTTTACATTTTCTTTCATTCACTTTCCTACATGTGAAGTTTTTGTTTTGTTTTGTTTTGTTTCTTTTTGGGTGGGGGGATTTGCTGGCTAATTTACTTACTTATTTTGCTTTCATTTTTTTTTCCACTAAACATTTTTGTTTGTTTTTCTATTACATTTGTCCCACTGTTTTCCCTATTGCTCCCCGCTACCCTGCCCCCTTCTCCTACAGTCAATGCCCACCCAATTGTCTATGTCCATGGGTCATTTATACATGTTCTTTGACTAGATCCTTTCCCTTCTTAATCCCCTTTCCCCTCTCCCCCCCTCCTCATTGTCACTGTTAGTCTGCTCCTTGTTTACATGCCTCTGGTTCAGTTTTGCTTGTTCGTGTTGTTCCTTAAGTTTTCTGAATTAGGTGATACCATATGGTATTTGTCTTTCATTGCCCGGATTATTTCACTAAGCATAATTCTCTCTAGTTCCATCTATTTTGTTGCAAATGATAGGAGTTCCTTCTCTCTTTCTGCTACATAGTGCTCCATTGTATAAATGTACCACATTTTTTTGATCCACTCATCTACAGATGGACACTTAGGTTGTTTCCAGCACTTGGCTATTGTAAATACTGCTGCTATGAACATAGGGGTGCATAAGTTCTTTTGTTATTTTCCCCTCTGTACTTGTGTTCCTCTCTGTCTCTCTTTGTTTCTTCATCTTCTTAAAGCAGACCCTTTAGCATCTCTTGCAATGCTGGTTTGGTAGAGATGTATTCTTTTAGCCTTCTTTGGTATGGGAAACTCCTTATTTCATCTTCCATTTTGAATGAGGGCCTTGCTGGGTAGAGTAGTCTTGGTAGTAGGCCTTTGTTTTTCATTGCTTGGAATATTTTTTGCCATTCCCTTCTGGCTTGTAGTGTTTTTATTGAGAAACCTAATGATAGCCTTATCGGAGCTCCCTTGTATGTTATTAGCTGTTTTCCTCTTGCTGCTTTTAGGATTTTCTCTTTGTCTTTGAATGTTGCCATTTTAATTATGATGTGTCTTGAAATGGACCTATTGGGGTTCATCTTCATTAGGACTCTCTGTGCATCTTGGACTTGTGTGACTTTTTTTCTCATCAAGTTAGGAAAGTTTTCTGTCATTACTTTTGCAAACAGGTTTCTATCCCTTGCTCCTCTTCTTCTCTTTCTGGTATTCCTATAATATGATATGGATATTATTATGTTTTATGTTGTCCTGCAGCTCTCTTAAAACCTCTTCATTATTTTTGGGTCTTTTTTATTTTGTTGCGCTGTCTGGAATTTTTTTCTATGTTGTCCTCCAGCTCGCTGATCCAATTTTCTGCTTCCTCTAGCCTGATTTTAATTCCTTCTACTGTGTTTTTCAATTCAGAAATTGTTTCTTTATTTCCCCCTGGCTCTTATTGATAGCTTCCATGTCCTTTTTCATGCTGGTATAATTCTCAGTAAGTTCCTTGTAGTTCCACTGGAGTTCTTTGTAGTTTTTTTTTTTTTTTTTTAGCTTGCTGTGCTCATTGAGCTTCCCTATAATCCATGTTTCAAATTCCATGTCTGATAGTTTGCTTTCTTCTATTTCATTTACCACTCTTTCTGGGGATTTTTCCTTTCCTTTCAATGGGGGGTTGTTTCTCTGTCTCCCCATTTTTGTGACTCTTTTTGTTTATTGCTGCTTTTTAGATTGATCTGCACTTCCTGGATCTGCCCCTGGTGGCATGAGATTGTATACCAGTCTGGACCTAGGCAGTCTGTCGGAGACTACCAGGGATCTACTGCCTTTGTCAATCTCCTTTAGTTGTTAATCTATTCAATCTGTGATCTGCAGTCAGGCTTAAACTCTAAGGGTGGGGCAGACTAATTCCTGCAGGCAGGGCTTTTGCTTCCCCTCAGGCTGATGCCACTTGGAGGGGAATGGTCTGCCTGCAGTATAGGGAATGAGTCAGTACTGGGACCCAGTTGGCTGCTCCCTCAGGTCTCTCCTCAAAGCCACTGCTCCAAATTCTTCCCAAGTATCTCTAGTCCTCTCTGCCCTCCCTCTGTTTGAGCCTAGGGTAAATGGGTGCTGAGATATTTTTGTGTGTGATCTGTTTAAGAGCTCTTTGTCTCAGCTGTTTCTTTCAGGCCAGCAAAAAATCCTGTGGCTTTTTGCTTTTCACAGCTGGATGCTATTTTATTTTCTGCTCTGTTGCTATAGGCTGGGAAGCCCAGCTGGGGGTTTAGACCCTGCCCTTCTCAGGGGGAGCCACTGGCTGCTGAGCTGTTTCTCAGTCCCTTCAGTTGCCACCCATGGGAGCCCAGCCAGCCCTTTCATGTCTCTGCACTTCCTACCGGTCATGTTGTGATGAAGCGGCCTTCTCTCTCTCTATGGTTATAAGACTTCTCTCCAGCTAGTATTCAGTTTGTTATTACAGATGATTTCTCCACAATTAAGTTGTAATTCCAGATTGGTCCTGGGACAAGGTTAGTGTAGCTTCCACTTACTCCTCCACCATCTCGGATCTCCTCTAATTTTTTAATGAAAGGTAATTTTAATTAGTAATTTTAACTTTAAAGATGGCTACCTCCGGATGCTCAGACTCCTTGCTCTTCCAAGGGTGTTTAGATAGACAGCATACATATATGTATGTTTAATGTTACTTCAAATGTTCAATAGTTATTTAGCAGACATTATTACCATCTGTTTTGATTAATATATAAAAGAAAAAAAGGAAAAGGAGCTTTTTATGACCTAAGTGGCCTTATATTTGGAAGATGTAGGGAAAGGAATGAGGAAAGATGGTGTGAATAGGCCTGAAAAAGACATTTCCAAAAGCAGAATTAACTAAACCAGAAAAAGCAAATGAAAAAACATGGTAAAAATTGGTCCAGGAACTCTGGAATAAAAATCAGACACAGTCACTGGAATGAAACAGGGTAGTTGGAACAAGGTGGGCTCTAGGAGCTGGTAAGAAGTATGGTTATATAAGAGCTGGCAATCCACTTTTCTAACCACATTTATATAAAGTTCTTTCAGAAAAAGAGAGTCCAAGGAGTTTCAAGCATTGAAAGCATACAAACTAGCTACAGGAAGATAGAAGCTAGACACCAGTCTGAGATTCCAGGGTTGCTAGCACTCTACTCCTAGTTAGAATAGAGACAACTGGATAGAGCTACCAACATAGAAGAATTTCAGTATAATGTAGGTTATCAGTACAAGATCTTAGGCCACATATTTGTTAAAACAGTGCAGATACTTCACTATGGAATTAAAGTTTAAGGTAGAAACTTGTTCACAGAAGTAAGAAAAAACAGAACTGATACACATCATTAAAGGGAACCAAATAGCAAGCTGAATCTGATGCAGACTTTCTGAACTAGAACTCCTTATTCTCCACTGTTAGGGACAGGATTAATTCCATATTTTTAGTAGATTAGGGGTTCATGTAGAAGTTAAATTGGCCAGAAGGAGACATATACAGGGAGGTATAAAAAGTATATTTTATATTTTATCCATTAATGATTTATTCAATCAAACATTTATATACTTATTGAGGCTCTCTTATATTCAAGGCTCTGAGCTAAGCAGGATGCAAAAATATTAAGGTATCAGTCTAATATCAGAATGTCTAAGGTCTAGTTGTGAGACAGATAAGCAGATAAACTTGAACTCTATGAGAAAAATACTACATCAGAATAATTTTTAAAATGTTGTGGGAAAACTGGAACACTAAGCTGTAAGAAATCAAGAAATATCCCTGAGCAAGTGGTGTTTGTAATTAATCTTAAGGGTATGTTTATTTTTCCTAGCTGAAGAAATTAAGGGAAACAAAGAAATAATAAAGCACAGAGTAATTTATAATAATAATAATTATAATAATAATAATAACAGCTGCTGTTTATTAATAACACTGCCACTTAGAGTTATATATGTCATTTTATTTAATTTTCACAACCTGTGATATATGCCAATTTCTCCATTTTACAGATGTAGAATCTAAAACTAGAAGAGGGTAAGTAATTTATACAAGTTTCTAGAGCTAAGAGTGAAAGAGTTGGATTTTGATTATTTATTTTTGTTTTGTTTTTCTTTAAAAACACCTGCTGTTTTTGTTATACAATAATGCCTTTGACATGTCCTAGTACGAATGGAATGTGAAGTAAGTCAGGAACATAGACTTCATGGGTAATGTTTTCATGGGAATTCATGAAATTGGAGAGGCTAAAGGTAGAGTCTGAAGGCCTTTGCATGAATAGGTTAGAGGAAAGGAAAGATAAGCTGGAGAAGAAATCTCAGGTTATAAGGTTTACTGAAATGATAAATTATTCATCATTAAGATGATGAAGCTTTTATTCTAAAAGTTGTAGATTTTTGAATTAGAAAAAATTTAGAAAATTATGTTGCTCAAATCTTCAGATTTACAAGTGATAAAAATATGAGATCTAGGTCAAGAACATAAATTATCCTAAAAAAGTCTTCTTTATTTCTGCATGGGTGTTCTACGGAACCTGCATTTCTCTTTCTTAGAGTATGAGATGTAAAGTCACAGTTGGAGTTGAAAAGTGAACTTAATAAGATGAGGCAACAGGAAAACAGTGTGTAAGGCAATTGAGTACCATAAACATGGAGACTAAGAAGTTAGGCATCCAAGTCACCATTCCTCCGAATTTCTGAATAAAAATCAATTAACTAATCATTAATTATCTCATCAAGCTTGAGATTCCACAGGGTGTTGGGGCCTTGAAAATATAAAATAGATTTTCAGAATGTTTATAATGGCAAACATCAATATGACATTGATAGGTGACCAATACAATAACTCAGAATACAATTGCCTAAATATGTTCCTAAAATTATAGCCTTTAATACTAGGATGATTTTGATAACTACAACTGCTAATAACCCTATGAATAAATTTTCATCTATTAATCAAGGGCTTTCTCATCAAAGAGAAACCAAGTTAACTCCAAGATGATCATAAGAAAAATACCAAAAAGAAAAAAAAAAAAAAGGAGAAAAGAAAGAAAGAAAGAAAACAACCCTCAGCTGTGTCCTGACTGTAGTCTTTTCATTATTGTTGACAATGAAAATGAGAGTCATATAGAACACAGCTGGAATTTTAACCCTTAAGTTGAGATCAAAGATTTGGCAGTTAGAAAAATCATCCTTTTGACTTGTAAACAAAACAAATCTTATATGGATGTCAGAATAAATAAAGTATTTCTTTTTAAACAGTTACTGTTTTGGCTAAACTGTACTCATCATACCTATTAAGAGATTTAAGGTAGAGAATGTGTCACTCTTATTGCCATCTTAACCCCAGACACAATTATTTAAAATGAAATAAATATATACTTAGCAAACAAGGAAGATATATTACTAATTGTCCACTGGGCAGTCAATTGCCAGTTAGAGTAGCCACTTGAGTAAACTCTGTCAAACATGCTGACCCAAACACGTCTCTAGCGATTTCCAACATCTGGCTTAAAAGCTTCCCTGTAATTATTTTCATTTTGCATAAGCAAAACTCACCAACCCCTGCATCTGTGGTGGTGATATACAAAACATATAAATGTGGAGGGATTCATTAAATAATGCTAAAGAAAATGCACCGATGGCTCAATGCCATTTAACTCCCGCACTTTTGGTGAATGAGCCAGCAGTGAAGGACTTTTTTCTTCAAAAGATTATACATATGATACAGTGTTTCTTGACTTATTTCTGCTGTAGTTTTGCTGGAATGTTGAACATATAGAAAGCGACATATAGCAAAATTTCAAAGATGTGAGTACCTTTTTCTGATGTCTTCATGATCTCTAATTTTCTACAGAAAAAAAAAAGGTAATAGGGGTGATACAGATATCAGGAACAGAGCTAAGAGGTATTACCTAGCATTTTTGCTACTCTAAAGCTGTGGATTTTATTTTATTTTCTTGAAAGAATGTTTTAAAAAATGAGCCTATTGTTTTATCAAGCATTTTCAAAATTCTAATGGTGTACAAACATACATGTTCAAAAGACTGCATATTGTTTATAATACTAAATTACATATGCATATATTTGTGAATAAAGTACATATATATTTTTTCTTCCTATATCAACACAACCTCTTTATTATATCATAACTTGCTCTAAACAGGTTGTATTCTAATAGTACATCAGAATGCCACAATAAATACTGCTTGATTATACTTTGATTTATTAACATTAGTTAAATACACTGATCCATATCAAAATGTTCAGAACTGTTATGAAGATATGTTTATTTCCTTAGCTCTCATCTTTGGTTAGCTATTTCTCTCAACCTGAAATAGTCTAAGTTGGATGATGTATATTTATTAGCTTCAGAACCACATCTGTGTGCTCAGATTAGAGGAAAGGTCATAAACACAAAGAATGTTGCTAGGAAACCATGGCTTTTAGTCAATGTAGTTGTGAAGATGAAAGGGCGTTTTTTGTTTTGTTTTTTTTTTTTTTGGCACAAAGATGGGCTATTTGTATAGTACAATGAATAATCATTTTATTTTGATCTTTGAATTTATCATTTAAAAATAACACTTTTTATTAGTAGATTTCCTATTTATTACTTACTTGGATTTCAAATGTTTGAAGCTCAAGATGTGGATATAGCTTTCTATGAAAAGAAAGATTTGCTGCAATTTTCATTTAAAGAAAATGATCTTGTTGGTAAAACTTAGGGATCCTTAGAGCAAGGCATATGAATCATAAAAAGATTAATAATCAAATAATAAAAGTCAAGGAACAAGTAGGTAAGTCCCTTGAAATAGACATTAAAGGAATTTTAAAAACTCAAGTGCAATAAACAACACTGACACTTCTTTTTGTGTTTCAAAAATACAGGACTGTGATCCTGGCAAATTTTCACAAAGATTAATCTAAAAGAAAACAGACATATTTTACTGATCAACAATGATTAGATGATCCTTGGACATAACTAAGTACTCTAATTCCACAAGACTGTATTTGCCCACTTAGATACATAATTAGAAGCGTATGTTAACTGTGCCTCTATCTATTGATTTTGAATCACAATGTAATTCTAAACTTGTATTGACTTTAGAGAGAGAAAGAGTAAGGGAGAAAGAGAAAAACAGAGTGAGAGAAAGAGAGAGAGAGAAACAACAATTTGTTATTCCACTTATTGATGCATTCATTGGTTGAATGTATGTACCCTGGCTTGGGATCAAACCTGCAATCTTGACTTATCAGGATGATACTCTAACCAACTGAGCTATCCATCCAAGGCAATCATGCAATTTTTATTGGTTCCATTTCATTTGAACAGTGAAGTAGTACTGAGGGTACTGGTTATATTGATAATGACAAATCTAGCAGGTTAATAGAGCAATAGACCTCTGGTTTTTTAAGTATGTGACTTACATTCCTTCTTTTAAGTAACAGCTTCTCTCATTCCATTTGATTCTGGTGGCTCTGTTAATCATTTAGCCTCATTTTCCCTCCACAGGGTTGGATGGCTGGCCAATCAAAATGATTCATGGGTCACATGTATTTGAGAAAGAGAAAGAAGTCCAGTGTGAATAGAGTATAATTAGGGGTGAGGTGGTAATAAATGAGGTTGTGGAGGTAGGAAAAAGCCAAATTCTGTAGAGCCTATGGGCCAGAGTAAAAAAATTAGATTTTACCTAAGTAAGACTGGTATCCTGGGGTGACCCAGGAGTGTGACATGATCTCATCTATGATTTTGAAGAGATTACACTGGATGCTAATCCAGAAAGGACTGAAGGGCCAAGCTAGCATTTAGGAGGCTATTGTAGTAGTTCTGGTGAAAAATGGTACTGGTTTGGGCTAGAATAGTAAAAGTTGACAGACTCAAAATGTTTATAACTCAAGATGGAGCTAATGAGCCTTGCTGGTGGATTGGATGTAAAGTATGTAGTTAAAAGTGGGATCAAGGATGGCTCCTAGATTATTAGCTTCAACAACAAAGTGTGGTATTGCCTTTCAATGAAAACAGAAGGAAAAACAGTATTGAGGGTGCAGTTAAGAGTTCTGTTTTAGGCAAATTAAACTTGAGAGTATCTCCAAGTAAAGATGTTAAGTAGGCAGGTGGGTATAATGTGGAAAGACAGAATCAGAGTATACCAATTTTTTAATCAGTCGCTCATAGTTAATATTTAAATTTATGGGGCTGAATGAGATCACCTTAGGAGAAAGTATCCATAGGAAAGAGAAGAGATGAAGAGGGAAGATTTCTTTAAACATCACACAATTTAAAATACTATAAATGGTTAAGAGTAATTTTGATCATGAAGGAAAATGCCACTTTTCACACTTACCTACAAAATGCTTTTTTATACTATGCCATGTCCCCCTGGCTGGTTTGGCTCAGCGGATTGAGCGTCGGCCTGCGAGCTAAGTGTCACTGGTTCGATCTTCCAGTCAGGGCACATCAGAGAAGGAAAACTCTGACTCCAAAAAACCTCCGCTGCCTTGCGGCATACCTCTTCAGGGGAAAGGCTAAGGGAGTAAACCCCGACAGAAAATCCGGAGCCGGAGTCCCTAAGGCGGTTTGACGTTGTAGTCAACACCGGCAACTCCTGCGGCGCACCTGAAGCCAAGCTGTATTGACTCCGTCTTTCCCTTGGACCCTTCAGCTGCGAAGAGAGGGGGGGTCTGCTGCATGGGCAACAGCAGACCCTCCATATCACCCTGCCCAGGCTCTGTAGCTTCAGCTTCACTGGAGAGGACACTCCAGCGTCATCACAAGATGTCGATTCAACACGGGAGGAGACAGATACCGTGTCACTCCCGAGTTGGACTGCACAGCCATTCTCGGCGGTGCAGATAGACTCTTAAGAAGCTACACCATCGTCTCTCGAGATGGACGGCTGCCGACGACGACGACGACTATGCCATGCACATTAAAAATTAAAATGTGCTAAGTATTCAGAGCAGTTTATCCTTAGCATGGTATAGATGGGAAAAATTGAGCGCTGAGAGATTAGATATCAAAACTCAAGACCTCACCGCTAGTAAATATTGGAGCTAGACCCAGATCTCATGTTCTTTGCTCTTTTGTTCTACCAAATTGGAAACTCTCCACTTTCAAAGTGAGAAGACCCCCAGGATGATTACTGAGGTGATTTGCCTCTACACTAACATCCCAGTTTATGATGCTTGAGTTCCGATGTCTAATTAGTTTCTCTAATGTCACTTCTTGCTGCAACCTGTTTCAGAGAGTTTCTTCCTCTAGTGATCTTCCTCTACGGATGTGAAAATAGATAATCAAGGCATGTAATTATGAATATAGTAAGTCTTTGGGGGACCCTGTTTAGTTATATGCCTTGACCTTACTGTATTGTCTTGAAACATATACCATGACTATTCAGGACCTTTTACTTATTTATTATTTTATTTTTTTCATTTGTGTTATGAACTGATTAGCTTGCCAAATAAATGCCTTCTGATGGCTAGTGCAATTTTTAACCCTCATGCATCTTTCTCTTGGATAATATGCTGTACAAATCCACATTGATAGATAGATTTCACTCTCAGTTTCTAGGATATCCATTCTAAAAGATCAAAGGGAAGTTTTGATTTTTCTCATCAGACTTATAATAAATCAGTCCCAAGCTAGGTCTTAATAAATAAGGGTACATTAAAAATGTATCCTTTTGGTGTACAAATATGAACTTCTAGGAAGCAAGGCTTTTCTTTATCTATTCAGCTTAGTGTTTGGAGGAACTAGTCATTACTCCTATATTTTCTGTCCTTCCTAAAGATGAACATTAGGTCCCTGTGACTTTTTCTTTGGCAAAAGGAGTTCTGTGCTCCCACCACTGCTTTCTTCTCGTCCTTCATACATGCTAGACTGTAACTATGTTTAAAAGTTGTTGGTGGCCAGTCCATAATATCTCTTTTCATCAGTAGAAGTCAGAGTTCTATATTTGCCAAGTGCTCCCAGAAGCAATCACCAAGGAATTTACTTTTATTTTTTTGATAATAGGGGGTTATTGAAAGAATTTTAGAAGAGAAGTGGCATAATTTTGAACAAATTCTGTTGACAGCAATGTAAATGATGGCTGTGAAGGGATTATAATGGAGGTAAGTAGAACCATGACAAGGCAAAGTTTCCAGGAAGAGCAGAAAAGGGTAAAAACTACCCAATAACAACCAGTACAGATAGCAGATATTTTATATATATTTAGAAAGTAAAGCTATGTAGGACTTGGCCATTCTTTGGAACGTGGATGAAGGACAAAGGATAATTTAAATGACTCCTCATTGCTGACTTGAGCTGGTAGAGAGTAATGTCATGAAATGTGGTAGAGATATGAGAGTAGAGATAGGAAGATAATGGGTTCTGTCTCAGGATGATTTAATCTGAAATGGATCTGGAGTTTGGAGAGAGTTCTTGGGGCCAAAAAATTCAGTTTGAAAGACATTAAGATGTTAGTGGTCCTAATGAGCTATCTTGGCCAATAAGTTTACTCAGAGGAAGACTTCAAATGAGAAAAAAGAAAATGGAACAGTACATAAAGTACTTTAGGAGGAGTTTGAGAAAGGAAATTTCACAAGCAATAGATACTAAGGAGAATCAGGAGAGTTGAGGTCGTACATGCTAAAGGAAGAAAGAAAATCAAGGAGAAAGTGACCACCAGTGCTGAAAGCCTTAGGAAGCTAAGACAGATGAAGAATGAAAATTATCCATTGATCTGGCAACCAGAAGGTGAATTTTCAAGGGAAATTACTAACTGTGAGGTGGCAAGAACAGAAATCCAAGAGGGTTGTAAAGTGAATTTGATTTAGGGATTGAAGAGAGAAAAGCTGTTTGAAACCATGAATAGTAGACATGAGAGACAAGGCTATGGTTACAGTCCAAAATAAAAAAAAAGTTTGAAAATTGTTTAGTCCTTTTGAAAATTAACTTTTAGATAGGAGATGCTCAATCCTGCCTGTGTGTTAGACGATAAAAAATATAGGGAGAAATTTACAATGAAGAAGATTGATAAGAGTGTAGGTATCGAAGGGGTGGGTAGGAGGGATGAGATCAAATACACAGTTAGAGAAGTTGCCTTGTTTAGAGGAAAGGCTATTTTTATACATAGAGACCAGAGGAAAGTAAGTAAGTAAACACATAGCTTTGGGATGATAAATGAGAAATTTTTAACTCTGTGGCATAAATTTTCTCAGTGAGAGAAGTAGGAGGTAAGGTCAAGACCAAGCAACAGCTTTGGGTATGCCACTCTTCCCAAGATACCTACGTAGAGTAACACTTAGGTTACACATACTAATAATTGTTTTTAAATGACGAACACTGAAGTAACCAACCTTTGCATTATTTAGTGTGTTAGACTACAACAAGTATAGAGTATTATGTACAAAATCTTATCTGCCATTTCTGCAGAGCATTACCAGTATTAAGTATATCCATCTTTAAGTTCTAGGCTGGTAAAGTCATCTTACTGCAAGATATTTGCATTACTAATCAACTAATAGAAGCATTCATTTTGTATCAGATCTGCTTTTAAAATTAACCAAGAATCATATAGGTTAAGAAATAAATTTACTCTATTTTCATTTTAATCATTATTCTCATTAAATAATCAAAAGATATGGCCATAAAAGTAATTTTTCTCATAACTTTTAGTCATAAATTTTGATTAAAATACATATTCAAATTAGAATTTGTCAGTTATATACCACAATATAATTTATTGAAGTATTGTCTACTTAATTAATATTGATAAATATTCTCATAAATTAGAAAATCATAAATTCTAATATCATCTTTGCTATATACAAAACAAAAAACCTTTCCAAATGACTCAGAGAAGTCTTGAGCTATTGTCAATATACATTGCTATGAGCAAATAATCAGATATCATTCTAAAAATATATAAATTGAGAGGCAGGCTGGTGTTGTGGTGCTATAATGTTAAGCAGATATGGATCTGGAGTCAAGTAATCATTCCACTACTTATAGATGCATTACCTAAGCTTCTTCCTTTATAAAATAAGGTTGATAAGAATGCTTATCTTAGTATTACTGCTAAAAGAAAAGACCATTCATGTAAAATGCTGATGATAATATTTGACATAGTCAAAACTCAAATAAATAAGAGTATAACTTACTAGCCACTATAATAAGATAATATAAACATTATTTCACAGAATCAATCAGCTTATATAGTCACTGTCCCAATTAAGATATATGGATTATTATTGAAACTTCTAGTCACTTACTTCTAAACCAAAATGAGAAAAAGTTACACCTTTCCAAGAATTCAAAATTAGCTCTGTGAAAAAGCTTTCGATCTTGATCTAGAGAAATGTATTTTTTTAATGACAAGGAATGGGGCTACAGCAATGATTAGGCATTCTGTAGAGACACGCTGTGTGGGTGTCTGTATGTGTGTACATTATACAGACAGAGAAACAACCCTTGTGTCCTCCAAAAGCTCCCCAGGCTGTTTTTCCACAACTGTCCTTTGGACCTCCTTGACACATCTTTCTCCCCCCACCCACATTTGAGCCATCAGCAAATGCTGTTGGCTTTACTTTCAAAACCTAGCCAGAAACTAACAGCCTCCATCCCCACCACCACCACCCTGGTCAAAGCCACCATCATCTTGTTTCAGACACCTGCCCCACCCCAATTTCCTCTCCACAGGTTAGCCAGGCTATTCCTTCTAAAGGTGAAGTCAAGCCTCTGCTCACCTCTTAGGCTTTGTGGTTTCTTTTGCCTTACATGCCTCTCCTCTGATGTCTGCCACATCTGCAATCTCTCAGTTTCCATCACCTCCTTGGAAGACCCTCTCCTCACCATTCTATTAGAACAGCACACCCCTATATCTGCCCATGGAAGGTGCCAGCCCTACCCACCTCCCTTGCCCAGCTTTCTTTCTCTGTGCTCCATGATGGCAAAGACTTGAAGCAGTACCAAGCACAGAGTGTGAACTAAATACTTGCCCAATGAATGGATGGATGGAAAGAGACCACAGTGAAGATAAGAAGACAAGATGGCTCACGGGGGCAATTCTCTGAATTAGAAAGACACTTTATACCAATGTAAAATTTACATCTAAATATTACCAGAGGTATAGGTTAATGAGAAAAAGGTGCACAATTATGTTTATTAGATCAGTATTAGTAATAATTTTAATAAGCTTATTAATGATCACTAATCAGATTTGCACCCGCTATTCAATAACCTGTTAATTGCACATATATCACTTTTATGATAGAATATAACTCTTATTATTAGTCTTAACCACTTTGGATAGTATACTTATGAAAAGATATGTATTGGTATAGTTTTACTATCTAGATCTACCGTACTCTGGCCTTGAACACTCCCTAGCATTTCCAGGCAGAAATTTCAGAAAACAGGAGCATTTTTTCCATCCAGATTTTAAAGGGTCTGATAAATACCACACTCTCCCATGTACTCTTTGGTATTATAAACAAATGATATAATCCCAACAGATCAAAATTTCCAGAAAACAGGCAGTTTTGTCTGTCCTGTGCAATGCTGTATTCCTGTATAGAACAATTCCTAGGCCATAAAAAGGCTCATTAAGTTTGGGTGAATACATAATTCTGCACATCTTCCTCACACAGAAAAGGCCTGCATTGGCATTGGTAATGTCTTCCTCATTAGTAACTGAGGTAGTGGAATGCAGCACTGCTTGGCATGCCACCTCTGCTCTCTGCCACTAAGTTGCTGATAGCTGTTAGTTTCTTCATCAGTATAATTATATGATGTGTGACATACCAATCAATAATCATAAAATGCTTTGAAAACATAAACTTCTAGACCCAAGTTCAATATTATTGTATGTGTTTCCAGTGTGATGGCACAGCCATAAAGGTCAAAGCTATTTTGAACTGCATATACAAAGGTATACTGATGTAGAATAGAGAAGAAATTGTTGTCTTTATAACAAGGGAGCTAGAAATTTGGGATATTTTAATGAAAATATTTCTCCTATTTTGAAGTGCTTAAGAATCACCAAATAAGAAAATTAATTGGAAAAAAAATAAATGGAGACTAACATCACTACACAAAGTATTAAGGGACAGAGGTAATCATATTATGATGAGGAACTAAAAATGTTGATCTGGTTAATTGAAAACCCAGACTAAATAAACTAACAAACTGCAAAAATTTGAAATATGTAAAGAAAAAAAGGAGGAATTGTTTCTGAGAATTAAAGAAATGATTAGAAATACAAAGAAAAAGGAAGAGTAGAAAGAAATTTAAAAAATAAGTCATTGATATTTGGGTCATATAAAAATATGTACTGAAGTAATTCCAATTTGATTTGATCCAATATAAAGATTGTGAATCCCTTACAAATTGACTCAGCGGCAGTATGAGCATTGATCATGTCAGAGATGAGCATGCATTGCCATGCATAGTCCAGGTCACCCAGAGCCAGCACCTTAAATTGACACTAAGGTCCCCTCATCCAGACTAGCTCATGGTATGTAAAGTCTTGACATTCGGGATAATGAAAGAAATTCTGGAAAAAAACCCTGAAATTTTATTATAATAAAGCATCTCTATTTCAGTAGAACTAACTTGTTAGATAATTTTTTTTTATCTACCTTATGTAATTCCCACAATTTTGTGAAATAGGCACTATACCAAGTATTTGAAAGTCCAGGGCTCTGGGAGCAGTGATTCTGAACCTCAGTGTCTTACTTGACATGTGGATGTATCCCAAACAAATACGAGGGAATCAGGAAGATGGTTGTTAATAGTAAAGCCAACAGCAAAACTTTTTTAAGCACTTATAAATCAGACTCTTTATATGAGATGATTCATTTTATTCTCAAAAATCTCATTATCCCATTTTCACAGTTGGAGTAACTGAGGCATAAGGGAGTTAAATGCCTTGTTGGAAGTCTCAGATAAAAGTGGAGGAGCCAGGAGTTCAAAGCTCAAACTTTACCTCTTATTAATTTGTGAATAATTTAACTTAAAAATAGAGATGATAAGGTCAATTCTATAAGAAGAGCTTTTGAGAATACAATGGTGGTTACCAGAGGCTGGGTTGGGGGGTAGGGGGAGGGGATGGGAAATATTGATCAAAGGGTAAAAACTTTCAGTTATAAAATGAACTTTTCTGGAGACTTAAAGAACAGCCTGGTGACTGTAGTGCTAACTAACCTTAGTGTAGTAATTATTTTGCTATATACATGTGTATCAAATCATCAGGTGGTACACCTTAAACTTACACAACACTATATATTAGTTATACAATAGTTCAAGGAAACTGGAAAAATAAATTTAAAATAATATCGATCATAATGTATAGTATATTTCCAATTTGCTGAGACAGTAGATCTCAAGTGTTCTCTCTCTCTCACACACACAAAAGGGATAATGGATATGTGAATTACATTGATTGGGGTAATCATTGCACAATGTATACATACATCAAAACATTCAGTTGTACACTTTTATGCAGTTTATATTTTCAAAAATAAATTTAAAAATACATGAACAAGCTCTTCATTAAAAATAAGAAAAATCTTTTTTACTTTTCTGTCTTTTCAAACTTGTCTTTGTTTTTACTTTACTCCTAATACTTTTGTATATGGTGTGTGAGAACGATTTTTATTGTATTTTTTCCATTACCATTTATCCCCCCACACCCTTGACCCCACAATCACCACCCTGTTGTCCATGTTTGTGAGTCCTTTGTGCTTTTTTTGCTGGGTCCCTCCACCCCCTTTTCACCCGCATAACTGTCATTCTGCTTTTTATCTGTGAGTTTGTCTTTATTTTGCAATTTAGTTCAGTTCGTTCATTGAATTCTTCATACGAATGAAATCATATGGTACTTGTCTTTCTCTGACTAGCTTATTTCACTTAGCATAATGTTCTCTAGGTCCATTCATGCTGTCACAAAGGGTAAAATTTTCTTCTTTTTTATGGCCAAGCAGTACTCCATTGTGTAAATATCCCATGGTTGTTTTATCCACTCATCTACTGATGGACAGTTGGGCTGCTTCCATATCTTGGCGGTTGTAAATAACACTGCAATGAACACAGGGGTGCTTATATTCTCTTGAATTAGTGTTTTGGGTTCCTTTGAATATATTC